>NC_044586.1:50808529-51147101 GCF_901933205.1 Camarhynchus parvulus
TATAGCATCATGGTGTTGTTGTGATTCAGCAGGCAACATAATTACATGGATTGCAAGTGAAAATATAGCACTATATATTAAGAGCCCATCTCAGCCTTTCCTCATATCTGGACCTTTGTTTACTTAATTAGGAATTATTATAAAGTTAAATCTCTATTTATTTTTCTGGTGATGGCCTTGTTCTGAATGTACATACACTGAGAAGCCTTTGTTGACATGACTGAGCAAGATATTGTATTTTATTTAATTTACTTTGGGGACTTCTGACACCGATTGCCAGCATGCTTGCAGTCCCAATCACATTGAGACATCTAATAGTAACATGATCTTAGAATAACAGCCATGTGTTGCTCCTGCATGAAGAAAAAACACTGCCACCCTGTTCTGGTAGACTCCAGGAGGCCAAGATACACTCCTCTGTAATTTTAGGTAAAGGACACTGATTTTTTTGGTCAGAATTACATTTTTAACAGGATATTAGAAAATATTTCCCACCTTGTATCCACAGCAGTATGTTAGGAATATGTGAAAAAAATTTATCAATGTCTGCAAACAATATGCTTAGCTAGTAAAGTGTTATCACTATCTCAGGTAGTAGTCTTATATATTTATCCTTAAAATAAGGGAACAATCCTAGTCTCAGTTCATAAATGTGGAAAGCTGGCACAGAGATATCTAGTGGCCATCCTAATTCCACAGAGAAGAAATGTGGAAAAAAAAGGAAACAAAGCCTGAGCTCTGAACTTAAGCCATATTAGAATCTCTCTTCTCAGAAAGAATAGAAACCTATTCTTGCCATAAAGTTACTAGGATTCAACCCAGATTTAAAAGTCCTCAATCAATAGCAGGATTTCTCATTTGATTTCACACCTCATTATAGGTATGAAATGCCTTGGACTTTTCATTATCAACTTGAGGCTCAAAACGAGTAACTAAATGTTAAGTTTTCTCCAATGCAAGACCCTTCATGTTCTCACAGGATTAAAAAAATGCTTTTTCAGCTTAAATATCTAAGACCTAACTGGACAAAATGGTCTCAGGCTGGAGCAGGTCATCTGAATCAACCCGGGTGCTATGAAGCCTTCCAAATAGGTATTTGGCAACAGCCAGTTAATAGCAGAAATATGAGAGAGAGTATTTCCTAGGCAAAGGCAACAAGCGTCTCGTGATTCAGTCACAAAGATACATGGTCCCTGGCAAAGCAATTTCATGGAAACCAATGTGTTAGGAGTAGGTAATGATTGACTTGTTATTTACAGAGGGCTTCATTTAGCCTTTCCCACTGTCTGCACTTTGTCTTTCAGTCGTTACAAACAGTGGCAGCTTTCCTATGTTATAACTACATATTTGTAGATGTAGTTTCAGAAATTCACAAGAATCTGCCAATAAAACCAATAAATAAATAATAAAAATAAATATAAAATATAATAAGAATATAATAAAAATAAATATTTATTTCATAAAGATGTTCCATATACCCTACAACATTTTCAAAAGAAAGTGGTACAGGAAGCACCTTCACAACATTACTATGTTTAGTTTACTGTTATTAACTTCAGGTGGATATGGTGAAATCCATTAATGGACATCTCCAAGTACAAAGTTAAGAATGTAACAGGTATAGTGACAGAACCACAGTGGTTCACCCTAAAACCTCAGTGATACTGGGTAGATTTTTAGTTAGAGCTATCCTATATTCACAGCAATTGTATCGAGACAGACTTCAGACTGTTCTCGATACAATTGCAGATCAGAGACTGTTCTCTGACCTGCAAACAGTCTGTCCTATGTTTTTCAAAGTATTTTTTAAATCAGTGCTGAATTTACAGTAATATGATTGTTTTCCACCAGGAAATTATAAGTTTTCAGTACTAAGGAGGCATTTTATTTCTTTGAGTTTTCATGTCTGTTGTTAGTATGAAAATTGCAATCTTTGAACTCCATTATATATTAAATTTGAGATTTTTAAACTGAATATAAAAACAGAACTAGAGAGAGAAAAAATGAGAATTTAAAGGAGCCTGGAGGAGGGTAGCAAAGATGTGCAAGCTTTCTGCGATACATCAAAACAAAAAAAGGAGAGAAAATCATCAAATATACTGAGTTGGAAGGGATCCATTAGGATCATCAAGTCCAACTCAAAAAAATAGGAATGAGGAACAACTGGAAATTAGTAACTCATAACTGGCTAAAATAATAAATTCCTTTGTTTTCACTGAGGTTTATTCTAATGAGAGTAATGTAGGGTTTGACTGTGCAGTGGGAGAAGAGCCAGAACAGAAAGTTAGTGCTCTGCCAGCAAGTTTTCTTCCTTTGGTACCTGCTAGATGTGCTGTGTGTCTGCGGGACTGCATCCCACCCTGCCCGGGTCCGCAGCCTCCTCATGCCTGAGTCCACGGCTCCCTCACCAGCCACGAGGCTCACCCAGCTGATCCCACCCCACAAGCTGCCTGCGTGTCCCAGCCTGCCCCGCTGCAGCACATGGGGTCCCTCCCAGTGCTGTGCCCTGTGTGACGGGCAGTGAGCCCCTGCCACTGCCCTCCAGCCACCAGCACTTGACCTGGTGAGGAGCTGTCACACAGGATGCTGTCAGGGCAAGGTGGGGAGGGGTGTGCAGTGTCCACAGCTGTTTCATGGGCTCTCCCTGTCCATGGGAGTCCCAACACAGCTTCAGGCTCAGTTTTATGTAACAGTATTTCTTGTATAGACAGTGAAAATTCCTAAGGCAACATAGGTACAGCAGAAGCGGTGACCTTATCTTTTCTTCGTGCCATCACACCTCTTGTAAAACTGCAGCTAAAAGAGAAGAATCCAGCTGAAGGGAGCTGTCTCTGCCTCTTCCTCTTCCTTCACAGACATGACAAAGATGGATGAGCTGATTCTGCCATGGGAAAGGCAGCTGTCAGGGCTTGCTTTATGGGAGGCTTCTGGAGGCCTAGAACCTACCTAGCTCTGAGGCAACTCAAATACACTGTCCTTGCATCTTGATGTTTTCCATTATCTCCTTCATTACACTCAGTAGAAGACCATATACGTAGTATCCAATAAAACAAGGATATCAAGCACAGAGTCATGATTGCAACACAAACAACTGACAGAAACTCACAGAAGACAGAAAATTGAGACCAACTGTTAATATTTACCAATATTAACCAATAATATGAAAAATGAACTCCTGTGGAAATTGCACAATTAAAGTTGGGTAGACATGGACAGACACAATTTCCAAAAATCATGGCTGCATTTAGAAAGAAATAATTTAATACACCAAAACACTTCCAGAGACAAAGTACGACAAAAGTTAGCAAGTAGGAGTATTTGTTCCATTTTAGCAATAGTAAACATTTGGGTCCACTTACTTTAGGGGCAAATAAGATGGAGGATGGCAGTGACAGAAATATTTCTGCTTGGCTTGGTGTAGTGTCACTGCACTGTTATTCTAGTTTTAAAACTCCATACAGTGGTGCTGAGAAAAATAAGATAAATTAATGTATTGTTGGATTTTTTTACACTTTTCATTTCCTTCAAGCGCTATGCCCTCAGTATAGAAATTCAAGTGGGACGGAGCAGTCTGGAGAGGTCTGCTGCACTGGAGAAGGGTAGAAGTGAGAACTAGACTATTGCTTTAGGAGCACTTAGCAGTCTTTGAGTGGATGGCTGCAGATAAATGGCTATAGTAGTACCATTCGTGTGTTTTTATTTGAAATGCACCCAGCAAATGCCAAGTTGCTGGTGCTGTTCACTTGAACAGTCCTAGTATGGAAGTCCTGTCACGCAACATGGGCTGAGGTTTCAGAGCTGGAACTTGAACCATCCACTGTTTGGAGCATCTGTAACACTTGTTTTCTGTCTCATCATGCTCACAACTACTCAAGCATACGTGTTCTCTACACTCACATTATGTCCTAGCACAAACTGAGCAGCTATTTGCCAAACAATCCATGAACAGCAATCCATGGTATAGGAGGGTTCTGAAAAGCAAGGATTTATATTCCACAGTGATTCAAAGGCAGGTGTAAAGCAATGCCAGTACACTGAATCTATGCAAACAGGCTATGTACAAGCTACTTACAGGTACTCAAAGAAGCATAAGAAGCCATGGAAGGAAACAATACATAAAGAAATATACTGGTAACATTGCAGTAGTGCTGTAATGATTTCAGCGGTCATTGAGATATTGTATAAGGTACATTTTGGAGAAAAGGAAACATGCAGTCAAGTCAGAGAACCCTTAACTGCTGCATGAATTTTGGACTTTTAAAGTTTTCAAGATTATCTATTGTCTTGAGGGCTCAAGTCTTCATTGATGTAAAGGAAGAGGACTCAGATGATTGCATGCGGGAATCAATGCGGTAAGGGGAAATTTTAGGCACTAGAGGACTCCGAGAAAACCCCCGACCTGCCCGGGGCTCCATCAGTGAGCGGGGGCGCACTGGCCCCTAGGAGGATACCCTGGCGCAGGGTCACCGCCGCTGTGGCTGCAGCTCGAGCTGGGGAAGGGAGGAGCCTGGCGGGCCCAGAGGGAACTTCAGGTGGCCGTGGCAAAGTAAGAAAGACGTCAGCAAGGCTTCAGAAAGCCTGAAGACACCAGGCGAAGGGCAGGATGACCGAGTCCGCCCGCCACCACCGTCCCCGCGGGTAACAGAGGCGGCGGCGCGGGCCCTTCCCGCACATTCGGGCAGGGGCGGCCGATGCGGTGAGGCCGCCGCTCCGGTCCGTCACCGCCCCGGCTGCGATGCTCCGGGGCGGGATCGGCGCTTCGCCACTCCCCGCAACCCCCCGGGTGGCCCCGCGGAAAGACACCGGGTGCCGCCCCGGGCATCCTGGGCCCCTTCTTCAAGCCTCCCCTCGTCCCCGCCCGGGCTCCCCCGGCCCTGGCCGCTGCCCCCACCCCTTCGGCCTCCGCCTTCCCCTCCCCTTCCCCTCCCGGTCCCTCCTCCCCGCCGGCGCCGGCCGTGCAGCCTCGACTGAGGGGCGGCTGCCGCTGCTGCTGCCGCTGCTGCCGGCGGCTCCGGGAAAATGTCCGAGCGCGGCGGCTTCTACCGGCAGGAGCTGAACAAGACGGTGTGGGAGGTGCCCCAGCGCTACCAGAACCTCACCCCCGTCGGCTCTGGCGCCTACGGTTCCGTCTGGTAGGTGCGGGGCGGCGGCAGAGGGACCGGGAGCCGGCAGGTGCAGCCGGCGGGCGGCGAGGACGGACAATGCGGGGCAGGCGAGAGCCGCCGCGCCGCGCCGGGGGTCGTGCGCGGGGAGCGGAGGGGCCGGCGGCGGCAGCGGGGCGGGGGCGTGTCCGCCGGGCACCGGTGTGAGCGGCGCCGGAGCTCCCGCCCCGCTGCCCCGGCCGGCGGCCCCGCGGGGCCGGGCAAGCCGCGCCGTCACCCGGGCAACCGCGCCCGGGGCAGCCCCTGCCCGCCCTCCCGCCGCTAACCCGGGGCCGCCCCCGGGCCGGCAGCACCGAGTGACCGCCCGCCGCGGGGCCGCTGCCGCCGGTGCTGCTCCCGCCTCCGGAGGGGGAATTGCCCCGAAGCCGAGAATCCTGCACAGTCATGGCGGTTCCGAGCGGGAGGACGGGCAGGCGGGGCTGGGGAAGGGGTCCCCGAGCGGGGTCCGCCGCCGACCGGGACAGTTCCCGGCGGCCTTGGCCCTTCCAGCCGGGGCTATAGCGGGACAGACACCCCGCAAGGCCCCGGGGCAGCCGCGGCGGGCGGAGGGCTCTGTCCGCCGAGACAATGGGAGCAGCCCCGGAGCCGGGCAGGCTGAGGGAGAGAACACGGGGTGCTCGCCCCGGGCTTTCGTGGGGGGATCGCAAATTAGGACAGATGGCCGCCCAAAGGCTCCGGCGTCTTAAGGATTTGGAAGGGTTTGCCACATGTTGTCATAAAACGTTTCTCTTTCTTTGATAATTCCTACGTCAGGCTTGCACTCTCGGGAACTCCCAGTGCAGGCTGGGCTTTACTTTAGTATTTGATGCACACTTTACTACGCTTATAAAAGCTTTGAATCAATTTATGGAAATAATAGTGGCCTTTAAGGGGTTTTTGAGAAAGAGTCGTGTTTCTTTTGTAAGCTGGGTGAGTGGAAATATGTAAAACAATCAATAATAAACAATCCATGGCCCTTTAAATGCAAGTGCTACCTTAAATAAAAGTATTTTTTTAAAAAAATATTTAGAACTTTGGTTCTCAGTGGTTCTCACTTTTTCTTCACAGTCAGATACCAGAGAACAGTTTTGTATTAGTTACTTCATTCTCTAGCTCTGTGAAATGTCCAAGTTTGTGCATAAACTAGGAGTATGCATTTTTAAAAACCTCCAACTATCAGCAGAAACACTCAGAACTGGTGTGAAGTATCTTTGAATTCTTCTCTTTTTTTATTATTTCTAATTTATGCTTGCAGCAGGGAAGTCTAGGCCAATACCATGTGAGTGTCATTGTAGTTAGCATGTGCTAACTGTTCCGGGCAGATGCTGGAAATAGTTCCACAACGACTTAATTTATTTACACTATAAAAATTTTAGTTTGTGAAAGAAAAGAGGAGAAAGTAAACTAAGAGCTGGATGGATATACAGCAGCAGAGTAACTACTTTTGTGTTCCAATTGAAACTGCATTTCTGGTTACTTTCCCTATTTATGCTGACATAGTTTTGAGGGAAAGACCTACTTTACTGAATTTTATAATGAGATGTCAAGAGTTTTGAGCAATTGCAAAGGGAGTGAAAACATGTCGTGGTTCACTTGCAGCACAGCTGGTGCTTTGGTTTTTGAAACTGCACAGCCAAGGAAATCCTAGTAATTTTTATCAATTGCAAAGCCTAGGAAATGAAGATGCAAAATGGAAACTGGAACATGCTATGAGAAAGGTTTACTCTAAAATAGACATTTAAAAATAGAATATAGCAATAAAACATTGCTCTATATTAATAGCCTTGTTAACATCAATGAAGTATAAACCCAAACAGAAGCTTTAATGTGAGGAAAAGGTATGCATCTCTCTGAGAAAAGCCATCTATTTTTAGAGTCTATTGAAATTGATTTTTTTTCTGTCTATGTGCATGTGCTTTACCCAGGAGATCTACAAGATGCAACCATTCCCTTGAGTAATATGCTATATTGCTTCTGTGAATAGTTGTACTCCTATTCAGTAAAATATCTAAAAACATATTCAAGTCTTACAGAAACTACTAGAATTAAACAAATTCTTAAGTGCTTTGATGAATAGCAGCCAAGGTCCTGAACTCCAAACGCTGGCTTTGAAATGAGAAAAGAGTTTTGTAACAAATTTTTTCTACCTCAGTGAAACCCTTCTCTAGGCCTACCCTTTTCTTTTTGAACAGTAAATTATTTGTCACATCCCATAGATTTGGGTAACTGAATTGATAACTGATAATAAGAAACATATTGTAAATACTTGCATTTAAGCATCTTTTGCTGACAGCTCAAAACCAATAGATCAGTTTGTGTCAGGAGGCTGTGTTTTGGCCCAATTTATTGACATCTCATGTGTCCAGTAGAATTTGTGTTTGAGTTAGTTGCAGATGCATCAAATATGCTAGGGATATAGAGACTACTGGTTTAAAACAGATTCACTTTTAGAGATATATCTGTACCAAGCACAGTGCTTTCCCATTTGGTGGTTTTGTCTTGTTTTTATTTAGATGTAGAATAGGTAGAAACACCAAATCTTCCCTTGTATAAAGAGCTCTACTGCTTTTGTCACTTTTTTAATGACATATCACAAAGAACATTTGGTTTTGGAAATCTTCCAAACTCAGCTACACTGCAAAGTAGAGTTGCACTTTAGCATCTATGTGAATCACAAAGAGAGCTGTGAGGTCTTTCCCTCAAGTAGTTAATCCTTGAAGTACTTTTTATGTTAGTCTTGCACCTTAGCTTTGTGCAAGGCTTTCTTTTGCCTGAACTTTTTCCTATGGCCATTCAAGGTCCTGTGTGTTCTGTCATTTGTTGCTGTCAGATCTGATTTTTTAAGTTTAGGAAAAAAAGTTTAAAGCCAGGGGGTGGGGGGTCAGAGTGTGTAGTTTAATTACAAGTAAAGTTATCATTGGCCTTTGCAACAGTATGTTTTGCTTAATTCCTCTTTTTTTCTAGGGGCTGGGTTTTATTGGCAAGTATCAAATTTACATGTATAACTGGTTTGGTTTGGGATTGTTTTCTTTTTGTGCTATAGCTTTGCCTACCAAGGCGAGGACTTTTTATTATTAGACAATTATTTTAACTCTTTCTCAGGCTAAAATTTGGTTAAATTTAAAGTTTTCTTCAAAAATGCATTTTTGGTGTCCAGCCTTTATAGTTGAATTACCTCTCACAGAAGTCGAAGGGCTGATTCACTCTTAAGGGACCAGGCACCACACCTGCTAATTGAGAGTTTTGCAGCATTTAAGTTATATTAAGCCACTTAGATAGGAAGCAAGATACCTTACTTTCACAAGGTAGTCTTAGTCTACAACCCTTTCTTTTCAGTTCTAGAGAAAAGTGACTATGTCTTAGGTCAAACTGAGTTTTAAATAATTGTTTCTTATGGTTCCACTTTTTAAAATAAGAATTCTGGCTGTGTTTGAGTCTTCCAGCTGTCCCAGTGGTATTGCTTATAAACGGGACCTTTAGCCTGGAGCATCTGTGTTTTCCAGCTGTGTTGCCCTGGTGGTTCCGCTGTGGTTTGATACCTGACCACCTTTTCCTCTGGAAGGTGGCATTGCTACCTGCTTGAGAAAGATCTTCATCTTTTTAAAAGACATTATTATTATAACACAAATTATGTAACATGTATAGATTTTTGGTTTCCTGTTCTTTGGATCTTTTTAAAGCTTGTATGCCTCTTTTTGTGCCAGCTTTTGCAAACTGTCTTCTAACCTATTTAGTCCTATTTTTGCCTGGGAGGGATTGATGGCATTCTGCAGCATGCTGTCTCTGATCTCTCCAGCAGGTTGTTTGCCATTAGCATATTGCAGGCTCTGTGTTCTGCCTTCTTTGGAAAGAACAGACCTTGCCAGATGAACCAAACTGAGTCCAGAGTTTCTTCACAACCATAGACTCCTGCTCTGTTTTCTTAGAATCTGTTGGCATCAATAGTACTTACATTCAGTCTCTTTTGATTTTGAGACTATGCAGTGCCTAACACCATCTCAGGTGACCTAACACATGTTTAGATAGAGGTCTGCTAAGTCAAAGTATAGTGGCACAGGCCTCAGTTCAAAAAAAAGCAGGAAAGCAAAGCCTGCCTTAAGTCATTTACAATATTTCCAGCATCCCTCTATCCTGTTCACTTTAAGCACATGCTTAAGATTCATTAAGTTTATGTCCTGGCTAATTTTGGGTAAAAATGGGGGAAGGTGTTTAGTCTACAGTTTTGGTTTGAGGAAGTACAAATGGAAAAATAGAACCAGAAGGCTCTGATCTTGAAGTTTAACCCCTTCTTTCCTGCCATTCACCTCATTCTGTGCTTCCAGTTAAATGGTACTTGCAGATGTTTTGAGGGCATTAGCTTGCAATGCTGGAACATAACACTGCTGCTACCATCCTTTTCACATTGAGGAACTCTAAGAAGATGTTAAGACAACTCGGCATCATGTGAAGGTTTTAAAAGCTGCTATAAATTGAATCTAGCTGACCAAGAGAAAAATTCCTTCATCCAAGATTGTACTTGATGATTTCAGGTTGGGTTTTTTGGGATTCTTTTTTAAAGTATCTGTTTAGTTAGCTGTAGTGATACTAAGTATATGATTTCAACTGTGTTATCAGGTTACTGGAGTTGTGCTGTGTATCACTGTAGCATTACATGCTACTTTTAATAGTAAATGCTGAGATAAACTTTTAGAGTAGTAGTAACACACAACTGCTGTATGTAAATACAGCTGAAAACTGAAGATAGTATAGATCTTTACAGGCTAAATGCACAATCCCAGGCACATGTGGATTTTTGTGGATTCCCTTTGGACTGCTTTCTGATTAAGTCTTTTGTTTTCAATATAAATACAGAGGCTAACTTCATCTTGCAAATGGTTATAATTATTGGAAACTTTTCCTACAACATTGTTAAAATACTGCTGTCCAAGATCTGATAGGTTTTGTCTCTTTTTGGTATGCAGCATTCAGAAGGAAAGCATTGACGCCTTTCTTTAGTTGTGCAGATATTTACAATGGACCCCTCTGAGCATAGTCAAGCACTTGCTTGAAAACTGAGATGACGGCTGATATGAGACCCCAGTCAGAGGCAGGACAGCTCTTAAAAGTCAGTATATGTAATAAAAATACTTAGAAACAAGGCCTTCAAGGTGAGGTTGCAATGGAGAGGAGAACTAAATGAAAGGGGTTGCATGGTCAGTGTTACCAATTAGAAGGAGGATCTTTGCAGCAGATTTTGTTGCTTTGCTTATTTTTTTCCATTCACTCCATTGCTGGAGTGAATGGATGAAAATAAGCAAAGCAACAAAAAAATGTTGCAGAGTGAAAAAGACCTTCAGAGGAACATAAAGAAATAGCCATTAGAAATAAAAGCACAGTGAGATTTGCAGCTACAAAGCCAAGGAAGGTTAAGAATTTAGGAATTTTTGTGAAAGGTACATGAAGGAAGGCGGAAGAGTGTTTCTGAGCACTGCCTGGGAAGACATCAAATAGGGAGTGTATTGAGAGTGCTTTTGTGGAAAAGTAGGGTGGAATGCAGATTGCTTGTCCTTCCTTTGTCTGGTTTTATCCTGAGTATTTTCCAGCTGTTGGAAGAGTGTAGTTAACTGACTTGGGAAAGGAAAGGGAAGCAGGATGGTAATTAGTGGTGTCGAGGTCCCTATTTTAAATGAGAATGTCTAATAAGATTTAATGAAGGAGGTGTTTGTGGAGAAGGATGAGAAAGGCTGAGAGTTGCTGTGACAGAGATTTCTATGTAGTGTGCTGTCACTAAGCTTGTGGAGTAGCTTGGGAGCACCTGACATGAGTGCTCATGAGAAGGGTGATAGAGGTGTTTGTAGGAAAGGTGAAGAAAAGACAAGGTTAAGAAGTGGAGACTTTGTATTGTGCAGGTTTTCTTTCACAGGGAATTAATTAGATCTCTTTTAGAGAAAAGGGAGGCTTGGGATGGTAGAGATGAGAGGCATGAGGTGAACCAGTTGTGGCAGAAAGGCAACAAGGGTTGTGGAATGGCAGCCTTCTGTGTGGCTGTAAGAATACATTAACAGAGGGTATTCTCTGCAGGGCTCCTCCATGCTTACTTCAGTATATTTTTTATGGTACTTACCTTCCTGACTACATGAGGCAGCAGTGGCATAGCTGCCTCCTTTCCTGTCCTGCTGTCAGCCATGATTACAGTTGGGAACACAGTCCCTGTCCCAAAGACCTGAAAGTCTTAGGACCTGGTTGCTTGCTTCAGTACAGCTTCACAAGGAGCTGTTTGAATTTCAGAACCTATTAGTTGATTCATACCAAAAATACAATATCTCAATTCTGCCCATACAGTCGGGAAGGGAGTGGACATTTCAAACCCCTGTGCAACCTGGGAATAAATTGCTACCATTTCATATTTTGGCTGTTGTGGAGAGAGGAAACAGGAAATGTGAAGGAGAAGTGGGGGGAGGAATAGGAAAAAGGAGGACAAAATATAAGTGAGATTTTGTCTGTATGGATTTGTTTAATGTTTTTGAAAGCACTGATATTTTTCATGTTAAACTTTATATCCAGATTAACTGCAAGCATTTCTAGCTGAAGCTTCAAAGCCCACATTATATAACTACCTGGTAGTATTTTTTTTTTAATATTGAATGGAACACATTTGTCACTAGCAGTGTACTGGTTTAGTGGCAGCTGACTGATACTCTTGTTTACTTACTGACATTGGGCTCAGGCTATGTACAATACATGATTATTTTAGTATCCATGAGCTGACATGGATACTAAAATAATCATGTATTGTACATAGCCTCAGCTGACATGCTGAGGAAACTAGCAGCTTATGACCCCAACCTTCTGTACGTTTTTTTCACAACCATGATTTTAAATACATCGTTCCCACTGATATAAGCTGTGCTGTCTGTAGCTTCACCTAAAAAAGTGTGACTGGTCCTCAGTAAAGTTATTTAAATGTTTAAGTTACAGTGGAGGCACAGGAGACAGATCAAAAAATAAAATATGGCTTGTGGATTCAGAGGCTGATACAGCACTTTTATGATCATGTTCCATTGAATGAAAACTGGTGATGTATTCACATAAACATGTGGAGAGTGATTATTTTTTAGTATTTTCAATGTCTGCTTAAAACAAAAAAACAACATACTTTTATGCTGGTCATAGAACAATTATGTTGCATATGTAAGAGATATTTGTGGGTTTATGTTTAGATTTATGGGTAAAGTATCTGAGAAAGTTAACAGTCATTGTACTAAAACCAAAACCATTGATGCTACTGCTCAGCATGTTGTGTTGGAATAATATCCAAGTGAGAGGATGTAATTTTTACAGTACAATAACCTGTCATCATCAAGCAAGTGGGGTTTTTTGTCTAATTAGAAGATTAACATGTAGTTTCAGAGCTTCCCATTACATCCTCATGCTGTTTTTTTCTTGCCACCATCTAATTTTTCTTTATGGTTTCCTTTTGATGCACATATGTGTTGTGATTTGTATGGTTTAGCAAACAAACCTTACAGCTAGCTCTTAAAGAGTGAAAATCATCAACATGAACTTGCAAAACAGTAACAAAACATTTATAAAGAGAAAAGAAATTAACCATTTCCTGGGTTTACTTTACTGCCTAACTTAAAATGGCTTTGGGTAGCTGTTTTCTGTTCTCTTACTTCTCTGCCAATAGTTTATATGGTCCTTTGCTGGTTTTGGATGGATGCTGTGTGTGCTTTTTTTCATGGCTCCTTCATGTCTCAATAAAAAGTAGGTTTTTATTTAAATAAAAATAATTAGAAATTTATGTTTTAAAGAAGAACAAGATAGGTAAATTCCAGAAGACAAAGCTCACAAATGAAACCTTGCAAATAAAAAATAAAATCCATGTTGTTCATGTGATTACTTTCTTTCACTTACATGACATTTATGAGAAGTGTAAAAAAGGGTTGTTATTCACGGTAGTTCTAAGAAACCAAATTACATTAAATTACTAGAAAATGTCCCAGGGCAGGGTTCCTGTGGTCCCTCTTTTCTCCCTTACTTGCCAGTGCATGGTGCTGTAAGGGCTGCCTCCATCAGTGAAGAGATTCTCTGAGTGTTGACCCTTCAGTTCTTTCCCCTTCAATACTTGCTCACATAGACCCTTCTGCTGCTGTTACTTGTTTTTCTCAATAACTTAGGATCTTCCAAATTAAGAGTAGATCTGTCCACAAGGAAGTTCATGTCACCTCCAGTGGAAGGAGTCAATGGGTACTTGAAAGGGTGCTGAGGTCTGCAGATAAGAATTCAAAATTTTGAAACTGTATTTTGAGCATGAATTGCATTTTTGGGGCTTTTCTTTCTTTTTTGTTGTCTTTCTCTTAACAATTACATGTAATGGGGAATTTTTGCATGTTTTGGAGGAATGTGACCCAATGAAGGAAATAAACTCATGCTGCAGTGAAAGAAACAAAAATAGATACCTGGAACAATATGGGGAAACACCAGACCCAGTGTCACTGTCACGTGTGTTGTGTCCAGCATTCTGTCTGAGTTTTGGTATCGTGTGTCCAGCCAGTTGTCAAACTTCTGACAATGTAAAGGTAACAGCCTTGCAAGCTGAGATACTGAATTATATTTAAAAAAAACTGAAAAGTTAGTCTTGTGGTTTTTGCACCTAACCCCAAATCAGTTTCTTAGATTGCATATACCTAAATAATTTGTACAGCTATAATGCTGAAAGACTTTGTAGACAATCAAAATCTTGTGGTTATCCGGAGTGATGGGATGGAATATTGATGGCGATGGAATATGGTCTGACGCAGGTAACCTACAGCAAACAGGAATGATGCTGGAGACACCACAGTGGCACCATGGACAACCAGCTTTGGGTCACACCTTCATTCTGCATCAACTACATCTGAGCTGGCTCCAGGAATGTAGAGAACTCGTAGACTGAATGCTGCATTCAAGATGAACTTTTCCCAGGCACCGTTGGTAGGGCAGTGCCCAGCTAGTAATCTTCTCTGAGCCCAAAGCTTTAGGAATTTCAGGGACTGGCTGTAGCTCAAGGTGACCAGCTGATCTCGGGAAGGATTCTTCCTGCATTCAATACTAGAGTTTACTAAATTGGATACAAGTTGGCTTCGTGTGTGCTTTTTAAGATTAGGCTCCTACAAACAGCCCTCCAGCTGCTGAGGCAAATTTGATCCCAAAGACTAAGTAGCCACAGGTGAATAGTGTGCTTCTAGTCCCAAAATCCCCAAGGGGTCTGAGCAGGCTGCACACATGAATGGCCTGTCTGTCCAGTTTTACTGCTCTGCAACCACAGAGGATAAACTCTGTGGATACTAGGGAAATTACTGTATGTACAGCCATAGCTATAAACATCAGCTACCAAAATCCACATCTCATCAAAAGTTATAATGTTATCTTGAGGCTTGAAGGTTATCTTGAGGTTAAAATCCCATGCTTTCTGCCTCTTGAGGTTTTGGACTGCAGTAGCTCCCTATGTTCAAACTTTTCTCTGAAATCTTAAGAACTGGGAAAATGTGCACATAACTAAAAATTGATATTTCATCTGGAACTTCAATAGAATTATTAAATATAGGAGTTGACAACACTAAAAAGGTGAGTCTAATTTAAGCAATGATTGAAAATCGCACTAAACCAAAGTCTCTAATCTGTGTGAAAATGATGCCATCCCAGCAGAGTAATGGCTTTTTATCCTTGATCTTGAAAAGGAGAGACAGCAAAAAATGTGTCATAACTCTGTTGGATTCTGGGTCAAGAGGGATCATATCTGAAAAAGCTGTTGCTATGATTGTTACAAAGTTGTTTCTTGTAAACTAAAAAGATAGTGGTAATTCTATTTCTTTCTAAATTACGATAGAAAGTCTGTCTAAAGCAGTTATTTGGCATCATGATTAAATTTTATTATATTTTATTTCAATTGTTAAATTGTTTTTATGTCAACACATAAAGTTTAATCTTTCTTTCTGGAGGTGGAAAGGAGTGAGCAGGCAGCAGTGTGGCACTTATTTGCCAGCTGTGGCTAAACCATGAAAATAGGCCTCTAACCCTTTTCTTCCCTGTTCAATCAAAATAGTTATCAGCATGGGTTTGGGGGTTTTTTAAAAAGCAATTTTCAGTCATTTTAACCATGCTGGTTACAGGCCCCCAAGGAAGGATTTACAGGTGCCAAGCACAGGTGTTCCTGTATTTTTGCTTTGTCTGGAACCAGAGATGTCCTCTCCAGAGACATCTGAAACTCTACTCTGAAAGCTGAGCATTCATGGGGTAATCACAAAGAAAGGGAAGCAACTCATCCTTCCTTCTATCCACCTAATAGTTTACTCAGTGGCTGATGAGGGATTCAGGGGACAAACTAGATTGTAGCTATGATGATATAATAGCAAGACAGAGAGATCTAGGCTAAAAATGTGGTCACAGAGGCAGTAGCAGAGATATGCAAGTTCTCCTTGAATCTGACAAACAAGACAGTTCAAACAACATGAAACATATTTTTGAATACTTTACTGTTAATAACTTGAATTATGATGATGGTAAACCAGGCAAGGAAGGAGTCTGAAGGCATTAGCTCTGGTTATAACTTTGGTTAGTTGGGTGTGGAAGCACTCATTTAAACCAAGTCAGTCCCTGGCCTGTGCAACTTCAATTCATGATTTCCTGTTGGAGGCCTCAGGACTCAACTTTCCTTTCCCTTTTCACTTTTCCCTTTTCCTCCTCTCTCCTTATGTGATTCCATCTTTGGTCTAAAAAGCTGCTGTCATAAGAATTACTGAAGCTAAAAAGATTGTGCTTTGTATCATGTGAAAGCTTTGCAGCCTTGAGTCATATAGAAGATAAAAAGCAATTCATCTTAAAGATCAGTGGTTTTTAAACCACTGAAACTCACATTTGAACTTAGAATTGGGAAGAGAGTGATGTTTATCATGATAACGGGCTTAAAATCTAATTCTTCTTAGCCTTCTTGTATAATGTGTACAGTATTTCACAGACTGGTGCAAGCATGAGTGGGAAGGCTTGTGAATTACCAGAAAAGCTGAGATGTTAAGTAAACTGCTGTTTTGAGCAATGTTATTTATTTGCCTGGATAAACATTTCCTTTCCCCCAAAAACTGGAAAGACTGTAGTCAGTGTGCATTTTGAGACTTGGCAGTGTTCTCCAGTGGCTTTGTTGCCCGTGGCTAAACACAGGGCAATTACATCTAATCTTTGTTATATTAGAAGCTAAGCATTGGCTTCCTTTTTATTTCTTTAGATTTATTTGTGCAACCTTCATCTTTTTCTTGTGGCTGGTCATATGGAATTTAAGATATTTCTGTTTGTCAGTTCTTTTCACACTGTTTGTTCCTTGAGCTGCTCCATGTAATTAAGCCTCATATCCTGAATAACACTGTCCCTGCCCCACTGTTGGAACAAATTTCTGTGTTGTATCCCTTCCATCTACTCATCAGAGTGATTCCAGTCTTCTTCTTCCTATGCACTCTTTCTTCTGCTCAGGAAATGCCCTTTCTGAGGTGCTCAGCCAAACCACAGCAACTCTGCATCTTGGCAGAAGATCAGCTTCTGTGATGCTTGCAAAGAACTGGCTAAGTAATCTGCTTATCTATGTCATTTATGGCATGAGTGACTCCCTCCTTCCATAGAGCCTGCAGGAAACTTGTTGATTAAATCTACTTGCTTCTATTCTGTCTTTATGAAATTCTGGATTGGCCTCGTGGAGGTTGAGTTAACTCTAGGACAATCACCTTTTGGATGCCACTGTTCTTCCTGCATGTTGATTGTATCCCTTGTTTCTTCTGATTAGAAACACCAGCTTATCCTGCATATAGAGGTTTTGCTCTTCACATGGCTCTTTGTGACTTTAGCATAGCACCAAATATGTGTCAGAGTCCACTTATTTGCAGTTGATTGTAGGCTCTGTGTATTAGTTTGGAAGCTACTCCAGGCACCGTCAGTGTTTTTTGTCTCCAGCAGATGTGTCTACAATGATTTGTGGGAGTGTTTAAAACACTGTGCAGAAGAAGTTAATAGCATTTTATGTGACTGCTCACTGTTGACATTCTACTCCATACGTTTTTCATGTTGTTTAATTTTTGTGTTTGTAATTCAAAAAAGTTCTGTAATAAGATAAATGTGGGAAGATTCTTGATTTGTTAGCACTCTCTAGTAAGTACACATAGTGTTATCCACTCTTTAAGCAGAGAATTTCCAGGTATTTTAATTGAACACAAATACTTAATAAGTAAGAGTAACAACTGAAAGAAATTTTTTTCTTCTTAAGAGGAGGCTACAAACAGAGTCTTTTTATAATTGTACTATGTAGTGTCATGAAGTATTACATACAGGGATCATTTTTATCCCTGTGCTACATATCAGACATCATTTATTTGTAGCTTGTGCTTGTCATGTCTTTCTAATGCCCAAAAAAAAGTCTCCCTTGCTTGCAAATATTGACTATATATTTAGTGTCCTCTTCAGCAGGGCACCTCCATCTGTTGGACGTTAAGCACATGCTGTGGATATGTGGGCTGAAGTATAAAAAGTGCCCATTCCTCACTTATTGGGAAAGGCATGGGCATGGTTATGTCAGCATCCTAACTTGATACCAGTTTGGGGACATTGTCATCTATCAAGCTAATGGTTACGTAATAATTAATATTTATGGATACAAAGGCAGTGTCCCTCTAATTAGTAAAGGTTCCAATTTGCTCAGTAAGAACAAACTTCAGTTTGAATGCCCATATTCCCTATGAGCCCTGCCTTGGAGCTGGAGGCTGGAGCTGCACAACTGGAGCTAATTGTCTGGTTACTTTTCCTGCCATTTGGGGAAAGGGCTGCCTGGGGATGAGTCCTGAACAGTACCATGAGCATTAGTAATTTGCTATGGAAAAGAAGGGACCTGTGTTCAAATACTTGGGAGTTACTGCTGACTAGCGCCCTGGTTGCAGTCCCTCAGTAGAAGGTGAAAGAGGGTAAAGAAAGGGGTAAGAGCCCTCAGGAGACTGCAAGTTCCTTCAGTGAACTGGTGGAGAGCTTTGCTGTAGAACATGCCATCATTGTGGACTTTTTCTTTCCCTTTCAGCTCAGCTTATGATACCAAAACAAGACAGAAGGTGGCAGTGAAAAAGCTCTCAAGACCTTTTCAATCCCTTATCCATGCCCGGAGGACCTACCGGGAGCTTCGGCTGCTTAAGCACATGAAGCATGAGAACGTAAGTGGAGAGTGAGTTCTTCCCTTTGGATTGACCTTTCTAAAGTTTACAATACAAGCTTAATTTCAGTTAGGTACAGTCTTTTTCAAAAAGGTGTATGCAACTGTTTAGCTACCCAAGATACCTGGACCTAGCCGCCTTGGGTGTCGTGAAGTCACTGGACTTCAGAAGCTTTCAGTAACACGCTGCATTTTTATTTTAAAAATATCTAATTAAATCTTGAAGGTGAGGTTAAAGAAAGTCAAAACAAGCCATCATACTCTTCTCTAATAAAGTAACAAAAGTATTCTGTTCACTACTGTTGAAACATCTTGAAACATCAGCCCAGGAAAAAAAAAGACCCACACCTCAAACCTGCTTTTGCTGAATGTGGATTCTGTTGAGAAATTAGGGGCAGATTAGTCTTGTTGTAATTGACAACAATGTAAATGCTAAATGAAAGACAGTAGACCTTCAGATCTCACATACCTAAGTACTGGTCTAAGTTTATGTGGTAAACAGTTGATTTCAGTGGAGCATCCACTTGCTTAAAGGTAGCTTGATGACTTGAAGCATGAATAAAATATGGTTGATTAAAAATATCCTGGAGAAAGAATAATAAAGTTAACAAAAACAGACCAAGAAAACTCAGGAAGGTGTGCATAATCTAAAATATAACAATTGTATAAGGCATGTGTCAGCTTTTCTGTAATGAGACACTACTTCTTCTGCCTTTATTTTTTTTCTACTCTTTGTAATTAAGATTGTAATTAAGATGGCTGACCTGACATCTTTATAGATCACCTACTGTGTCAGTTTTCAGTATGATCATATGTCATATTTTTGTAAATTTCATCCCAAAAATGTTGACCACTGTCAATACAAATCACATGTTGCTTTACAGGTTTGTAAAAATAAAATGTCACTTCTTTCCCCCTCTTTCACCTTACAGGTTATAGGACTGCTTGATGTTTTTACACCTGCAACATCAATAGAAAACTTTAACGAAGTGTAAGTAAAATTTTTTTAATCATTCTGACTACTTACTAAGTAAATAAATACCATTCTGCTTTTAAAAAGGAAGAACATACATTTCTAAAAGACTTCAGCCGCAGTCATCTTTGTAAAAATCTTCCTGCAACTTGGATGCAGGGAGATAGACCTCATTTTTGTACTTTTCTAAATGGAAATTTAAATTATTTAAATTAGATTAAAGGTATATGGTAGATGATTTAATGCTACATAAATGCCAATAAACTTAAAACTTTTTCACTTCAACTGTGTGTTTGCAAACTGTAGATTATTTGTTCATACATAGATGGCAGAGGAGTGCAGAAAAGTGTTAGTTAATGGAGACAAGGGAAATTTAGGCTGGACTCCTGGCTAACCTAGAAGCAGGTATATTTTGGTGTGACTCAAACGTACGATTTATGCTGATTTCCTTTTGGTTTACATAATTGTATAAGCACTTAAGTAAACAGTTTAGCAGAAGAAATAGTAATTAACATGTTTTTGTCTCCGTGGAAATTAGTGACCAAACCCCTTTAACTCTAGGGTCACAATTACACAAATGGAAATTGGGTATGACAGATGCATGCTTTTGTTCCAGCACTGTGCTTGGAAAAGAATCAATGTTTCTGCAAAATTTGTCAGAAAATAAAACTTCCACTGAGAACAGAGAGGGAAGTTGCAAAAAACACTCTTATTTCTGCCACTCTAATATTTCCCTCCATCATCAGATATTCCAGGGCCTTGCAGGTCCTGTAGTTTTGGTGGCTCAGGCTGCCGCTTTGATGTTGGGTGAGGCTTCCTCTTCATCAAAAAATATGTTGCATGTACCATTGCTGTAGTGTGTCATGGAGAAAACAGAGATAAAAGATTCTAATATACTGCAAGGACTTTTTTAAAATTATATTAAGTCTCATAGTAGTGATTGCATTATTAGTACGCACAGCTGATTTAAAGGATATAAAATGTGTTAATAGACAATGGAAAAGGAGCCTACATGGCCTGTGTGGATACTCTTCTAGAAGAATTTTCTGTGGTTTTTTTTTTCCCACTTCTGTATTTTCACAGATATCTTGTGACAAATTTAATGGGTGCTGACCTGAATAACATTGTGAAGTGCCAGAAGTTAACAGATGATCATATACAGTTTCTCATCTATCAGTTACTTCGAGGTCTTAAGGTACTGTCTGAGTCCTGGAATCTAAATGTTGTAGTAACGAGTCAGCAATCTAAATGTTGTAAGGACTGGATGGTTGTAATAGGCATACTTAAACACTTTTTTTTTAATGTCTTAAAAGTGCATAAATAGCAATCATTTATCAATTATCAGATAATTTTTCTAACCAGAAGTAAACCCCCAAGCCTACCAATGTTTACATGCACAATACATGTCAATACTCCCCTTGAGAGTTAACTTTAGATCATTTTAGGTCTATTTCAGTTTGTATTGCAGGACAATAACATGCCATATAGTGTCTCAAAAATTCTGAAGAATATGAAATGGACAAAGAACAATATGGAAACAATATGAATGAATAAAGAACAATATGGAAACCAACTCACATTTGTGCTTTGGAAGACATGAGGCACTTTGAAAAATCACAGTCCTGATTTTTGTAGAGTGTCACGTGGGTGAAGAGATAACCAAGTTAGTTGGGTCTTTTGGGAAATATTGGGGAGTATAAATTTATCCCAGCAATGTATGATGCTGCACACAATCACTTAGGATTTAGTGTGCCTGTAAAATCATTATTTCCTTTAATCAAATCAGTTAAAATTTATATACTTTAATGACATAGGCAATTGGCAATGAATCTACAGCAACATTTTTTTCCAAAAGAATCAAAATATATATAATTTTGCTGATGTTTAATATGCAAATGTCTACAAACATAAGATGTAGGTAATGCTTCCCGTTACTAGTTGCTAAGCTTTTTCTCAGACCAGTATGGATTTTCCCAAGATAAAAGCAAACAGAAGAGACAGGTCAGCAGCTTTACTTGCTAACTTAACAGTAATTGATATTTTAGACATGGAAAATAATATATGTTTGAAAGCAAGCCATGGTAAATACTGGCTCTGAAATATACTTATTACATTATTTTCAGCAAGTCATCTTGTGCCTGAGACAGTAATTCTTATTCATGCATGCAGGTTCCATCACTTTAAGTACAGATTTTGGTGAATAAAAATTGCACAACTGAGCCCTTAATTGCTTTGTCTCATTTATGTGAGTTAATAGCTTAGTTAGGAAGATGGATTCTGGCATTAATTATCCTGCTTGTGGTTTTGAATATAAGTCTATAGCGTGTCAAAGCTAAATAATAGTAAGAATTGTGCTCTAAGTGAGTATTAATTTCAGAAATGCACACCGGTGCATTTTTGGCTCTGTTTCAAAGGAGAGAGGTTGCTGGTAGCACCTCTCTTCTGAAATTGAAATTGTCATGAAATTCTCATGTCTCATTAGCAAAAGAACATTTGATCCTGTATATGACTGTTGGTGGCACCAGGAGGATCTGCTGTGATTGTCTCAGCAAAGCAGGGACACAGTTCCTTCTGTTGACAGCAGTGTTTTGGCTTCCTCTTCATTCAGCTGCTTGCAGCCACTGTGAGAGCATTGAGAGGTGGCCCTGCCTTCTGATAAACAGTTCTTAGGTCTGGAACATGAAGAATGCCCTTGTGTTCTCTTTGGGTTTTCCCATTTGCTATAGAGTTTTTGTGTTTAATCCCTTCTCCTAAAAAAGGTGAATTCACCTCTAGAGAATAGAATGTTTTCAAGGCCCTGCTCATGCTGGTTGATAAGATCATAGATAAACCTGTTAATCCTAACTGGAGAACAATAGAAAATGACAGAGTAAGCTGTTCTAAATTTTTAATTTTAAATGTTTTTTGTAAAATAGCAGGCACACAAAATAGCCACTGAAATACCACTTTGAAAGTGGACCTGAAGTAATGCTGTGGCTTAGGTGGGTATTTTGGTCACTGACTTGTCCCAGAGTGCAGGTGCTTTCACCCACATCAGTGTTCACAGTATGGGGAGGTGACTTATATCCTGTAGGAGTCAACCATGCTGCTCCCTAGGCCACTGCTGATCAACATGCAGGGAAGGCTGGAACAAATTCCAGATTGGTAAGAGACTTTATACAGAGTCTCTTCACTCTATCACTCTATCACTGAGTGTGCTGACTTCCATGGTAAAATCTAGTTTTCATGGTTACCTTTCTTGAAATATCCAGTTCTGGATAAGACAAAACAGGAAGGTTTTGAAATTTGACATACCTCTGATCTATAAACATGGTATGACGTAAATATTTTCTGTATATAAAACAGTCAGTCTCAGAAGTAAAACAACAAGACAAGTGGCTTTGACCTCCCTTCACCTCTAACTTCAAATCTTACCCTTTTTGTTTTGTTTTGTTTCACAGTATATTCACTCAGCTGGAATCATCCATCGGGTGAGTTCAGTCTTTGAGGTAATGAAAATGAATGGAGTGTGTCCCTCTGCATCAAATGTGTTGCTAAGACATAGTTACAATATATTTTAAAAGGCTGAAGTAGTACTTGACTAACTCTGTGTTCTGCTACAGGACCTGAAGCCCAGTAACCTAGCTGTAAATGAAGACTGTGAATTGAGGGTGGGTATCATGCTCTTGTAACAGAGTGTTGTAAAAACTCTCAATATGACAGTTTTCTAAGAAAACGTTAGTTACCATTTTTATGTCTCATTCCACTAATTTCAACTGTATGCTACTTGCCCATTTCTGTGAACATGTGTTTTTTCCCAAATGTTAATTTAATATGAATACAAATATCTTTGCAAAATCCCTATGTATCCCACAGATGGTACATAGATGATAGTTTGGCCCCTGAGTGAGTACTTAACTGAGTATATCTTGAGAGTCTGACCTGTGATCTGTGTCTGCATCTGCCATGTATAGATGAAGCCTTGTAACAACCTTCATTTTTGTACCTACAGAACATCCAAGCTCAATTAAATAATGGTGGCAACAAATATACCAGTATTACCTGTTACAGGCAGTAAGAACAACAAACAAAAAACCCCAACCAACCAAAAAGAACCCTATAATCCTTGCTTCCCAAATGCTATTTTGATGTACACCTCTATATAAATACAGCTCTTGGTGTGTCTGTGTGATTATGATACTACGTAGTAAGCATGAGACTCTGGAGAAGGAAAAGATGTCTTGTAGCTTTCTAAGCCTTTAAGCTTAAGAATGAGAAGTTAAACATTTCTCCATGACAGCCAGAAACATCTTTATTCCTGTTTCTAAGACTCTGATGTAATCACTTTATCCCAGCTGCAAGGGATTTAAGAAAAGACTCCAAATACCACAAGATCAGCAAAAAGCCATAATAATGAGTAAGAGCAGCGCAGTTATGTTCTTGCACTAATCCGGGTCTGTGGTGAGAAAGTGTAGTTCCTGTTTGATTTAGTGACACTTGCAGATGCTCAGCAAGTTTCATAATTATCTCTTTAATGTCTTCATGCATATATGTTCAGCATCTGTGAAATTTTGTGGGTCATCTGTGTTTGATCATGTGCTTTAAAATGTGTACTGTATTTTTGTACTGGAAGTAAAGGAGACTTTTTCTGGTTTTTTCTATTATTATGAAATCTGGCTAGCATTTGTTACACTGCTCTCTGCTTTGTTTATATTTATAGCTTTACTTCCTCAAATTATTTTTAATAGGACATACTAGTGGATATTTCCAAGTACTAACAAAAAGGAAATAGAAGCAAAAAGAAGGAAAGTGTGTGTGTATGCACATTTGGTGGAAGGGATCAGCTGTTAAGGAAAAATATTGCCAAAATCCTTATAAAAATAAGGGCATTAGTGTTTGAGTTTCGTGCCATTATTTGTGCTTCTTTGCCTCATGCATTTTTTTTCACTTACTTAAGAAATAAATTATGCTTTTAAACTATACTGGAAGTAAATATGTTAATTATTTATATCTTAATATTTTTCTTTAGGGTTTTTGTATCTTTTAATTGGATTATAACTGAGGAATTTTGAATTATTCTCTTGAAATATTCTCATTCCCTGTGAAAAGGATTAGCCATCAGCTTAATAAATAATCCTGGATCTCCTCACAGAAGATACTTAATGATCTTTCTCACATTTCTATATGAAGAGATGCTGGCTAGCTCAGGTGACTGACAACAGCACTGAGGCTCAGGTGGTACCCTGTGAAGGCAGTCTCTCTTAGAGCTAGGGTGGGACATAGACTAACCAGAGAATAGAGCAGAAAGCAGGGCAATGAGCTGGGAAAGTTCAGTTGAAATAACTTCCCATCAATGTAACCTTAGCAAGGGAAAGCATCTGGAGGGGAACACTTTGCAATCAAGCCTCTCTGTACATAAACAGGGCTCATTTGTTTTGGTGGTCAAGTTCTACTGAAAACAAATGGGGTGTGATTTAAATTTACATTGTTACACAGGATATATGTTTCTCACCTAGTGGCATCAGGATAATGTGTGATTTAAGTAGATGCTTAGACATAAGAAAATTAGACAACAGAAATTCTGCACATTTGTGATCAGCTTATTTGGTCTTTAAATGGCCACTGGCACTTGCTGCTAGCATTTTACACAAACACTCCCTGCTGATAATAATATTTCATTTTTTATAGCAACAGTGTTTATTTTTAGTAAATTAGTGTCAGTGGAAAATTGAACCCAAGGCAAAATATAAAGTCTGTCTTGGAGAACAAAGCACCAGGTTCATTACAGTGGAAATATCTTTATGCAGAACCAGAGGCTGCACAGATACAGCAGGAGAGCAGATGAGCTTGTCTACAGAGTGCTGCTGTTCCACTTCACTGATAGCAAGGCACTACAGAAAACTCAGTAATGAGTAATGGGAAAATCAGGACCTCTTACAAAAGTGGAAGGGGTTTTAAAAAATTATTATTTTATTTTTATTCTGTAGATTTTAGACTTTGGTTTAGCTCGTCAAACTGATGATGAAATGACTGGATATGTTGCAACAAGATGGTACAGAGCTCCAGAAATTATGTTAAACTGGATGCACTACAATCAAACAGGTAAACTGTGAAGGCTTGTATTTTGCTACAGCTGGATGTAGTGATAGTTTTAAACCAAGAAGCAGCTGTGTTTAAGGATCTCTTTGATTCATTGTGCACATTTCTGTCTCTGTTTTTTGGCAGTTGACATATGGTCGGTTGGATGTATCATGGCAGAGCTATTGAAAGGAAAGGCTCTATTTCCAGGAAATGATTGTATCCTTAATATAAAACTTAAAATTGAACTAAAAAAATACTCTCTCATTCTTCCTTTTATATTTTTCCTAAGGACTTGACTGTTTCTATGGACATGATTTTGAGGTAACAAACTTGTACAAGAATAAACAATTTGCTAATCTTTCAGTGTATATGACAACTGAATATGAGACCCACTGGTAGGACAAAAACCAGTAACAGATGTTCTTAAACAACAAAAAGTTACATTTATTCTTTTGTGTATCTATGTTTAAATAATAACCTAGTTACAACAGGGTAGATTTCTTCCATGTGTGGATCTTATTGAAACAACATATGCTAAAACTGAAGCTGAGTAAAGGCATCATTTTTTCATCAGCTAATATGATTTAACAAAACAGAACTGCTTTTAGGCTGAAAGTCCTAGAAAGTGCAAATGAGTTAATTTTCAAATAATAAGTGAATTAATATCTCTGTTGTGTCCTGTTATATTAAAAGAAGCCAGTAGTTCCAGAAATGCCACAGGAGCAACAAAGCCCTTTCTTTTCTGCAGCACTGTGCTGTGGTCCCTGATGGAGCATCAGGGATTTCCATTGGCGTTTCCTGTGCTGGCAGGAGAAAAAAGAGATGTTTCTGAGGAGAGCAGTCAAATAATAAAAGGAAACGGAAGACAAACACATAATAAGGAATGAGGAACCAACAGCATCAAGCTTTTATTATGAGAAACAAGAGCACATTTTTCTGTGAATATTTACATTTCTTGCTACTCTGAAACCCCTCGAAAAACAAACACTTCTGCTAATACTTAGCTGTTGCTGGGTGCAAAGAATTATGACATTAGAATTGCCTGAAATAATCTTAAGAGAGCTGAGACCAAGTCTCCCCACTGACCTTTCTGTTGTGCTCAGCATCATTAGGCTCTATTGTAACCACAGGCATTCTCCAGGTATATCATCATGAGGAGATGACTTGTCCTCAGACTGTTTGATTACATGATATGTGGTATTTGAAAAAATCAATATATAGTTCACAAGAAATAAGATTTTTTCTTGTTATAAAATATTGTCTACAACTATATGATTATATCAATTCAAATAAAGCTGTAAAATAATCTTGAGTCTCTATAAAAAAAGTAATATACTTTACAGGTCCTAGGTGACAATGAAAAATTAACATTTTCAAAGGTTTTAATCTTGAGACGTATATAAAACAAATTTTTAAAGGTGCCAAATGATAGCTTTTCACTTGCCAGTCTTCAGATTAGTAATTTAGGCCTATGAGCTTAAAATAGCCTATCATATTAAACTGATCTTTAGAAGTCCCTCAGATCACTGAAACATAAATATGCTATTAATATTAAGCTGAAGAATGTATTAAATTGGGAACTAGGACAGAAAAGCAATATTTTTCATGCAGCTGACATACCTGGCAAGTTAATATAGTACAGTAGAGAATTTGGTACTCCAGGACTAGGTTTAAGCAGGTATGAATTTATATCCTTCCATCACCTATGGGGGAATTATCTTGCTGAATGGTTTTAAGCATCTTAGTTACATGCATGGAAGCTCATTAATTGTCTAAACCCAGAAGGACTGTGTGCTGTTCATTTCCCTGAAATTATGCAGATATTGATCAACTGAAGAGAATAATGGAAGTTGTGGGCACACCGAGTTCTGAACTTTTGAAGAAGATATCATCAGAACACGTGAGTTCACAGCTTCATTCAGTTAACTGACTTGCTGTCATTCCTTCTCTAACTGGCATTGTATGTCACTGCCTGTGTTACATGGACACTGATTTGGAAATGAGCAAATACCTTAAGATTTTCTCTGGTTTTTGCTGCTAGAATGCCACTGTTCAAAAAATACGCTTTTGGAGGCATACAGATGCCTTGACTGTCACCTGGATAAATTTTGATACTTGTTCTCATGTACTCAGTTTTTGCAAAGTGTTAAGAAATCAGCCCCAATGATCTTTTAAAATGCTTATAATTAAATTATTCTTATAATTTAAAAAATTAAAACTGGTGCTCAGCTCAGAGTGTTGTTGCTATTAAATTTGTAGCAAGAATATAATAGTCTCTGTAATTTGTATGCTTTCCATTGTTGTAAGGTTTCTAAACAGAGATGTATCCAAATCAAAAATTTCTGCTCTGCATGAGTGCTCTATTTAGATCCCTAATTTGAAAATTGTATTTGTTCATCTTTCTAAGTGCTTGCGTGAGGTCCAATGTCTTGATAATATTCGTAGTTAAGAGTGGGCTTTTTAACTTTCCATGTGGCTTCTTTAAATAGCAATCTAGTAAATTACCAATTTCTCCTTAATTTCTCTGCTAAAGTGACGCTTAAAAGATTCATTGTAAGCAGTAACTGTGGATAGCCAGCTGAGGAATGAGATGTAGTATTGTTTGATAAAGGCAGGTGATGGGCACAGTGTAAGAGTTCAGATAAACACCAGCACACAGATACCTCCTAAGCTGCAGCTCTTTTCTTAAACCTCTTCTGTATACACCTCAGACTAATACCAATGGCTGTTTCTCAGCTTGTGTAGATATTGATGGGTTTCCTTTGACCTTGCTAATGAATACACCAGCAGGTTAAGTAAGCAGGAGCAGTAGGAGAGCCAGAGCACCCCTGTATTTCCGGAAGGTCCAAGCATAATGAAACCTCATCATCACCAGCCAATAGACAGTCCCAGAGTTTTTAGGTACCCAGCACCTAGGAATGGCTGGGGCAGGAGGCTAAGCAAGCATCCATCCTTTTGCCAGGGACTTCATCAACTAACAAATCTCAGATTGTGCTGTCCTAAGCATAGGTCCTTGTACAGTCTCATAGGTCCTTTTGTAGCCTTCATGTGCTGTTAAGATCCTACAGGTTTTGCTGTAACACATTCTCAGTAGTGAATACAAATGTGTTATTTTCCCACAGCTAGTGAGCTTCTTGATTGTGAGAGTTAACACCTTAAATACTTACTGGAAATAGTATGTGCTTTGTTATTTTAATTTCTTGTGTTTCAGAACATAGCTCAGTGAGGTACAGGAATCCTGAAACTATTTTATTTGGGCTAATTATACCTTTAGAGCACAGGCAGAACACAAAAACCAGGTTAATGAACAGGAGTGCTGCTAGGTCACCTCTGGGCTGCTGCTGCCTGATTAGAGGAGCAATGTCAGATGAGATGCATACCTTGCTTGGAGGTAATTGCCAGCTGCACGGGAGTTTCTTAATTCTAGTCCTTCTTTACCATGTAGTTTGGCCTTATGTTTAGGTGTTTCTTAATGCAGCTTGCAGACATGGACAATTTTTTAACATTCCTGTAACAGCAATGTCAGAGATTTGCTGAAATGCCAAGTCTATTTTTAGTTGTAAGTAGAGGATTAAAGAACTGGAAATTAAAAGATCAACCCCTTGGATGCTACAGCACAAGTTACTGAGGTGTTTGTTGGTGTTTCGTGTTAATATGAGTTTAAATGGTAATTGCATTTCAGAATAACTTAATCATTGAGATTGTCCTGGTCAGGTTTCTGCGGTGAGTATATAAGCAGAGGGGACAGGCTAGTAAGTGCAGTTTGATAGGTCTGTTTTGTTTTCAAAGGATATGGGCAAGGTTGGAGGTAATTTTCACTGCATCTTGTTCAGTCATGGTAGGATTAGTTGTTGATTAGTTGCTGTTTTCCGTAGGCCAAGGATGCTTAGTTAGCCTTCTGCAGATAGTGTCCTTCTGATGGGACTGCTAAATCCTGAGAGACATCTGTGTAACACAAACATGTTTTAAAAGGGTTAGGACTTGTCCAAAGACCAGCTGAGGTTTTTTATGGATTTAGGGAATAGCCACCTGCTTCTTTTTTGACAATTCCTTTTCAGAATTCCCTGTTCTGTCTGATCCAAATATGCAACCTCTTCTCTTGCCAACCTACCTACCTCAGCCTAAAAATTTGTAGCTCATGTACAGTCAGGCTGACATTTGTGGTTCCTATATCCAGGCAGGCTTTTACTAGCTGAGTTTGGATTAACCTTTCACAGCCATAGTGAAAAGGCAAGCTCTTAAATTCTGTTAAACATCTGAAAATCCATTCACATGGAGTAGCAGAATTTGTTCTTTGATTAGTGAAGCTACATCCCACCAGAGAAGAGAGAGGAGGAAAGGCTGCAGATTGAATTATACCGCTTTGCTGAGGGTAACTGAAAGATGATTTATGCTGCAGTTTCTGATTGAGCATTACATGCATGTGTTCCCTGGGGATATACTGCAGTGAACCAGTAAGCACAGGTTAAAAACTAAAGTGCTAACATAACACTCAAGCCTTAAACCAAAATGTGCCCGCTTAAAACTCTCTTGCTTATTATCCAGTATACAGGGGTGAGTGTTTGAAACAAGGTCATACGTTGTGGTTTTATGTAAAGAGAATTTTCCATGTAAGAAACATTAAAAATATGTCTGGGTTTTTAGAGTTGATATGGTTACTGTTGAACAAAATTTAACCTTTATCATATTACCTTATTTCTAGGCAAGAAAATACATTGAATCTCTTCCACATATGCCTCAGCAGGATTTGAAAGCAGTGTTTCGTGGTGCCAATCCATTAGGTAAGAAAATCAGACTGACAGATAAAATTTTTCACTAACATAGGGACTTAAGCATTCCTTGTGTTCCTTGCTGTATGATCCCTAATAATAATAATAATCAGACCAGTGAGAAAAGCATTGCTTAGCCTTTCATCCTGAGACTGTTTTCCCATCATGAAGCCTGTGTCTTTTTATATCTGATGGAGATTACAGGAACCTCCTAAAGGGAAATGGTCCATGGATGAAAAGCAAAAGCCAGCTGTAGATAGCAGAAATAAATAAAAATGTCATGAGGTCTAGATTAGACACATCATTTCTGGCTCAGGAAGGCCATGAGCTGTAAATTGCTGGCAAGCAGAAGAATATACCAGGAAGTATAGCTGTTTGAATGACCCTTTGAGTATTATTTCCTAGGAATATATGAGCCATTGTTGGACACAGGATACTGGACTAAGGCAGACCTTTGATCTGATTCTGTATAATTGTTTTTCTGTATAATCAATTGGTTCTGCCTGTGCAAAAGAGATGTTTCTGTGAACTTTTTCTTGTGACATAAAAAGACACTTGAGTCGTCAGAGTCATCTCACTGCAGTACCAGGTCAGTTCCATCAAGTGCACGTTAAAGGAAAGTATTGTGACTTAAAATGGTTTGGATTCATTTTGTATATTAATACAAATTTTATTCTTACAAATACAAGTAGTTTGGAACACTTTCATATTAAAAATGGGATTTATTTGCCTGAAGTACATGAGAGCATGCTACGTATTAATAGCATAAAGGCAAATAATTGCCAATGCTTATATGAAAGCAGTAAAAAAAATAGTATTTGAAATAGTTATGATAAAATTTCCATTAAAAACTCTCCATACAGCCATACAACTCTCTCTTATTTCTAGTATACCTCAAATGTCAACTTCAAATATATTATGTTTATGCTGGGTCCTGTGAAGTTGCTTTGGGGTTTTCATCTGATCGTTTCATTGGTGCAGCTTTTTAGAGGTGTAATCTCACACTTTATTATTCACAAGTTATTTAGCTTGGTCCTGATCAGTGCAAACTTAAGCACACGATGCACAACACAGGATATTATCTTATAAGCCCACAGAGATTTTTTTATAATTAAGTCCTTGGATATCCAAAGAGGTGAATCAGATCTCCATTTGACTATACTGAATCTTTATGCATGCCACAAACAAACCAGAAGCTTCCTTCAGCTCTCTTTTGTACTCTCAGTACAAAATCTTCAAAACTTACTTGTTATGTTGCCTAAATTTTGCCAGTAATATTAGCTGTGTTTAAGGTGAGTGAGAATAGATGGTTTCTTTTATTTCCTCATGGTCTCTTCTGGCTCTGAACTGCATTTCTGGTTTTGCCTTAGCTGTAGATCTTCTTGAGAAGATGCTGATTTTAGACAGCGATAAGAGGATCACTGCGTCGGAAGCGCTCGCGCATCCCTACTTTGTGCAGTATCACGACCCGGATGATGAACCTGAGGCCGAGCTCTACGACGAGTCCATAGAGAACAAGGAGCGAACCATCGATGAATGGAAAGGTATCAGAACTGCATGCATTGCTTAAGACATGTAGCAGAAGATAGCCTTACTTAAATAACAGTTTTCCTCCATTTCTAGCCAGAGGAATTTGAACTTTTAAGCCTCAGGCAAACAAATTCATATGTGTGCTTGTGGGGGTGGACAGGCAGAAAAGCTTATATTTCCTCTCTGGATTTTGCCCACTCCCCCCCTTTTATCATCTCCTGACTAGATTCCCTGTAGCAGTGAAAGCTTAACTAAAAGCTGATGCTAGCTACCAGGTAATTACACATTCTGGTTTGCTTTTAGTTTTCTAGGTCAGATCCCCAGCTGAAGTAACTGTCCTGGGGGAAATGACACTACTTGGGATTCTGGTTTAGTTCTGACCAGAACCAGAAAGTAATATTGTCCACATAGATGTATATTTTGTTAATAATTCTTTAGATAGCAAAGGAATTTGGGTTAATAACTACACCATGCAGTTGGTCCTGTTTGAGATGATAGTTGATAATTTTACTTGGGAGCGACACCCCAAAACCTTTCTTTGATAAATATTGCAACAACCTTCCATGCTTGCAACACAATCATATTGCACTGCAGTATCACAGAAGTAAGGTGGCTCAACATTAGACTGCAAGTACACTGAACAGTACAGTCCAATTGCACCACTGTATAATGAGGACATATTATTCTAAAAATTCCTTACTAGAGATTTTAAATTGAGAATAATGTTGTAGAAAAATAATTGTTTCTGTTTATCAATAAAGGTCTTTCCTTGGCTTAAGATGAAATATGTCTTCCATAAAAGACAAGTTCTTTTGTTTCTATTTGTATTTTCTGTAACTTTTACTTGGGAAATATTAAATAAAATATATTATCATAGTGGTTAGGCTTATGATGAAGAATACTCCCATGTCTTACTCGTGCCCATCCACTTGTGCCATGTTTTATCCTGGGCATTACAGGGGAGAAAGAAGACTGTCTACAGCAAATGTATCTTAAAGAAAGATAATAGTGGGGTCATGGCTCTCTCTATAATAAATCAACCTCCTAGAGCCCTGGAAAGGCTTTTGTAGAAGCTGACTGTGTGTGTACAATCAAGGAGGATTGACTGGCATCACTTACTCCTTACACATGCTCTCCTTTGCAAAACCTGGCATCCTACAGCAGCACCCATACATCTTGTTTGTTGAGAGCTGCCTTCATTTGCTGCTGTACTCAGGAATGGATAATTTTATTTTCTGCTGCTTTTTCAGTTGCCTGAGTCTTTAACAGGAAAGTTTAACAATTTATGAGTCATGAAGTGGATTTCTGTTTGTGATGAAACTCCACTGAAATTATTTCAGCAACAATCTTAACAGCTTAACAGTTTCTAAACTGAAATGAGGACATGAAGGTGAAATCTCTTGGAAGGGCAGTATCATATTATTTATCATTGCATTTTTCATGTATCATCTTTTACATCATTGACCTTGATGGAACTACAGGCCCAATTCCTTCTTTATTCACGTTTAAAAAAAGGTGTGAGAGAAAAATCTCCAAACTCGCACAGCAGGTTTGCTGCTTTTCCTTCTTCCCCCCCTTTTTATCTTTGGGAATAAACTTTTTATTTTCAAGTACTGCATGTGCCACATTTAAGTAAGATGAGATAAAATGTTTGTAGTGTTGATGAAATATTGACCCAATTTCTCAAGATGTCATTGGCATGTTTCTGCTCTTTTTCTGTTCAAGTTAAAAATCAGTGGTGCCTGATCTCAAGGAACTGAGCACCAAAGTAAAATGAGATTTCAGACACTTTGTCTTATACATTATGCACTTCTGAAGTTTTTTGGCCTCCATTGCACACTACTGAGGCTCACAACCCAAGCTCATACATTTCTTACTGACATGTTTAATCAGTTAGAAAATATTTCAAAATTTTAGAGGCCAAGAGTATGCTATTCAGAGTTGAATGCTATACATTCTCTCCTTAGATGTTGCTCCAGTAGCACATATCTCTGCTGGGTAGGTGCAGTGAGAAGTGGGTAAAGAATTTCATGAACATAAACCACACAGCCAGTAAGAATAATTTCTAATAAAGTTCCTGGTGTGCGATTTGTGAGGACACTGGCTTCTCCAACTTCAGTCAGCTGTAGCTGCTCCCTGGCTGCCTGTAATTCTATGTAATAGTCATAAGTCAGTCACTCAAAGTCACCTAACAAATCCTCCAATGTCTGGAGTTCTGCACACAGAGTTTCCTTCACAGAATTCCCTCGCTGAAACTGTACACAGTGGTCCAGTACAACACAACCAGAGCATAAGCAGGATTCAATACCAAGATTTTTTACATATTTTTTAGAGTCCTGGGTACACTTGCAGGCATAGCAGATGTCTCAGACAGAGTTACTTAATAAAAAAGCTAATAGGCATGAGTTTGATATGATTTAAACATCACTGTTTGGAAAACAGAACTTGAAGTAATGCCAATACCTGAAGTTAGCCATATGCAAACAGGATTTAGTCCTTAAAAAGCAGCATCTAATTTGAGAAAATACAAAAGAGGTAGCCACTAAAAACATATTCCATTAATGTCCAAGGCAGAAAACAGGACATGACTGTTAGCATGAAAAGATAAAGGGTTATTCCCAAAGCAGGGTAACGTAGCAAGTAACCCATGCTTCTAGCTATTGATGAAAAAAGAAACATTTTTTCAGAGTACCATAAAATTAAGTCAGCTACAGTAAAACATTTTAAAAAACCAAACAAACCAACCCCCTCCCCCCCCAATCCCATTCCACAGGATCCTGAGGAATTAGCACAGAATTCCAAATGATATATAATTGAAGGCAACTGATTGAGAGATGATAAAGAATGTTTTCCACAGTTAAAAGTGTACATTTTAAAACCTATCGAGGTATTTCTAAAGTTTCCATTTTCCATTACATATTGTCATGTATTACATTTTGGCAGGTCATCTGACAGTGTAATTGATGTTTTCATTTCAGGGCCTGTGTGTTTTAGTAATTAGCTGAAGGGGACAGTCATGTTGTACAATAACAGTATTTGTGAGTCTCATTTGTAATCTGAGGTTAAGAGGAGGATTCCTAGTGAATTCAGTCTATTTTTGGATCTGGACACTAAAGAGGCTGGAAATACAAACTACAGGTCATGTATATCTGTAGAACTGTTTTGTCTGGAATATTTTTCTTTTGGAGAAAGTATCACCTAATTCTTCTCTCTTCCTTACACCCCCTCTACAGAACTTACCTATGAAGAAGTGAATAGCTTTAAACCACCAGACCTAAAAATGGACAGCCTGGAGATAGAACAGTGAATACAGGCAACTCTGTCTTGCCTTGCTGCACTATGAAGACTGTTAAAATATAACCATACAATTTAACCTGTGGTCAGACATAGATTTTACTATCCAAAGATGTTGGAGGAGATGTGGAAAAACAGATGCATTAAACAGAAGCCAGATGTCTGGTGTGGGTGGGGGTGTTTTTTGCCTTGTAATATGAATGTATTCCCAACTCACAAAGGGTGGTAAAGAACTGCTTCATTCTGACAAAATTATGCACTGAGTTCTGTCAAGCTATGTGTTCTGCATGTTTCATTTTATCAGTTGTATTGCCAAAATAAAGGTGACCTTTTAAATTAATTTTAAAATTGTACATTTAAAGCATGAATGTATACAAACATAAACAAGAAGTCCATACAAGCAATCCTTTTTTTTTTTTGGTGGCATTTTATCTGTCTGTTTTCGTACTATTTATAGGTAGTGCCTTTATGAAGAGAGGGCGTGGTAGTGAGATAGACAGAATATGCATATGTAGTCATATCTGTGGTGGTCTTACACATGTACTGGATGTCTCTCAAGCAATCTTAACACCAGTTGAAAGTCAGTAAAAATAAATCTTTCTCTTCTCTTGCCATTCAAGTGTCTCTTCTCATTATTTTCCACATCTGTTTTTCAATCTGCACAATACCCATTTGTGAGACAGTTTTACTTCCCAGTGTATTCCTCACCATGCCATTGCTGGAGTGTTGGTGAATTTGCCTGGGTTTACAGGAAGGTACCTTGAAGGTACTGCAGCAGAGCTCTGTAGACTTCTGCAAGCTTCAGCAAAGGCTGTCAGAGATGGCAGTGCAGGAGTGCTCAGTTCAGTTCACAGCTTTGAATTAAATATTCCACATTTTCTTTTTTTTTCCCACAAAATCCTTGGGAAAGTAATCTAATAATTGCCATTGGAAGACATGACAAAACAAGGAGATTCAAGAATTTGACACATTCTCATTGGAGTTTCTTTTTAAGCAAAATTTTAAAGGTTTTCTAACTCTGAAAAGTTGGAAAATTAAATTTTAAAATTGCAGGATACATCAGATACCGAGATTTTTTTAAATAATCAAATTTATCTGATTCCTCCATTATACTGTGTACAAGAACATAACATGCATAATACTGTGACAGGAATATCCTTTTGGCACAAGGCCTCTTGTATTGTATTAGTTGTGTCTTTGTACACACTTGTGATTCACAGCTGTTTAATGTTTAATTTGTGTCTTGTTCTTGCTCTGTCAGAGTCTTATTTTAGAGGTGGCTTTTTATAATATTTAGGTTTCCTGAAACTTTTGTCATTAATATTCAATTGTATAGCAGTTATATAAGGTAATGGATTCTACTGCATTTACTTTCCTCTGTATTTTTTCTATGTAAAAAGAAAGGCTTTTTCTTAATAAACAGATTTAAAAACAAAAAATTAAGTCCAAGAACTTTGCTTTTTTCAGAAATAGAAATAGACATTCCATCTAGAAAATATGTTTCTAATTTATGGACTAAGTGATAGACTGTTTTGGCAATGTTGACCATTTATCCAACACTTGCAACCAATGAAATGCAGCCACTTGTATTCAAGTTTCTGCAGGGCATGTTAATCTGAAAGTAAATGCCTGCATGGATTTCTTATGTCTGTTGAAGTGCTGTCAGCCATCGTTACTTTGGTTTCCTGTGAAGCTGGATGCAGCTTGCTATGATCATGCAATGACTGAATTTCATGCTGACTAAAATAGGTGAAAAAGTTCTAAATCTTTAAACTGTCTAACTACATAATGAAAATATTCACTCAGTCATATCTTAAACATTTTTTAATTTGTTTGTTTGCCAGTTAAAAGTAACTCAGTGCTTTATTCTCTCTGAAATCTGCTCTTGAGTTTACAAGCCTATTTGGCAGCTCCATTTCAGCTGGAAGGACAAAGATGAAGTAATGAGATTTCACAAGAACTTTTTGTGTCCGACGATAATTAATTTATTATGGGGTTTGTCCCTTCATTTGTTAAAGCTGGTTTCCTGGCTCTGAGGGTGGCCGTTGTGAAATGCTTCAAAGGATGGGTAAAACTGGTGGCCATAGCTCTGCCACTTGAGGTAGAAAGAAAGTTTTATGTTGCTTCCAAAATTTCTTCTGATAACTCTGAATCTTCCTCAGAATATTTTCTTTGACATTCAGAGATGCAGGGTTTTTTCTAGGAGATAAATTATGTAGGAAGAACATGGTCATAGCTGCATTTAAACTAATCGAAGGTGACAGTAATGGGCAACAATAGCTCAGCCCTTTTTAATGAATTACCATCACAATCTGTAAATCATCTCATTTTAATGTCAAGAAAAACAGTAGGGAGACAGACATCTTTTTCCTAGATGTGCAAAATGAAGGTAATTATTTAGACCTCAAAACCCAATAATTAAAATATTTTTCTAGAGTAGGTAACCAGCTCCCTTGTGGCAATCCAACATGAGACTATAATTTGATAACTTTATCAGTTTACAACAGCAGGAGAGAGTAATTGGAAAGGCAGTACCCCAATGGGACAGAAAGGTGGGAGGCTAAGTACTAACAATGCTTATCATTTGAACACAGATGGAAGAAAACATTTATCTACCAACTCAAACAGGCAGATGGAGGTAAATATAGAGGAGTGAGGGCTTTGTCAGGCTTGGTGAGGCAGATGGCTTAAAAGTAAATTTTAAAGAGTAAGTAAATATAAAGCTTTTATAAAAAAATATTTGCTAAAAATGTCATTAATGAAGGGATTGATTACATGGCCCAAATGTTATTTGCAAAACTTGTAGTGGTTCCTGCTTAAACAGCAGGAGTTTAATCTCCTGACAGCACTGTTACATTCAGTAGCACATTCGTGCCTTTGTAGGTGCCCTATGCATTGCATTTATGCTTGAGGAGAGCAGTGTAGGTTTTAGCCCACACTAAATTAGGGTAGTCTCATCCCTGGCCACCTGCAAAACACAGAGGGGAAGGAGGAGCATGGCTGGGCTTTGCTCATGGAGGAGGCAGCTCAGGCTTCCAGTGGGCAGGACACAGCTGTCCAAGGGCTTTCTCTGGTCAATTACCAACATTGTTAGCAATTTACTTTTAATCTGAATTTATTTAATTTCAGCTTTCAGTCACAAAAGCTTATTATTCGTCTGCCTAGTGAATTGAAATCACTTCTACTATTTATTATCTCACTCTATAATCAGGGTTAGTGCAACCCCAAGTCTAGTAATTTTATCATCACTAGCAGCAAAAGCTATTGCAAAAGGAAAATCTTTGGCATGCATCTCAGTCTTTCGACATGCCTAAATATACACTACACTTTTATAATCTGCGACTTTATTTTTTAAGATCTTTACCTCATCAGCACTGAAACCCAGCAACAGGAAATTGATAGGACACAGCCAAAGCAGACAGGAATAAAAAACCTTTAATCTACAATGGACCAATGGAAAGAAAAACCAAGGATAGTTTAGAGGAAAAGGACTGTTTTAGAAGATATCATGTGCCATACCCTGAAGATACAAAGTGGCTACTTGAGTCTGAAATAGCAGGGTTACTAAGATAAAAAATTTATAGGGGAAGAAAAAAATAGGAAATTAGGTAATCAGTACTGATATATGAAAATAAATACATCATCATCAATAGGCAGAGCCATTATTTAGACAGCATTGTTGCAGAATTGCAGGTCATGCTCTTGGTGTTTTTTATGATGTGGTATACGAGATGAAAGCAAGAGGGAAGGAGGGTGAGTGTGCTGCAGGATCTGACAGTGAGCTCACCCTAAGGGTCAGCAGGGGAACAGCCCTTTCAAGGACAAAATGTTGGCAGCAAAATAAACTTTGACAGAGGTTGGAAGCAGTCAATACAAAAGTTACTTCCTTCCTTTCTTCCTGTCACATGTGCTCCTGGATCATAACAAGAAAACAGACCTCCACTTTCCCCACTCCTGGGACCTGGTCAAAGATGTCCAAAAAGTACCGTACAGAACTGCCAGCACAAATTACTTAAGTATCCTTTGCTACATCTGTAAATTACTGACTTGGCCTAAGAATCCCTGACAGATGAGCAGTGGTAAAGATTTAGCTCTCATGAAAAGAGAATTTCATTGTAAATGGAGTAAACTATGTCTTTTGTTAGCAGCAGAAAGGAATTCAATCTCGACAAGATCAGTCTCCTTAGGAATTAACAGCAACACTTCACTTTGCTTTAAAAGCAGCTGCTTTCTTGTCACACATTGCTGCTACTGCTGCTAGTATTTATGGATGCAAACACTGGTTCTTAGAAATCAGCACATTTGCACAAGTGAGAGTACCAAGTGTCATTAATTTATGAGTCTGGGTAAGGGGTTTTAAGGCACTAGTACCAAGAGATTTAGAAAGCTACATTAGTGTTGCTGCCACTGCCCTTCTTTCTGCTATAAAATAAAATATTGAACTGATACACCTAAAAGGGTCTAAGTTTTCACTACAAGGAGGAAATATATTGTGAGCTTTCTGTGTGAATACTGATCTTCCAACCAATCTGACACTTAATCCATTAGACCAGAAATTTCAACATAATGAGCGAAACTCTTCAATTAGGCTTCCATCTTGCAGACACACAAATGCTTCATTTTGCAGTCCCATAGTCCCCCAGCTCCAATTATTGTCACATTTTAAGATGTGTACCATAGCACAGAGGTTTTAGCCAGTCCTTTTAGCTTCCAATTTAATCACAAGTAATACTGAACACAGTAGAAATACTGAATCACAGCTGCAGCTCTGAGACAACTATACACTAAATCTGCCATAACTGGCAGCCTCCACTGAGCAATACTTTGTTCCTTATAGAGTAATATCCTGTGGATTAGCACCCAGATAATATATGCCTATTTTATATTAGAGCCTGATTGCTCTAATCAAGAACCCGTAGCTAAATTACATTCTGTGCAAAAATTACATACAGTACTCCTGTCCTGCCCAGCTCTCTCAGTAGGTGGAGGTGGAAACAAAGAAAACTAAGGCAGCATTGAGAAGGATGGGTAAGATGGGGGAAAGAATGCCATGATGGTTTGGGTGATTTAACAGGAGATGTGCACAACTATGCAGTGACAAATAAGTAAAGCTATCCATCAGTGATATCCATTAATGCTCTTTTCATATGGCTTTTGCATTAAGGTTGGGAAACTCTTGAAGAATTGTTTTTTCGCTCTGTAGACTATAGCATCTCATACTGCAACAATCTGTGATAGTTTAAAAATTTAACTCCTTCAGTCTATTGTAGGAGAGGACCTTTTGGTGGATTCTGAGAAGAAAAAGTTAGGAGAGTGTTAAAAGTAGTTGATTTATATATAGGTGTCTACTACTCTCTACAACTGGCCTCTCTTCCTCCACCAACCTCCAGCAAGCAGGGATAATGGAGTAGTACATAATTACTTAGTAAGTTCTCACTTGACCTCTTGAAAAAATGTAATGTATAGTTTTAATTATATTTTAATATTAAAAAAGCACTTAGGTGTGTATATTTATTTATTCCTTTCTGCTGATGGCTTAGCGACCCTCCAACATGGCAAGGCCCCCCAGGAGGCTATAAGTCACAGAAACTGGAACTGAAACACCCTGCTCATTGGCCAGAGAGACAAAAACAGAAAAGCTGCAAAATAGTTGGCAGTGACTCCACTGGGGAAGGGTGGGAACAAAACAGCACAAGAGTATTTTCCGATTAAAACTAAGATTTTTTTAATTACTATTTTTTAAGCTTTACTTCTTGTTGTAATAAATAGAATGAACTTACTTCCTCTATGGCAACAGGTCTAAGTAAGGCACAGAGTATTTTTTGAAGGTGGACATATAGAAAGCTTCTTAAAAAATAATAATATTCTAGGAATCAGCTTTTGACAATTCAGCAAGATTTTATATTTATTGACATTTAAGGTATGTTTTACCTAGCCAATTATTCATATATGAATTAGTGTATCAAGAATAAAATGATCATATGAAAGACAGACATATAAACAGGCAGAAAGGTGGGAAGATGTTTGATTCTTCAAAGGACTTTGCATGATCTCCTTTCCTGCACGTTATCAGTGCCTGGACTGGAGATCAGTGTCAGTCCCCTCTCCCTGCTCACAGTGACACACTTCTGCACCCAGGGCTCAGCAGCTCACCCACAGCTCAGCTCCTGACAAACAGGGCTGTGCCATTTTGTCATCTCCAAGTGACAGCTTGTGGTGAGCAGCTTTGCCATCAAACTCCCTCACCAGACTTCATACATGTAGGATTTCTCAGGAAAACATGGTTAGATTTTTCACTGCTTGCTTGTAGAGCTTCTGCTTCAGCACCAAAGCTTCACCTCCAGGCTGGAGGGAAATTGAGCTCTCAGTTATCAGAGGGATTAAAAGGAGTACTGGAAGAGTACCGTACCATCTCATCTACCTCATATGCTTTGCAGCTGATGGCAACCATCCAGCACATCAAAAGTTGGCTCTTAAAAAAACCCCACCACATTCTGTTACCTCTTAAATCTTCCCTTTATGGGATGAGCATTAGCAAAGTGCAATTTTTGCACCAGTAATGCATTTATTATTTTTTGTTAATGATGTCTGAAGAAGATACCTTTTTTCTATTAACTTTACAATAAATGTATGCCAGAAGCAGAAACATCTGATAGCACTCCTTTTTTAATCCATCCTGTCAGGCACACACTGCCCAGAATAAGATGTGGCTGTAGCATCTATCAGACAGACCCCTGGCAACAAACTGTCTTTGGGAAAACATCACCATGTATCCAGCTGAGCCTAGCAGGATGCAGAGAATTATGCAGTTTGTGACATCGCTGTAAGATCTACCAGCTGTGGATGGACCCAAGTTTCTTGACTCATTCCCTTCATAGACATTTTGAACAGTTTATTAGACAAAGCTTCCCTTGTTATGACAGGGCTGATTTCCTCATCTTTTCAGTAAGTTTACCAGCTCATCTCCTGTATGTGTGACCTGCTGGGGAAAGCTGGTCTAGTATTTGACCTACACGGCTATTTCATCCATCTATAGCAAAGTATGCCTAAATACTTACTGGAAGAAAAACATGGGAAAACCAGCAGTGGATAACTCTGTCAATTTAAAATGTTTTTTAAAAGTTGCTCTGTAATATCCTCAGCTTCTGCACAAGAGTGAACTTCTCTTGATGCTAGGTTAGTACTTTTATCTAGTGTATCAAAATCATTTAATTTCTGCCTTGATAAAAAGCAAGCAGTAAAAAAGAATCACTCTGTCACAACTGGATAAAGGAAGAGTAAGTGAGGGATAACAAGCAGAACTTATCCTCTTTATTCTAGAAACATATATAATGGTAATTAAAAGTAATTGTCCAGATTGCTCCTTTAGAGCTAAACCACAAATTGAACTCTAGTGACAGCAAATCTGAATTATCTAACCTCAGCAACATTGCTCAGGGGTGAAGTCAAACAAAACAAAGGCTTTGCCAGACCCTGAAGGACAAGAATTTTAATGATATTCATACAGAGAACACATAAAACATATTTTAAACCACCTTACACGTGTTGCTGGCCCAGTTCTATTTACTACACAGCTACTGAGAAGGTTGCTCTTGTCCGTACTCCAGCACTGCAATAATTTCAAGCCACTGCGGCAACAGTGCCATTCCACTTCACTTCAACCATGCACAAGACACTTGCTGTGAGCACCTGAACCAAGTGTGGGCTGGTTTTTATTTAACTCTATGAAATATTGTTGTAACTTGTGGTCTGACCCTGGAACGATCTGGGGACCCCAGCTGTTCCTCGCAGGACAGAGGCCATACAAAAGCTCACTTATCTCTGCCAGCTGCAGCCTCTCGTACTTTTTAACAAGTCGATGCAGCAGCCGATGGCACCTCACCGGAACCTGAGCGCAAAGGCAAAACGGGCCCCGCGTGAGAGGGGGCCCGTGGCGGGGAAGAGACGGCCGGGAGGGGTTTGGTCCGCACTGCAAGGACTCGCTCGTACAGCGAGAGCCTCGGCACCTGCCTCTCTGGCCGGGCGCGCTCTGCCGCCGCCGGGACACCGCGCCCTTCTTGCCCCGGCCTCGGCGGAGCGCAGCCCCAGGCTCCCGTGCAGGGGGGGAGGCAGGGCACTGCCGGGCCGGTGCGGATGCCGGTGCCGGTCCCGGCGTGAGCCGCGGCGGCGGGCGGTGCTGCCGGCGGGGCTGCGCGGGGCGGGCGCGGGCGGCGCCGCTCGCTGAGGCCCGGCCCCTCAGCGCAGCCCGGCTCGGCGGCGCCGGCCGCTCCCGCTCCCCCGTCCTGGGCTCTTTGTCGGCGCGAGCTGGCGGGGGTCGGCAGCGCCATGTCCTCCCCCAAGAACGGCTTCTACCGGCAGGAGATCACCAAGACCCTCTGGGAAGTGCGGGACCGCTACCGGGACCTGCAACCGGTGGGGTCCGGCGCCTACGGAGCCGTGTGGTGAGCAGGGCGGCGGGGGCAGCCGGGGGGCAGGTGGGGGCGGCGGCCTCTGTCCCGGCCCGGGGGATGCTGCCGGGGCCGGCCCTCTGGCGCGTTGCTCCCTGCCAACTTTTCCCTGTTGTTATCCGGACCCGGGCTGGCCCCGCCCGGTGCCGCCGGCCCCGCGGGTGCAGAGGGGCGGCCCCGCTGTTCACCTGGCCGCCCCGGGCCGGGCTGCTCCGCCGCAGGGAGCCGGCCCGGGCGCCTTCCCTAGAGCGAGCAGAGCCCGGAGCGCTGCCCCAGCCCTGCCCGGGAGCGCTGCCCGCCGCTGCCGAGCCCGGCCGCGGCACCCCGGAGCGGCAGCGTCCCTGAAGCCCGGGGTGTTTAGAGCTTGGGGCGGGCCCCTCGGTTTGGCTTTGCGTTGGTGGTGGGCTTGGGTGTTTAGTGGAATTTTTTGTCTTATTTTTAGTTTAGGGATTTTTTTTTTTCTACTCCGCAGATGTTCCTCTTTAAAGCTTTTGATAACTGTCTAGATTTCATCACAGAGCCTCGCAGGCTTTTAAAGGAACGAAGTGAGATGGCTGCTGGCAGAGATGCTCTTGGGAGGTGTCTCCACCCGTGGCACGGGCGACTGCGGCCGAGGGCCCGGCAGTGTGGGGCAGGATGCAGTCGCTGGCCGGGCTTGCTGGGCTTTGCAGACTTGCTTCGGTCCTTGCTCACCAAACTCTTTCTTTTCCCTTAAAGCTCAGCTGTCGATGGAAGAAGTGGTACCAAAGTGGCCATTAAGAAATTGTACCGCCCGTTTCAGTCTGAACTCTTTGCCAAACGAGCTTACCGAGAGCTGCGACTCCTGAAACACATGAAGCATGAAAACGTGAGTTGAGTCATTAGCTCAAAACCACAGCTTAGGCACTCTAAATCAAAGAAAATATGTACATTTGGACAAGGCAGATGTGTAGCTGAATGGAGTTCTGAAATCTTTCAGTCTGTTTTTTGTCTGCCTGTCCTACAAACATCAGTTCACACAAACTAGAATATCCTGTGGGAAACACCACTTAATTTCCACGTAGGAAAAATTGGGTGGGGAAGGTTAGGACCACAGTGCAATTTGCTCAGTGCTAGTGAGAGGGATTAAAGACCAGAAATTACAGTCTCCATTACTATGTTCCTGTGAGTTGCAGAAGAATACAGAGCTCAGGTCTGTGCGTCTTAGGTGCCAGCATCTTCTTTTCTTTTCTTCTTTTTTTTTTTTTTTTGTTCCCCTGAGCTTGCATGAAGATGTACACATGCATATCTTTGAGGAGGGGTTAGCATTTTTCTCCTTTTTTGTTGTTCATGAAGCATTTGAACTTTTCAGGCTGATATTAATGGGAAACAGGAAAAGTCCACAAATGACTAAACAAATTGCTTTACTGTGAAGCAGAGAATAGGTAACCGAACTCTGCACATATTTCCTGCGTAGCATGAAAGAACAGCTGTAGAAAGAAGTGTTGAAAGTGTGATTGAGAGAAAGATTGATGGTCCCAGTACTGCTTAGGAGTTCAGGAAAAAAAATAAAGAAGAAGTTTATGCAAAAACAGTTGTTATGGACTCTCAAAGCATTTCACAAAAAACCGAGAAATCAAAAGTGAGGATGAGAGAAAGTGGTAATAACATAACTAGTCATTGCCATTTAACATTATAATACTAATACTGTGAGTACCAGCTAGGTTTGTTTGAGGAATAATTTGTGGGCTATCCTGACAGTCCAGAAGGAAAAAGAGCTTTTTGTAGGCTTAAGAAATTGTCTACTTGTTTTAATCTAAATCTTTTAGTCTGATTACTTCCGAGTAACTGCCTCACAACCACTGCTGCATATGTTTAAGAGTTAATGTTTGCAGGAAACTTCTGTGTATGGGCTTGAATACTCTCAGCGTTTTCTTTACTGAACATTTGGGAGCAGAGCAGCCTGTGCAGTTGCCAGGCTCCTAACTGTGTCCAGAATTTTGAGATTATTTTTCATCCATTTCCCAGAATAATCTTTTGGGTAGCATTTTCCACTCCTAGCAGGTTTTATGCAGTGTATGCCCTTTGGAATAATACTCTAGAACTCCACTGTGGGCTCAGTTGGTAATTAAAGAGTCCAGAAGAAAATGCTCACTGGGGAACCTGAGCACAATCTGTACAAGCTACAAATCAGTATATATGAAGGAGGGGAATTATTTACAATCTTAGGAAACAGTTTGGGCCACAGAAAGAAGTGGTTTATGTACTAAGGAAAAGTTTTAACATGAATTGTTAAAATCATCTATTCATTAGAGAACAAAGACTGAATAAATGATGCTGCAGGGGTTGGAAGCAGAAACTGACTATTCCACCCATCTGTGATGAGACTGACATGGCAGTGCAGCCATCAAGACAATTCCTATCTGCCCCCCCAGCCTCACTCCCTTTTGTCAGTCATGATGGCCATGGTGAATTAGAAGCAGTACAATGCCTTTTAGGATTTTCAGTTCCTTAGCTGATCTCAAGGGTACTCCTTTAGCTGCTTCACCCATCCAAAATTAAACCAGAGTGGCAATATTGCTCCTTGTCATGATTTTCAGCCTGACCCCTTGGACCCACAACCATTCTGTCAAAGACCTTATTTTTGCATATTTCATAGAAACATAGAACCACAGAATGGCTTGCATTGAAAAGGATATGAAAAATAATCTAGTTCCAACCCTTCTGCTGTGGGCAGGGAGACCTTTCACTAAACCAGTTTGCTCAAAACCCAATCCAATTTGACCTTGAACACTTCCAGGGATGGGATGTCCACAACTTCTCTGGGCAACCTGTTCCAAAGTCTCACCACCTTCACCGGAAAAACTTTCTTCTGTTTATTTGATAGTTAAAATTCTATCAGATTCACTTTTCTTACCTGTTTTTATTTCAAAATTACTTCTGTAACCATGAGGAATTTGATGTTGGCTTTTATGGAAAGTGTGATGTTTTGTTTGTTTCACTCTGATTGTCTCTCAGTGGATCATCTCTGCCCCTCATAGCTTTCAGGGAATTCTTGTGTTAAGCATGCAGCAATACATTATCACAGTTTATTTAACCTTATGCTGTATTCAGAATGATGGAAGAAATTGTAATGGTCTGACACATTGTATTAAAAATAGCAGCTCTGATCTTCCATTAAGATAGCAGAAGATCCTATTAAACCTGTGTTTCATGGATATAATTCATCAGCATGTCAGTGAAGAAAAATGGAGTAAAACTACTGCTTAATACCCTAGACAACCTCTATTATATCCCCTTTGAGGAATATGCTCATCTTTTTTATGCAGAACAGTTGTAGGATGACCAGAAGTTCTGCAGAAGCAAATACAGGAGTAATTATACTGAATTTTATTGGATTTGTATTTTACTTTGTAGGGATGCTAAGTCACAGGTCAATTTGCTTGTCTGTTTAGGCATTTTCAGGAGGAACTGGCTGGTTGCACCATCTTTCATTAGACCTTTGCTCTCCCTAAAGTCTCTCAAGTAAATGTAGTGAGGCATATTTCTGTATAGACCGGGTAGTGAGGAATGTTCCTGTGTAAACCATACAAACCTGATCACATGGGGCTTCTCGTCAGCCCTTTGCAAACAAATCCAAAGGACTGTTGAGGGCTAAGGGACAGAGGCTGTATGTGAAGGGGATGAGACTTAAAAGAAAAGTTTGTTTCCAGTGGGATAAGCTGCTGGATCACTCTGTAGCTGTATAAATAGCTGGCATATGGAAGGGCATGGTATGGAAATGAGGAATAACCACAGCTAAGACAGAATGAAGAAAGCTGTTCTTGGGGCTGTTTTTCTCCTTCATTTAATCATGCTAGTTTGTAGTGTTCATCCCATTACAGCCTTAGCAGCTCTTGATTATTTCTTTCACATCTGCTGAATCTTGTACAGAGGAGCAGTCTTTTTACCTTTAGGAAATATTTTTCAGTAGTGCTGCTTCTGTTCTGTGTTTCTGTCCATTTTGAGTTCATTTGAAATGAGGACCTTTAAAATTTACCTATTATGGCTCTGGCTTAAAACCAAAAGCAGTGAAAATATGGCCAGTGTGCTAACTTTGGTCCTGGCTTTAGCTCTCAAACATTTGCATAGCTCTGTATTTGTGTATTCTTCTGCAGTTAATGGAGATGTCTGTGTATGCAGAGTGAAACCCAGACAAGTGGAGGTACAGAACCTTTAGTTTCTTTTGGCAAATAACTCAGATTTTCTTACACATTTGGATTGTGATACCTTGGTACTGCCTTTGTTGAAACAAGTGCACAGTTGTTTGCAGTGCTCCAGCCCTGGTGCTCTCCTCACCTCCAGTTTGTTAAGAGAAATTTTTAAGCAGGAGTGCAGAATAGCTGGCAAGGGGAGATGGCCCTGGAGAGAGGAAGAGCAATGGCTTATGTTGGTGGTTTGTGTCAGAACAGAGTGTGGATTTTATCAAAGTGTGGCGTTTGTACATGTGTATATGCCTGTGTGTACATATATTCACTCATATTGAATTCTGACACAGTTCTACCAGTTAGTCTGGATGTGTTTCTGAAGTAACATTTCTGACAAATGCCCATTAAACATTTCTTGGGTCAGTTAATATTGTACAGATGTTTTCCCTTCCTGGAAACGCTGTATGTAAGAGGCCACTGCAGTATTTGTTTAAAGGTACTCTATATTATGCTCTCATTCATTGCTCAGGGTGGAAGTTATTCTCTGGTGTATTCCCACATCTGAAGACCAGTGTGCATTATGAGAAGCATGTAGGCTTTTTTCCCCCTTTGGAAGGAATTGGATATCCAACAGACACCAAATTATCTGTCTCTCCACAATTATATTTCTGAGGATGATCCACTTTTAGGTTGGCTGCTTTTTAATTCTGTTTTCTTTTTTATTAAAAAAAAATACTGAGCTTTTTATTTTCACCTACAGAGTGTCAGCCAGGGAAGGAATTAGTTCCAGAGAAAATAGTCACACTGTGTTCTTGCCTGAGAAAAATCTTAAATCTGTCACCTTTTGCAGTTTGCCTAACTTGACATGAGCAGTGGAAAGCAGCAGCATCTGCTGTGTACAAAATCAGACCAACCAGGGAGTTGTAGATGAGTGATGCCTTAATGGATGCAAGTGTGCTCACTGTGTTAGGTTTCCTGCAGCAAGTCCTGCAGGACTGCACCACATAAAAACTCACATTCTTTGGGTACATATATGCCAGTAAAGTGCATATATTTCCTATCTGGAAATGGCAAATCTCCTTATTGGTTCTTAGGAAAGCAAAAACACAGTTATAACTGGACAGTTCATTGCTGTCAAAAATCTGTAAGGGAGAAACACTCCTGCCTTTCTGCAGGCTGAAGGTTAGCACATCTAGGGGCTAGATGTGGACACTGGACACTAACAGGACACCGGATTAATTTTATTTTGGTACTCTGAAGTCAATAAATCAGCATAGGGATATCTGTTGTCTTTCTGCCTATTTTCCTAACTTGACTAATAGGTGCTTTATGTAGGCTGGGCTTCAGCTGATAGCCATTTATTCACACCCAGCCTTGGGTACTGATGAAGCTGGCTGATGAGCTTATTCCATGAAATGAAAATAAGAAAAGCTGCACTGAAACCCAAACTTTTCTCTTTTGATTGCCTTCCAATCTGGAGATGAAGATGAGTCTGTCTGCAGGATTTGAGTCTGTCCAGTGTTACATATGAATCCTTTGAAGGAAGAGTGTGGTGATGCTCACGGGTATGGCTTGTGAGTGCCAGTGTGCTGGCAGGAGAAAAGAAAAAGAAGTATTGCAGGCGTCCGTCATCTCTGTGAGGAAGAAAGGTGACTGTGGTGCAAGCCTTGGCATGAATAGTAAAAATTTTAAAAAGACTGAGAGTTTTTAGTGTAGTTAAAAGGATGCCCATGATGAGAACAGCATAGGAACTTGAAGTTAATCCTGCAGAAAATTTAATGTGACATAATATGCAGTTCAGCAAGGCTCTCTCTTAAGAAATGTACTTGCATGTTTAGCCTGAATGCTAAAGCCACTCAACTTCACTGTGTTTTCATGCATAACATCTGCAAGAGAAAGCAGCACTTACTGCATGAAATGCATAACCTACATTACTTATTAATTTATACTAGAGTTGGGTCTTTTGATGTACTGCTGCTTACATCAGAAACTGTCTTTTGCAGAAATGAAATGGGTCAGTCCTTGAATAGAACTAATCCAATACAAAGTACAGGGGAAGGCAGAGGTAAGGAGCTATTCACCATTGTGCTCTGCTGTTGGAATAGTGTTTGGAAAAGAAGGGAAGGCTGAGAAGGGAAGGGCAGAAACCACTGTAGCAATGTGAACCTGTTATTTATTTATTAACAACAGTAAAGTTGGTGAGTGTGGTGAGGGGACACACACAGTGGGGTTAAGAAAGGCTGGAGATGCTGCTACCCGCTGCCCACTGGCTTCAGAGTAAATATATTGGGGTGAAAGCATACCTTTGGAAAACAAGTTAGACCAGGAGATGGGTAGTTTTGTGGGTTTGCACTTCAGGAAGATGCAGCATCTCTTCTATGAAGACAGGCTGGGAAGGTTGGATTTGTTCTGCCTGGAGAAGAGAAGGCTCTGGAGGGACCTTAGAGCAGCCTTCCAGTACACAAAGAGGGGCTACGAGAGATGGAGAGGAGCTTTTTACAAGTGCTTGTAGTGACAGGACAAGGGACAATAGTTTAAACTGAAAGAGGGTGGATTTGGATTGGACATAAGGAAGAAATTCTTTACTGTGAGGGTCATGAGGCGCTGGCACAGGGTGTTCAAAGAAGATGTGAATGCTTCAATTCCTGGAAGTGTCCAAGGCTGGGTTGAATGGATCTTTGGGCAACCTGGTCTGGTGGAAAGTGTCCCTGCCCATGGTAGGGGTTTAGAACTACATGAGCTTAAAGGTCCCTTCCAAGCCAAACCAATCTGTAGTTCTATGTAAGTGATGCAATATTACACCCTGTCCTTGAGATAAAAGCTATTAAAGTACTTCAGTGCAGGCTGAGGAAATCCAGGTTATTTTTCAGTCAAATGTACAGTAGGTGCATTCTTTGTGGGCTTATTTATTTGAGAAATTGCTTCTTGGCAGAGTTAGTTGGGGTAAAAATAAGACCCTGAAAAGGCAGCACTGCTGCTGATTTCCACAGATGCTTTTCATTGCCATTGCAGAGCGTACTGGGTTCATTCCTCAGCTGAGCTTCCAGCTCTGTTAGTGTCAGTAATTGTGCTGATTAACACCAAAAATACATTTATAGAAGGTTTCACAGATATCTCTGGTACGTTTCATATAGTCAACACTATGAAAAAATAAATTATTGTTGTGATTGTTTATGGTGGCTTACTTTAGTGCTGGAACATCATAAAGTTCTTTACAAATACTGTCTTTAATTGAGAGGTTTCAAACAGAAACAGGATTTTCCATCATATTATAAAGGAGGGAGTTGACTACACTTTGACTGTTTCTTTTCCTTTTCCTGAACAAGTAGCTGGAGTTGTATCTTCCTCAGAGGATTTATTTTATCACATATTTCCTTGTGCTTAATATAGCTGCAAAAACCCCTGGCCTAAAAGGAAATATGAATGACTCTGCTTCAGTACAGGAAAATAATCCCAAACCACAACTATTAAATCAAAATCACTGAGGAAAAGGGAATGGGTCCTTCACTTTATTATAAAATTGATTAACTATTAGTATGTCTTACCATTTTGGACACTAACATGGATTTCAGGATTTTTAGAAAACCTGGTTTGTAAAGGAAGAGAAGTATTGTGAAATCCTTAGCATATTTAATGAGTTTTCTGGTTTGTTATTTAAAATTCCCTTCTTTGGGACCTGAGCATTGGTCTTGGTGCCTTCATTCACTGTAGAGGATTTGCAGCAATAATAGGTTTGTCTCTGTAAGTTTGCAGCCTTACCTCAGCAATAATGCACATCAGGCAGCATTAAGTACCAGGAGCTCTGTGTACTTGAATGGATACACATTAGAATGTTAGTGAACTTCATTAGTGTGTTCTGAGGCTGGTCTGTTCTGCATAGAAAGGTGTTCTTCATGCTCCTGTATTTCACAGGGGGTGCCTGATAATGCCTTGGTGCACAGATGCATCTGGTAGAGCAGCCACATTGTTTCATCCTCCTCTGTGTCCCTTCTTCTTGTGGTGTCCCAGTGTCTTTCACTGCTACATTCAGATGTGGTGGGATTTATTTTCTTATGGTTCTTGCTTAGGTGTATGAGGGCATGGAAATACTTGCTTAAGGAGAATAAGCAAGACTTTTGAGAAAGTGGAGCTTGATAAGGGAAGATGCATATTAAATAAGATTACTGCTAAAATGTTAACTTCCTTCTTCATATATGTACATCTGAAGAGAGCACACAACTTTTCTGGTTGTGTGTTTGCATACACACACTGCCTTAGGAAATGCCTGTAGAGCTGCATTATGCTCCACTGTTGCAAAGTATGTCTTTGTAATCTCATCCTCCTCCTTTCTCTCACTACCTCCACAGAGAAAAGCAAAACCTTATGTAAAACTGTCATAAAAAAGAAAATTCTTATTGTAATGTTAGCACTAGCGGTATTACTTCAAATAATAACCACATCCTCTGTGGGTTTAATTATTATTTTATAGTAGTTATTCTTCTTTAATTAGTTTCATATAACAGTTCCAAGTAAATATTACTAGTAACGTTTTTTTCAAAGATATATGTGCAGAGAAAGGGAGTTACAATTTTCTGCCTTCATCTTTATTAGTTTTTCTATCTTCTTCATCATTTTGACAATATCCAGTCTAACTGTAGTAGTCTGCCCTTAATATGGAAAGACTAAAAATGTGTGCAAAAAGAGTTTCACTGTGGTTGGGCATTTAAAGCTTTAAATAAGGGAAGGTGTCGTTTTCTTGCATTTCCCCCCTCCATTTCTGCTCATGCTTCTCTTTATTTTAAAGTTTTTAAGAAGATGTCTGATTTGGATGACAGTTCTTGATGTATGACCTAATGTCTGTATGGCCACAAAGATAGGGTTGAACAAGGTTATAAAGCTTATTAGTCTTTTAGCTTGCTTCTGGCAAAGTCCTGCATGGCCTCATGTTCCTAAGAGCAGCAGAGTTGTGGGTTCAATCCCCATACAGGCCATTGACATAAGAGTTGTACTCAGTGATCTGTGTGGGTCCCTTCCAGCTCAGAATATTTTGTGATTCTGTGACATAGCAGCCTGCACCTGGGAAACACCGCAAGCACTCTGAGGCTTGGGAGTCTTCCTCTGAACAGACAGAAATGGTCATGAATTAGCAGCAGAGGTAGAAAAGAAGCAGTTCTAAAAGCCTGTGTTATTTAGGCACTGCCTGGATTATGCAGCATTGTCTAAAATCTGGCTTTAGATCACTCCAGCTACTTCTTTTTGAGCATTGAGTTCTGTGTATTTAATTTTCTGGTGTTCAGTGGTCTTGAAAGAAGCATTGGTATTTAGTGTAATGCACCCAGTCAGTTTGATAGTTCTCCCAAAGCCCATACCAATAGGAAAAGCTGTGGTGGAAAATCCATTTTACTAGATTATTATTTCTCTGTTTAGTGATAGGATGCTTTTGTTTGACAAAAAAAACTCTTTGGAGAACCTGAGGTACAAGCCATAATAAATCATATAAAGTTCTTGCTAATTTTTTCTCAATACAAACAGTTTCATTCTGGTTTCTTCTTTGTGCTTCCAAGAAGCTATTGTAGTCTATGTACCTAAATTACCCTGTTACTGAAATTGGAAGATGTTTAAAGTGGACTTCATTGATAAGCAGCAGGCCCAGCTAGGTGGAGAGCACTTACAAGTGCTTCATATTATAGACTGATTTTTCTGTTTATTTTCAACATGTCAGTATTTAAAGTGATAAAACACTGTCTCCTCTTACATAAAATTGTTAGTCTCTGAACTTTTAGTTCCAGTAGGTGCTTCTTATATTTTTTTGTCACAGGGTAAAACTGTCATCTGAGTTATAAAATCTAACACATAACAAATCCTGGAACTACTTTAGGTATCCTTTCTGCCATGTTTATGCCTATAGCTAATGTCTCAATGTGTTTTAGATTATATTTTTTCACTTATTAGGTGATTTAGGCTTTATTGTGTCAAATCAGCTATTAATTTTTTTCTATGTTTTTTTTTAGGTCATTGGAATTTTGGATGTGTTCACACCAGATGTAACACTGGAGAAGTTTAATGACTTGTAAGTTCCAAGATGTTTGGTTTTTGGAGCAGAGCATTGTTGCTTGTGCAAGATTAAGGGTTGTTGCTTTTTAAGTAAAGAATTTCAAAATTGTTGCTTCCTGGACTTTTTTTCCTGAGTTTCATCTTAACATAACTCTTACATGCAGCTTTGGTGGGCTGGAGTTCTCAGATTGTTATTGGAACCAGTTTCCTGTCTTTCAGCCCTTAATAAATGGCAGTTTAGTGAATTCCCTAATCCACCTTACAAATACTGATTTCTTACCCTAAGGCCCAGGTTGCTCAAATGGTAGGACAATTCTTAACCCAATCAAATAGGTAGAAAGTTATCTCCACTATGTGGCATATCTCAGTGGGATCCATCCAAATTCAAGGATCAGTTAAAAGTGCTGGTGCTGCTGAATTTTTTGATGTTTATCTGCATTGTGGTCTGTTGTGCCCCATGATTGTTTTCCCGGTCAGTGGTCCAAACAGCACCTGATACAGGTTGCTTCTGCCACATCTCCCTGACCTTTTGGTGGCATCTCAGACACAAGATGTTTAACACGTCTGCTGTTTTACTTGTTTACTGCTACAATTCTGCTGAATTAGAGTTGCTAGAGAAGCAGTGCCCAGAAATCCTTTTGGGCTTAATGTAGGTTTCCTGTGTTAGTTGAACTGTTCTGGATTTCCTCTAGTATATCCATGTTTCCTAAACAACCTTGTGTATTTATATGTTAACAAAGAAAGCTATCTGACAGAAAAACGTAGGAAATGAAGTACAGAAAACATGGAGCATGTGTTCGTATTGATTGTTGAGCCAAAATGAATGTTGTCTGTATTGTCTGTTGTGCTAGCATTTTACACAGCATATGTAATAGAGTGCACATGTACATGATAAGCATTGAAGCACTGTGTTTTAAATGAGACCCTAAAATCATCCTCCAGATTTTGCTAGTTCAGTGGTTGTGCTGCTAGGTCATGACTGTGAGATACATTGCCTTGCATTAATGTCTTAGTTCTTTGTGTAGCTGTCTATTGAAATATCATGAAGCTTTTGATTAGTTTCTTCCTAAGCTAGTTCTGATAACTAGCAAATTCCCATAATCAGTGGAATTGATTATTCCAGAACTGGGCAATACATCTTTAAGACAATCAGATAAAAACAGGCTTGGAAGGTAGGAGGATGATGAAGGACTTGTTTGGTAAATGGAATTATCTATAATTTAATATTGTAATTGAACTATAACATACAATTATGTTTTAGTTTACATGACAAAGTTAATCAAGTTAATCTGTTTGGTTTGCTTCCTATTTTTTTGTTTTGTTTTGTTTTAAGCTACCTCGTCATGCCATTTATGGGAACAGACTTGAGTAAGATAATGAAGCATGAGAAATTAACTGAAGATCGAATCCAGTTCCTGGTATATCAGATGTTGAAAGGCTTAAAGGTTTGCCAGTTGTACTGCTATTTTGATTTCAGTCTTTTTTCCTAGTAAACTGTTATGGAGAACTGTAAGTACTTATAATTTAATAGCAGGATAAAATTTATCTCACCTAGTATAGTAAAAATTATATACTAAATTAAAATTATTATATTCATTAATTATAGAAAGTATAATTTTACAGCTGAAGAATCATGTGTCTCTCAGTTTCTTGTCTTACATAAGGTGCTCCAGTCCCATAGTCATCATCATTAAGTTGCACTGGCTTTGCTTCAGTATCTCCCTTTGACTGAGAAGCCCATAGCTGAGCACAGCAGTCCAGGTGTGTCTCAACAGAGCTGAGAAAAGGGGAAGGGTGCTGGCAATCCTCTGCCCAATGCATGAGGCTTTTGGTTGTCTTTGGTGCAGGAGCACAGGTCCTTTTCTGCTAAGCTGGTCAATCTCCAGCCTTGTCTGGTGCATGGCATTATTCCCTCCCAGGATTTTGTTGAACTTTGGTGGGTTCCTGTCAGCCCTTTTATTGGCCTGTGCAGGTCTCACTAAATGGCAACACAATCATCTGGTGTGTCAACTTTTTTGTCAGTTCTGCATCATTTACTGAGGGAGCCCTCTGTCCCATCATCCAGGTCAGTAATGAAAATGGTAAACAGAACTGACTTCAGTACTATCGCTAAGGGGGACACTGCTGGTGATGGGCCTCCAGCTGGACTTCTGCCACTGATCACAGCTGCTTGATCAAGGCAGTTGAGTCAGCTTTTATCCTGGCAGCTCAGTCACTGTCCATTAATCTAACTCCTACTTCCACTGTCTCTCAGGGTGTTATGAGGGCTTCAAAAGCCTTGCAAGAGACAAGGTAAACAACACTGTCTGTCCTCCTGTCATCCCCCAGTCCAGCTGTCTTATCATAGAGGGCTAACAGGCTGTCAAGCGTGATTTTCTTCTGTAAATCCATGTTGACTACTGCCAATCAGTTCTTTGTCCTTGTAATTTTTGGAAATGGTTTCCAGAATTACTTGCTTATCACATTCACAGAGAGTGAGGTGCAGCTGACTGGCCTTCCTTGATCTTCTTCTTCAATACCCTTTTGAAGACGTGAGCAATATTTGCTTTCTTGCAATCATAAGGAACATCTCCTGATCACTATGACCTTTCACATACTATTAAGTGGACTCCTGATGACATTGGCCAGCTTCTCTTAGAATTCATGAGTTTGTTTTGTTTTAACAAACAAAACATCAGGCTGTTTGTTTAAATGTTACATTTGTGTTGTTCAGATATTCCTTATCTGATCCTGCTCCACTGAGGGTTAAGTCTTCCTTGCTCCAGACTTTTCCAGCAGCTTCAAGGACCCATGATATGGCAAATACTACCAGTAAGGATGGATGAAAAGAAGGCATTGAGTACCTTAGTTTTTTCATGCCCCTGGTGCAATTGCCTGTGTTCTCCCTACTTTTGTTTTTGCTCCCAGTTTGCATGTAGAAGTTCATGGTCTTACAACACAGAAAGAAGATATTCCTTAAGCTCCCTGTTTTTATCTATAACCTATATTAATGTGATGGGGAAATTATTCTTGTTCTATATTAGTACTACAGTTCTTAAATTACTGTGTTTAGTTTTTGAGTATGCTACTTTTTTTCTTTTGGTGACACAGTTCCAAGAGAAGGAAACCCTTCACCTAGGTCTGCAGGCTTTACCCAGGCTCTCCTGCAGTAAAGGCTGTTTAATTCTCTTTGCTGCTCTGGCGACATAAGGAGGTTATGGAATGGCACTGTCTTAAATGGAATGTCATTCCTTGGCTGCTGCTGGCACTGTACAATTTTGGTTTTAGAGTCCTGTAAACACACAATGTATGGGCAGAATTTCCCTCCGTGCTTGTACAGATGAGTGAAGTCAGTATAGGGGTTGTGCTTGTGCAGTGGAAATACAGACCTGATTTTGATACAGGAATGTCTGGCACTTCCATCAGGGTGTGGATTCATCCAGATCTATACTTGCATTGCCAAATACTATTAAAAAGTAATTAAATAGCAGCACAGCATGCTGTGCCTTGACAAGAACATCAGGAACAGCATAACCACGATTCTGTTGTCCCTCAGCACTTACCAGATACAGAAGGGCAAGTAAATTGTTTTACTCCCATCACAAAACGTAAAAAATACATTTTCTTGTTGAGTCCTGCATTATTGATTTCTCTTTGACCCTTCCCTGGATTTTGTGTTCTTATTTTAGTAGATTTTTGCTCACATAGCCTTTTACATGTGCTAAGTAATTATCTTTTGTGTTCTACAGTTGTGCATTTAAGTGCTACAATTCCCATTTTACAAATGCAGGAACTAAGGTAAACTAAAGCCAGGTTTGGGGAGATTGGTTTTATTTAAACTGGAGGAAATTCACCTCTAATCTGGATTCTGAATGTGGAGTTACGATTTCAGTTCTGTAATTAGTTCCCAAGTCACAAAGCCATGTGCTAATAAGTGTTGTCTTAGGGACTGTGTAAATGGAGTGGTCTGTTTAAGTTCCAGCAGGTAACTGTCTGGGAAGCAGGTTTCCAGGAGAGGGATGCTATTCACCAGGGATGAAAACCAGCATTTGTGCTGACTTCACAGGCAAGCAATATGTGAACTGTAAAGAATTAGCTTAGTGGAAAGGATGTATAATTAATTTAATTCTGGTGAAATGGCTTAGAAACATTTTGGTCCTAGTGACAGACACTCTATGACAGAGGCCAGCAGAGCAGAACTTGTGGCCCCAAAGGCTGATGCTGAAGTCTGTTGGATCAGTAAATGTGGAAGACAAATGTGGAGCAACTGTATGTGGTTGACATACATGGGAAGAAAGCAGAGCAGGAATTTTTAAGGATATATTGGGCAGGTTTGTTTGCTAGTGGAGGCTGCAGGGGTGGCTGCTGTGAGAAGACACCAGGAACTGCCTCCATGTTAAAGTTCCAGCTGGCTGCAAAGCAGACCCGCTGCTGGCTAAAGCTGAGCCCTTCAGCAATGATCATGGCACGGTAATGCATTTAAGGAGGGGTAAAAAAATGTTGGCAGCAGCTGTGAGAAGGGAGTGAGAAAATGTGAAGCAGCCCTGCAGGCACCATGGTCAGTGAGGATAGAGGGGGAGGAAGATGCTACAGGTGCTGGAGTAGAGATTTCACTGTAGGCCATGAAGGCCATGGTGGCACAGGTTGCTCCTCTGCAACCCATAGAGGACCATAACAGAGCAGATATCCAGACAGCAGCCATGGGGCACCTCATGCTGGGGCCCAGGGATGTGGCCTTAATGAAAGCCAGTGCTGGAGCAGGCCCCTGGCAGTTTAGTGGCAAGACCTGTGGCCCTTGGGGGACCCACACTAGAGCAGTCCACTCCTGAAGGACTGCATCCTGTGTAAAGTTGAAAGAGTTCATGAAGAACTGTCTCCTGTGGGAGGAACATAAAAATAAAAGCAGTTACATGGCAACAGCTACCAGCAGGGATGCTGAGATGGTAACTGTGATAGATCTTCTGTAAGAAGTGGTTTACCTGAATAGTTTCTTACCCTGTGTTTTTGAGAGTAAAACTGTATGTACCTCAGAATTACCAGCAGGAAATAAAATATTGTTTAGCTGTTAGACTGTTTTGTCATTTCTTATTACACAGCAAACTCTGGAGAACAGTATTTACTGTATCTGTTCCATTAAATTTTGGATTCTCATTGAACCATTTCAGCCAAAAGTACACACCTAGCTGAAAGTATTTTTAAGAAATAGGAATGGTCCAGTGTTTGAGGCACATTCATGTAGCCCTGTCTGTGCTAGGAAATATGTTAAGCTGAAAGCAGTGTTGCTAACATGCAGACAAGAAGGAAAATTAGTCAGTAATTTGTTTATTCTTTTACGTATATCAGTAAATTAGATGTTTAAGAAAGGGTTAGCCAAGTTTTTCATGAAAGTCTTGTACTTTTTAAGGTCTACTGTGTCTGGGTTGAAGACAGACCATCTGTGTTTACTTGGATTGCTTTTTTGGCAGGGCATGGGGAACAAACATACACTTAGCTAGCACTCAGTAGAGCCATTATAAGGGAAAAATGCTTGCAATACCTGGGAAGGGAGAGAATGCTACTGTAGATTTTTGTGGTAAAACTCATTCAGCTTCTCAAGCTTAGCCTCTCCTTTGTATGATGACTTTGTTTTTCATCTTTTAACTTTGATGGAGTCTATTCTGAGGGGTTTCTTTTCGTGTTAAAGATGTAACATGCAATATGCATTTGTCCTTTGTGAAGTATATAAGAACTTTATGGTATCTGTATTGATGTCTGGTCAAAGGCAAGAAGGCGTTTCATAATTTTTGTCACATTGCATATGCTACTGTAACAACCTGCTGCTTACATGTGACAGTTAAACGTGTGAAAGGGAGAACTCTGCATGACTGATGTACTGTGAAGGGATAAGGGAGGTTTTTGCTAAGCCCCCCATTTGTTTCCTTGCAGGCTTAATTTCTACATTCTATCTGTAGGCTGGTTCTGGATTGGTTGTATACAAAGGGCTCAACAGCCTTGATTTTTAAAAACCTGTATAAATTGAGATCAAGACTGAGTTCATGAAGATTTTTATCTTCAGCCTTTGCTCTGCAAGTCTGTACAATTCTTTTTTGTCAGTTCTTATAATTTTACTGTCTTTTTTCTACAGAGAATGAAATATTAATTTTCTTTCTTTGGTGAGCCTTGTAATTCAATGTGATGTGACACCACTTAAAAACAATGGTGTACCTCTCCTTTGCCTGTTGCCTAATTGGGCCTTAGTCTGGTATTAAATTTTACTTACATGCGAGCTTGCCTCTTGGAAGGGCTTTCATAGTTTCTTTTTTACTATTGTTTCACAGAAAAGCTGTGTATTGTCAAAGTACAGAAGGCAAGCTAAACATAAATATCTGTATATGTGGGTGGAAAGAGACTGCAGCTTTCAGTCTTGGGTCCCTGTTTTGCAGGAATGCCAGCTGGGCTCCTGTTCATAGAGGTCTGGGGGAGGTGGCTGTCAGTCCTCTCTCTTTATTCATAGTGCTTGGGAAGGGACAGACAGCTCTTGGGCCGTGCAAACTCCTGTTCAAGCTTCTCTTGCCATATTTATGGTAAGATGTACTACTGTAGTTCTCTCCTTTTCTCATTTGTATTTACTGCCTTTTGTTCACATTTATGCTGGATTTTTCTGCTTCTCTGCTTTCCCTTCCCCCTCTGACTCATTTCCTCTTCAGTTTTTACTTCCTCACTAAGATGCTTTTCATTTTCATTTTGCATGTTGCCTAGAACGCATTCTCCTGAGTCTTTGCTAATTCGCTTTTGGTTAGCTTTTTATTTTGTGCAGAGATTACATAGAAAGAAAAGAATGCTTAAAATTTAGATGATTGTTGGATGACTTCCTAGCACAATCTGAAGCTTGCATTCCAGGATTTATGCATGCTATCAAAATTGTCTTTAGGATAATGCACAGAGCTCCTGTGCTCCAAGGCACTTCACTTGTGTTAACTGGGTTCTTGAATAAAATATGGTTCAGGTGGAGTTGTAGAAACATTGTGAAGGATATGACTACTCTGTTCTGAATCATTAAGAATGAAAAACCTGTCAATAGATGGATAATTTAATGAGGAGAACCAGTAAGAACAGGATCCCATTTCAGAAGGCTGTTGGACAGAAATAGAAAACCTTCTGAATGAAGACTGGCACAGTTCCAGTGTTGCTACCTGCCAGGCGATTATGAAATGCATTTAAAAAAATACTGCTATAGTTAAAGAAACATTGCAGGCCAGCACCAGTATTTCAGCTTACAGAAAGGCTGATGTGTGCATTACAATCAGGAGTAACTGCTATTTCAGGTAATCTCAGTAGTGTTATGTTAAGAGGAGCGTTCAGAAAACATAGGAACTTTCCCCAAAGTGTTAACATGATTTTGGTACTGTGAACATTCATAAAACCTTCAGTGGGGTGAAAATGACAGCAAAATCATACTCTTCCCCTCAAACAGGTGAGATTTTCTTTAACTGAAATTGTGAAGGGTGCAGACCTTTTAATTCCTGTTTCTGCATTCCACATTCTTAGGTGCCAAATGACTGGGTCTGCCAGCTATTTCCTAACTGTGTACAGTCTTAGTGGCACTAACCAACTATAGAATGTTTTAAGCATCTGTTCTGGAAAATCAAGAGGCTTCAGTTAGAAGATATTGCAATAATTTAGAATGCAAGTAGATGTTGTGATATCCTTGATCAAGATAGCAATAACAGAGGACATCTTTTTCTTAACTTAGTGGGAGTTTAGCTATTTACAGTTATATTTCTGGTTTGGGTTTGTTGTTTTATTTTTTAAAGTGCATATGATCTCCATGTACAATTGACAAACTTCCTCCTCCTACTGTCCCAATTCACTTTATGCATATCCATAACAGATAAAACATTTTGTAGTTTTGTGTTTGCTGTAGTGGTTTTACAGCAAACATTCTGTGAAACAGCCGTGTGCCCTCAAAGTCTTGTGTCAGCCCCAGGAAATCCTGTGAAGGGCTTTGGCATTTCCTATAGGTGATGTTAAACGTTGCCCAATCTATAAGTAATCTGCAGCAGGAACTGAACTATTGAAGCTGCCAGGACAGGCCTGGGCTCTGGCACAGCAGTCAGCAGTGGGACCCTAGTGCGGCCTGGGCTGGATTGGTAAAGTTGTAGGCACAGGGTCAAAGGAAGTGGGGGCTTTTTCCCCCCATCCCTCTTTTCAGCACCTGTGAGACCACATCTGGTGTGGCTGGTCAGGTGTAAGAGAGGACTAACTGTCAGAGATTTTTTCAGTCACTGCTTTAAAAGCTTGGCACCCTAAATGCAGATCTTACGCTGCTTAGGTTGTATGGTTGTGTTTTAAGTTCAGAAATCTAAGTCTGAAAGGCACATTGGTTCTGTCTTAAAAAGTTGGTTTTTGTTCTGTAGCTTTGCTTTCTTTGTCTTGGTGTTTCTCATCAGCTGGATTATGAGGACCCTTTTGCAGAGGGACTGTTGCATTTGTGAGCTTAACTGCCCATCCTGAGAGCTGCTGGGGAAGATGGTCATGGCTGTGGCTGTGGCTGATTTGCAATTATCCTGCAAAGCTCCTTTTTTCTATGCGTTTCTGTGATGTTATGCTGACTATTCCTGGTCCTCTCTGGCTCTGCCAGCTAGTTCCCAGTGACTCTGTTGCCACTTGTCCCATTCTTCAGAGTGGAATAAAATGAAAATTCTTTGGGTGGAGCTGGAGGATTTGCATCTTATTCGTTTTCTCAAGTCTTTTTTTAAAATACTTTTATTGTTCTTGTGGTTTTTTAGCATCACTAGTATGGTCTGTGGGAGTTTCAGATCAGTTCCCCACCCCTGAAGGGATTAGCACATCCCAGGCTGCTCTTGGAAACCATGTCCTCAGTTCAGAACAGCTTCCTGCATTTCGATCTTTGCACGTGATGCATCTATCTGAACTAGTTACTGAAAGTTCCCTTTATTGACTGTGATGAAAATAGTCTCTTCTAGGGTATCATTCAGTGGTGAGAGAAACTGCATACCTCAGTGGGAAGCATTTAGTAGCAGTCATTAATTCAAACATCTGTATTTTATCAGGTGTCATCCCAAAAGAACTAGTCCTGGGTGTTCAGTTTGGTGGTTTGGCTTTTGTGAGCCTTTAAATAGGTCACTGAATGGGTGATGAAAATATGCAAGTAAAGAGAATGTCTTTGAACTTGACCTTTCCATTTTCCATTGAGGAAATACTGAAGCATGTAGCAAGAATTCTCAGATAAGACCTTGACTGGCCTTCATCCCAGTCTTAATGATCTCTTAAAAGCCAGTGCTGCTGAAGCATATGAATCTAAACTATGATGGCACAGCAGAGACATCTATGGTAGGAAAGCATTTCTGATGTATAAAATACCATGTTTCATTCTGATATATTTATATATCAGTTGTAGTACTCAAACTGATTTAGTGATTTCTCATTATTCAGGGAGGGAAAGGACAAAATACTAATGAACATTAAATAAACATTAAAACCATAGCTAAAGGGATCTTCTGTGCAACAAATAAAATTTTTCTAATTTCACTTCACTTTAGCACCATGTAGTAGTATTTTCTCTCCTACCCCAGGCTGCTTTTAAACTCAGGACCTTGACTAAAAAATACTTTCTCTTTTTACAGTATATTCATTCATCAGGCATAATTCACAGGGTAAGTGGAAAAACATGAAAGATGTTTATATTTTGATAATGTGGATGATGTTTGTATATAAGCATGCTTATAAGTAGGCCTGAAATTCTGTTTATAGGTTTTCTCAGTTTGTTAGTGCCTTTGATTTCTTCTTCAGTGGGAACAAAAGGTGGCATGGCTATGTCAGTGTAAGCTGGCACTCAAGTTGCACTGAATACAGCTTAGATTTGGGGTTCCTAGATTACTTTTTGAAGTTGAGTTGTAAGTCTCCACAAGAGCAAATAGTGTCTAAATTGAAATAGATAAGAGCTGGGGTTTTTTTTGTTTGTTTATTTTAATGAACAGTAAACTTTTAAAAACAATGTTTAGGTTTTCTTTAAATTTGTTATTAGTGTTCAGAGTTTTGGGGGATCCTTAGAAACTGAAAAAAATTATCCAAAATTACAGAGATTTAAGAACCTCAGTTTTTTTCTGAGAGGAATTAAGCATTTCTTTCTTTTTGAATCCCTTCTCTGTATAAAGTCCACTTAAAATCACTTCTGCACTGTGAAGAAGGAGTTCTGAATGATGCCTTTATGGTACCAAGCAGCATATCTTCCCCCAGAACTGCATTAGAGCAGTAGAAATTGTCCATTTTTAATAAAGTGTCAGGAGCACCACAGACAGTGCACATTTTATAGTAGCTTTAAGCTGGACATGGAAACTATGCAAACTGACAAAATAATGTAAGATATTTATATTTTTATTTTTGCAACTGCTGGGATCATAGTCTACACTTACAGTTGCTTCGTTTTCTTCTAAGGTCTCTCTTGATGACCCTTGAGCTTCTTGGTTTCATTATGGTTTTTTTGCACTAAATTATTTCTCTGCAAAGCCCTTCTTATCTTAAAAGATCTTTATATAAAACAGGTGGACCCCTGTTAAAAAGTTCAGAGAGGAGATACTTCTAAAGATCTTGTGCTACAGTGTATCAAACAAAGGTTTGAAAAAGCTGAAGGGAAATGTATATCTAATAATGTATGTCTGAGTAACTGATGTTGCAATATCATCTTAGTCCTTGCCAGTAGTCTTCCCTTTGCTAAACTTTACAACTGTGGAAGATCATTAGAAGTCTCTAAGGTGGCTTAAGAGACTTAAGGGAATACTTCTTTCATGTTGCAGTTGTGTTGACTTTGTTAGGAAATTGATTTTTCCACAGAAGAGAGCATAGGGTTTTATGTACGATCTTGTTTGATTCTTTCATTACTCCTTCTAAGTCTATCAGGGTAAGGAACTTTTATAATGCATATTTTAATATGCAACATGTACAGTCCAGAACTATATATGTGAATTGTTAGTCCTGTGGTCTTAATATTAAGTGCAACAAATTTATGTCCAAATCCCTCTCATAGAAAAATTAGTGAATTCCTTCACTGGCAAGTATTTTCCTGACTTACAGCAGGAAAAAAATTGATTTTTCTTGGAGGGGAAATATACTGGAAAAAAGCCAAATGTGCAAGTTTGCATCCTTGTTTGTGTTATTTGTGTTATGACATCGTTTTACCTGTTGCTGTTCAAAATGGTTGCTTAAAAATGGTAAAACCAGAAAGAAAGAAGGAAAGATAGCAAAAAAGAGTACTTTATTGTCTTGCTGTAAAATTAAAAAAAAAAACAAACCTCAAAACATTTATTTAAAATCTGGTTGCAGGATCTAAAGCCTGGAAACTTGGCAGTAAATGAAGACTGTGAATTGAAGGTAAGGCATGTTTATTTGAAAAACCAGTCAGACGTGTTAGAAGACAGCATACAGCAGGTGCAGCAGCTGTGGACATGCTGGCTGGTTTCAGTGTTGGGCTTTTTGCTCTTGAATCACAATTGGCCTGTACATCCTCACAGAACAACAGGGAATTTGAATGGGGACTTTTGTGTCCTGGTGTGTAAGGACACATCAGATCTTATGGCCAAGGTTTTGTCCCTAAAAGGGACATAAGAGTTGATGGAAGTGATTCAGTTATGTGAGAATTTGAGCTTTAAATAAATAGAAAAAGTCCAACTCTACAAGCTGGGAGATACAGAAGATCAGAGGTTGTGAAGGACACCCTTAATGGAATAAAATAAAATGTGATGCAGAGCACTACAAAAGTGGTTTTTAGCCTGCAACATGCAAACTATATACTTGCATGTAGCCGCTGTAATACAAATTTTGGTTTTTGGAGACTGACTCAAATGTTCCAGGGTTCTATAATTTCAGTGTTTTCATATCAAACACAAAAAGCCATTGGCTTTTCCTGGCTTGGAGGTGGACAAATTGTGAATGGATCCCACACTGATGGGAAAATAAGACAGTCTAGAAAAAACAGTTGTATATGGATGTGGTCCCCCACACCCCCAGCTGTACAATTATATTTTGAGATGCAGGCCAAGTGTCTCCTGATCTGCATCTACTCATTTAGCAAATCTTTTTCTGCACACTCTCTGAGTCAGTTTATACAGGCATAGGATCACTTTGTCAGGAATAGTGCAGCCATTTTCCCCCATGTCTGTGCACTTGGCAGCTTCCCTTGTATCAGCTCCAGTGATGATGAGACTGTAAGCAAGTTGGAACAATTCCTTGAATGGGTAATTAATTAGTTACCAGGTTTTTCACAATGAGCTTTCTGATGCTCATTTTCCCCTCATCTGATGCTCTCAACTCCTACATAGGTATCAGAAAAGTGACAGTGGAGGGTGTATGAGAGGAAATCACTGTCCTTTCTGTAGTCTCAAAGCTACAAGTTATTTTTGTTAGTTAATTAAAAAAATTAGGAAAATTAAGTTTGCTGAGTCAAAGGAGACCTATCCTTAAGGAGCTGAAGGAAATTGGGTCATTGTTTCATAATTCACAACTTATAAGAAGGATTTTCAAACATGCTCTGAAAATTGCTGTGGAAGTTCAAGCTGAAAAGTTGGAGTGTGAGAATAAAAGTTTTATATGAAGATAGTTGTTGAAATGGTACCATGTTATAGAAAAATTGGATACACTTGTTCCGGAGCTTAATGAAATGTAAATGAAAATAAATCATGAAGTTAAAGGATAATACACAAAAATTCTTGCTGTCGTTTTCTACTTCTACAAGTCTACAAAACCAAATTATATTTTAGCTGTTTCCAACTCTACATGTCACATGCCTTGGTAGATAAATGCCTAAAAGACTGTGACAGAATAAACTGTACCACATCTGGATTTGACCTGTTACCTTTTCTTTTTCTTCCACCCTCCCTGATGTCGTACTGGGAAAATACATGTGCTGAATATGTACAATAAAAGCCATATATAAAGGTTTATACAAAAATTATATAAACAAAAATTTTGCACCCAGTAAATCTTCAGTACCCAAAGAATCAGCCACAATCAAGTGCATTTAATTGGTATGAATAAAAAATGTCTCCTTTTGCATTCTGTTCCTGTTTTTAAATTGATTGGTAATCAGCAGTTATGAGGAAAACATGGAAATTATATTTCCAGTATGGCAATAAAGATAAGCCATAACATTTTGTAGTCTTGATTTGTAATTGAAAATATAGTTTTCCTTTTTCTGTTAGTGCCAGGGAATGATGAAACTATCCTGAAATATTTTAGAATGCTTAATTGCAGAGAGCATTACAAAAACATTACTCTTGGCATAGGAATGCTCAGGTGTCCCTATTAAAATCCCTGCCCTATCAATAAACATGTGCGGTGTAATTCACATGGCAAACTGTGGCCGCTCATGCAAAGCTTCATGTTTAGTTACCTGTGTGTCACCCTGATTTATCTTCAGTACAGCTTGACTTACCCATGCCTCCCTGTTCTTGTTAGAAGCATGAACTTTCTGATAAATACAAGCTGATTGTTGTTCCAGGAATGGAATTTTCTTGCTGTTTTCAGCCTCTTTTGATGGTCCATACAGGTGGGCTTTCTTAAGGCAGATTTTGTAGAAGTTGACAGAAGGCCATAACATTTATTTTTAATCTTGGCTATGGTACACATTGCTATATCTAGACAGAAATATCTAAGAATCTTAGAAATAAGCTGCATAGCGCTTAAAAAAAATTGCACTGTTCTTGCATTTGTTTCAAAAGGTTTTTCTGTAGTTGATGCTGGAGGTTGGAGAAGACTTGATGGGACTAAGTGATGGTAATTCCCTACTCTTGTTGCCATTTTTCAGTGTGACCTAGAGGAAGTCTTCCCTTGTATGAGTTATTCATATAGTAGAAATAACAATACCTTCTTTCTTCAGAATATTGTTGGAACACACTCTGGAATAACTGTGCCACCTGGGATATGAGAGCAGTGGACACTATCTAAAATGGGTGCTGTTCTTTTAGCTGTAACTTGATACAATGGTGATTCTGTGGTCAGGGAATATTTTGCATTAAATGTGTCCAATATCTCTTTAATTAATAAGTGAATAATTCATTATTTTCTTTACTGGTCTTACAGCTTTTCATGGTGCCATAGAAGTATGTAACTTGAAAAAAAGTTATTCAGATCTCTCTGCTACCTCTGTCTTGATTTTTAAAATGAGAACAAGACACTTCAATGAGAAAAAGATCCAAAATTAAACTTATCTCTGCAGATTGCTCCAGTTTTGTTTTTTTCTTACAGTTGTAAACAACTGTATGAACTAGATAGCAAGCTATCTGATCTGAATGTGCTTTGTGCTCCCACTACAGATCCTGGATTTTGGACTGGCAAGGCATACAGACAGTGAGATGACCGGCTATGTGGTTACAAGATGGTACAGAGCCCCAGAGGTCATTCTTAACTGGATGCATTATACTCAGACAGGTCAGTGTCTCTTCAAAGGTATCTTAACAGAGCTAAAGCATTCACTGGATCAGGTGAGATATACACAAGGCTTTGTTTCTGAAATGAACAAGAAATTGGAGGTGGAAATGACCATATAATTATGCAACATTTCCTTGTAGATAAATTGCAGATAATCATGTGGTGGTGAGTTTGGGAACTTTTTATATATGTTTTCTGAGAGTAACAGAAAGTGCCATGGTTATTAGAAAAAAATTTATTTAATTATTTAAATTATACAGACATGACAGTCTGGTCTCTCTTCTTGTGTTCCTATAAAGGTGTGCTGAGTTTAATTTGAACAGACAGGGAGAAATGACAAATGGAGGGAATTCAAATAACACCATGGAAGTTTTTGAAAGTACCAAAAATTTAATTTGTATGCCTGTTATTGGGAAACTCATTCTGCATATTATGAGATTATCTCCAGTTTGCTCATTAGAAAGTCTGGTAGTTTTACCTGTGCTGTTCATCATACTTGGCAAGGCACACATTTATTTTATAACAGGCTATAAAGGTAATTTTTATACTTATTTAAAATATGTTTTAAATTAAACTTTATGCACATTTAAACAGACAGGTTAATGTGCCTCTTGGTGTTTTTTTCAGTTGACATCTGGTCTGTGGGCTGTATAATGGCTGAGATGATAACAGGGAGACCTCTGTTCAAGGGAAATGATCGTATCCTTCAGTGAATTTATGATACTGATGTAAGAAAATTAGGAGAGGTTGTTATGTGATACAGTAAGTCTGTTCAAAAACAGATGAGTATAAATTGAAATTAATAGTAAAATGGCTTGCAGCTTTCTCATTAAATCATTATTTTATATCTGTACCACTTTTGCACACCTGCTAATTAAAACTTGTATTACTGATTTTTTTTCAGTAGAGGTGATCTTTGAATCACATCCCAAATCATCAGGTAGAAGGCTCTGTGATAATAGAAAAGGTTTCTTTCCCTAGTGCATGCAAAACATGTGTTGATTGCTTAGATACTCTAAATATTTTTGGAGTGATTTTTATCCAAACAATACAGAACAAGCCTGATGATATTGGAAAATTTTGCAGATGATTCGATTATGTGTTCCCAAATTATAGGATATTTTCTTTGCCTTTTCTAAGAGAAATTGAGAACTTTCATCTTTTATAAATCTTCTGTTCAGTCATTGAATTAAAATTTTTACATTATTCTCCAACAGCAAAGAAATGCATTACTTTTGCAGGATGCTTACTTTCCTAATAGTGAAAGAATTTGTTCCTTATTTCTGGCATTCAGATCTGGACCAACTCACAGAAATAATGAAAATAACAGGTACACCAACGCAAGATTTTGTTCAAAAATTGCACAGTCAAGATGTGAGTATTCTGATTTGTCAGTTGGTTTTCCATGTCTTAATTTTCCTTTAAGCCATGCTCAATTCTTAGGCAGGCTGACGTAATACATATTGACTACTGATATGGCCCCTGATGGTCCTTCTCTGCCTTGACATGATTTGTGCACCCACAATAGCTACTGGAAATGAGGGTGGAATGACAGAAAATTATCATAACATTATTTAAATATTTCAGGATTCCAGTGTGTACCATATAAACAGTGGAGGTGATACATGGCAACTTTTATTGTAAAGGTACTAAAGGCACAGAGATATTCAGAAAACCCAGTTTTTTGCAAATGTCTCTTTCCTGTCCTATGTCAATGTCCTTCTAGAATCCTGAGGCCCTTCCTATAAAGAACCAAAATTTATTCATTAGTGTAACTGTTCAGTTTAAATGTAAAGGAATTACTGTATAAGGTTAACTTCTAGAGATTGCTGTAAACTCACGGTGACATTCTTTCAAGTAATTCATACATATTTATTTGAATAAATATACTAAATATGGAGCACTAATAATTAAAGCTTCGCATCATAATTTCTAAATCATGGTTTTAAAGTGGTTAAAAAAGATTCCATTTAGGAAGAAGGTGAATATCATCAGAAAAAATGCATTTGTACAACGTGCTGTCAAAATATTGTTAGAAAGGTATTAAGTGTGTAGTTAATGTTGTCTCATTACAAAGGTGGCAAAGATCTAATTTAATATCCATGTTTCTTTTAAGGCAAAAAATTATATCAAAAGCCTCCCGAAAGTCCAGAAGAAAGATTTTGCATCCATCTTGAAGTATGCGAATCCTTTGGGTAAGGCTGTTTGTGTGTATGTGCGCAGTTTGTTCTTGTGTTTGCATTGGAGGCAGGTGCATTATAATTCAGTCATGTGAAAGGGGATGTGGTGGTTCTTGGGCTATTCTGTCTCTTCCTTGCCATAATTCATCATTTTGATTGTGGAAACTGAAGTTTAAACCCTGCCAGGAATCAGTTGTTTTTTAGAAGCATAAAAAAAATTAGTATGTTGTGTTTTGGGTTTCAATCCAGTACCTGCTTATTGGTTTTACTTGAGCAGTTTTCTCAAGAGCCCTAGCATATCAAGTACATGTAATAAAATTTTCTCTGTACTGTATTTGAACTACAATTCTGAAAGCCCAATCTGATCTGAAGTTGAAATACAAGCAAATGGAAAGCTGACATTTTAGTAATAGAATTAATACATCCTGAGAAACATCTGTGCATTCCTGAGAAACAATGGCTTGGATTCCATAGATGTTAACAGCCAGAAGAGCCTACCAACTGTGCATAACTGTGACATGACCTGAGGCAGGCAGAGCTCTGAAATGACTCTCCTTAAGCATTATCAATTCCCCAATGATCTAAACACTAACAAGCCAGTTTTATTAAAATATTAATTAGGATAATTGAATTTTCTCAATTTAAGTTAAAATTTTAGGTTCAGATACAGTTTGGACAAATCTGAGTAATAAACAGCTCTTACCCTTACTGCATGGTTAGCTGATGGGTAGCTACAGCAAGCTACACATTTCCATTTAGTTCTTAGGATATCTTCTGTCATTTCTGTGGCCATCTGGCTGCTTCAGGTCTGGAATAGTTTAAAGAAAATATGCAACATGGCAAGCAGAAGTTGAAGCATCCTGTCCCACACTTCTTGGGGTGAAGCATCGCTTCCCACACTGCCTCTGCTTCCTTTCAGCTGCTCCCAAGAACATCCTTTCAGGATAGAAAAACAGAAAATAAATGAATCATTCATCATACCTGTTCACACTAGTCCACTTTGACAGTCTAGCAATGGACTGAATCCAGAATCCAGAGGAGGGGAACATGTAGAATTTTAATGGATTGTTTTGGCTGACATCTAAACCACATAGCAGATAGAGTTAGCTCTGAGATTCTGAGTATGGACAACTGACATGTCTTAGTGACCTTCAGAGTGTACGTGGTCTGGATGTGGTGACACAGAGCACAGTTCTCGCTCCCCGTTCGCCTGTTCATTCAGCTGCTGTCAGGGCGTGATGTACCTTAGAACCACAATGAGTGGCAGTGGTTAAAGACACCTGGGAAAGCCCCAGGCACAGTGGTCCTGGAGCCAGAAGCTGAGAAGTCATTAGCTGAGATGTTTTCTGTATTGCACACAGAAGCAAGGGAGCACCTCTGCATTGCATCAGGCTTTGTACACATCCCAGCTTGCTCACCACAGTCATGCAAGGAGGCCCCACTGGCTATAAATGGACATGCAATGATTCTGTTGTTACTCCATGTATTTATTTGAAATACCTCCAGGGCAGTATTACTGTGTACAAGTGGAATCAGGTGTGTGGTTTGATGCACTGTTGGTTTTCTGTGCAATAGCTGTAAACCTTTTGGAGAAGATGCTGGTGCTGGATGCAGAGAAGCGAGTCACAGCAGCTGAGGCTTTGGTGCATCCTTACTTTGAACCAATTCACGATCCTGAGGAAGAAATTGAAGCTGAGAAATACGACGACACGTTTGATAACATGGATCTTCCACTAGATGAGTGGAAGCGTGAGTTTAATTTTGTGATGTTTTCAGAATTAACCAGATTGAAAGGCCATGCAGAAATAAAAATAATCCCCCTTACAAATTAACTCCTCTGCTTTTGATCGAACAGGGTAAATAGACAGCATTAAGAGAAACACTACTGATAAGCCAGTGTTCCTCTTACCAAGTTCTTGTGGAAGGATCTCTAAAGGTTCCTTCTCTGCTTCCTAACTGTCCTCCATTTCCGTAGTGTTTCTGTCCTCCCATGTACTGGAACATAGAAAATAAACCATTTCTGTAACTTGCCTTTCAGTGGATAGAGCAGGTGAAGAGATTGTTTGACTGTTACTTCTACAGGACTGCAGTGGTTGCTGGCCTTAGAGTCTCTGAGGGAGAAAAAACATATCTATGTCACCAGAGATTTAAGTCTAATCTTGTTTTCATCTAAGGTCAAAGGTTTGTAGTTTGGCTTTTAAGTCAGGACCTAACTTTTAAATCTAATGTGCTCAGTAGCTCTTCCTGAGGATATTGCCCACTGTACTCAAAAGTCAGTGCTCACATCCCTTTGAAAGCACCTGTACCATTTCAGTACTGGGCTACTTTTTTAAATCTGAAATGATGAAAAAGTCATCCTTGATTCCCTTACGTTTCGTACTCTTCCTCTCTTTTTGCCTGAAGAGGTCTCTCTCTTCCTGAGCTAGATCAGAGCCCAGCCATGCTGGAGTTGCACCTTGCTCATTCATGTTTGTGCAGCTCCTTTTCTGATTAGACCACAGCAATGCTATGTCTATTCTGTTGTTTTGCAGGCATTACATATAAAGAGATACTGAACTTCAAGCCACCACAGACATTGGACTCAAAGGAGACAGCAGTGTAATGGCTCAGTATTTTCAGAACTCTGAGGAAGGCAGAAAAGTTGTAAATGTTTGTGGCATTTCAGGTGTATAAAACTCCTTATAAATAAGCTCTATGTAATCTGTTTCATCTGCACTGTAACAATGTCCTTTAGTCTGCATGTGGAAGTTGGTGCCTTTGGGCATAGCATTTCAAAAATATCCAGAAACTTATTTCTGCCTACAAACTTCTTCCTTCTGCGCAAAAGGACTCAGACTGCAATAACCTGGTGCCATCCTCAAAAGAGCAGGATTAATTCTTTAACTCAGAGATCTGAAGAGTGCAAGTTACCACCCCAGGCAAGCTGAGAACACAGTATGTCTGATGTGCTGTGACCGCTCTCCAAGGCCACTGAACCGTCTTAAATGCAAGAAGTATTCATGTGACTTCCTGTGGAATATTTGACTTTGCTGAGATGCCTGGGAAGGCTAATCGTCTCCTGTTACCTCAGGGACTGCAGTGGGTAGCAGAGTGAGTGAGTGCCTGCATCCTCTGTCCTGTATAAATGGAAGAGAACCTCAGAAGTGTTGTTGTCCTAGATTTTTTTCAAAGTGGCCAGCATAGCAGGACAAGATTTCATAAACTTGCTAGGTGAACAGTCACTGGATATATAATCACTGTATAATATTTTTCCCTAAATACAGTGCATTTTCTTTGTATAGTAGACTAGGGATCAAGGATTTACAGGGAGAAATTCTTCAGATTTTCTAAAATTTTTGTAAGCTCTCCAACATCTTAGTATTGAAGTTATCTCAGACAATCAGCAGTGCTGATTTTAAAAATAAAGCTGCATTTGGGTCACTTTATAGGAAATGAAATGAGGACCAAAATGATAGACTTCCTCTTCATCGGGAATACCTGCAGCAACCTGGTGGTTTTTTTGCAGCGTACAAAGCTGTTACCAGGCGAAGAATAATACTGATTTTTTACTGATCTCAACTCATCTTGCTTGGGAAAACATTCAGACCTTTTGTGGAGAGGTACTTGAGCAAAAGGAGTCAGCTTCCTGATGGGATAGATTGGTTAGATGCTTCCTGAGTTCCTCTCATTGTCCTGTTACTGTATTTTCCTGGGTGCTTTGTTTGTAAGGGTCTCTGAAAGGTGGGAAAAAGAACTGGCAAACCTTTGGGAAGAATTTCTGTGTGAAATTGCTTGTCTTTCTTAAAAGTAGTATCTTTACAGTTGACTGTTTGGATGTGGGTTATTCCCAATGTAATACACTGTGGTGTGTTACTACTGGGTGAAATGAATGTGAAAGAAGACATTTGATCCTAGCAGGTAGTAACTGGGAAAAAGAAGAAATTACTTGGGGTTTTTTTTTGCTTTAATATCCAATATAAACCATAAGTTTAATAAAGGCACAGTTACTCTGTTTCTTTCAATGAATGTTTGAATTAAACACATCTGTAAATACTAGCATTTGTTTAAAAATTGTTTGTGATGAGAGTTGATTAGCTAAGGTGGACACCTAGAGAGACTAAATAGTAACAGAAACCTTAAATTCATGTATTTGACAAGTCATTAAAAATGACAGTTTCAGGAATTAATGAAAAAAAAAGCAGAGAATGTATATTGAATCAAAATATTTTTTCAGACTACAGGTTTCTCACAGAGGAAGGCATACTTAAGAGTCATACTCCATTTTGCACTATGGACTTTCTGCTTGGTCTACACTTCTGTGTTAAATAGAAACTTTTATTTTTTACAGGATAGATGTTGTCTCTTAGGATCATGTTCTTTGGTCTTCTTAAAAGTATTGGGAGAAAAGTGCCTCTTGGAATTAGTGGTGTTGATAGACTGAGTCAATGGGAAATGAAAAATGTCAAATACTTACTTGAAAATGCTGCCTCTGTATTTTAAATGGATTTCAACATCCTAAATTCTAGCAAATGCCTAAAGTCTGGAGATAATGCAGATGGCTCAAATGTTAATCAGACTAGGAGGGAGCATTTTTTTAATTGAAAAACTCCTTTACATTTTCTTCCCTAAAGGCTAACGCTTCAGTGGGCATTTCCACAAATTCAAGCCCTAAAATCCTCCACCTGCTGAGGTGAACTTTTCCCTCTCTTAATTTTTACATAGCATTGGAGAAGCAGCCAGCACACATGAGAAAGACATAAAAAGATAGTGCTAGCTTTTCTTGGTAGTGGAGAAATACAGAACTCTTAAAGTAACTGAAGACCTTGATGCATATGTCAGCAAAAACAGAAGTACTGCAGTGCCATCAGCAAATGGCAAAGCCAACATCAAGTTGGTCAAGAAGTTTCTGTGTAGAGATTGAATTCTGCAGAAATGGCTCCAAGTGGCAGTAGATATCATTAAAAGAACTGTGAGGTGAAAGCAGAAATACTTTGCAGCAGAAGCAGCTGCTACTCCAAAGGGAGAGACAACAGTTCCTAAGTTTTAATTTGCTATTCCTACTGGTGCTAAGCAACTCAGGTATAAGAACCCAATTTCTGTTTGCCTTAAAAGAGAAATGTAAATACATTCTGCATGTACATGAAATGTGTTGTGACAAATAAAGGTTGTGAGTTTGTTTTTTACACAATAATGGTCTTATTTTCCTCATATGAATTCCCAGATGTATAATCAATACTGAAAATATTATTTTCGGTAAAGGGATCTGTATGAAACTAGTATTGTAGGTACATTTCATGTAATAATAGCTGCTGATACAGTTTCTTTTGGAAGCTAGTCAGACCACAGATGCTAATCTTTCTCCAATTTTCTGAATCCAGAGTTGCCACAGAGCTGATCTGACTGTACTACTGCCGCCAAATTATTTCTTAACAGCTTCTTGGATTTTACCGGACATCTCTGCTTTGTTCTGAAGGACAGGATTTTGGTTCTTAAATGCAGTTGTATTTCTCAGCCTTTGTATTTTAAAAGCCAAAGTCAGACTGATGGTCATCAAGCGTATATATCTTTGAGTTGGACAAGATAGTTTGAGTTAACAAAGTTCCAATATGATGTGTGGGGCTCACATTCTCCCTGACTATTTTAGAGCAAGATTGTCCCTTTAAGTATTAGTCTTTGTTGCATTTAAGACTCACCAAATGTTGGTTTTTGATAATGTGTTATTGTGGGCCAGATGTGGTTCACACCTTCCTTTCTTGATTATTTTCTTTTTTTTAAAATAAGATATTACTGAGGTGCATGCTAATGTGTCCTGCAGAATGTGCTCAGAAGATGCACTTTGTTCTTGATTGGGAGTTACTGGGCATATGAGCTGGGTGGGATTCTTTGAGTTTCCTACTTTCTGATCTGCTGTTCAAAAGTGAATACCAGATGCTTCTGGTCTGTTACAGCTAAAGTTCTCAAAGAATGAAGCATCTGTTAGATGCTATCATTCACTAGATCTTGGTATAAAATAGCCACGTATTTTGACAGTGCCTGCAGGGACCACAGAAAATAATAGGGGCTCAAAACACCTGCTGTCTCTGCTGATTAATTCTCCCATCTCCTGTATACACTGGTGGCAACTGATTGTATAAGCCAAACAATACCAGAAGCAGTTTAATGCACAGCAGCATTTAAAATCTCCTCCTAAGTCTTCATAAGAATTCAGAGCCTGAGTTGGAGAAAGATCAAGGGAGGAGGACTTCCATCATACAGACACTCTTTGAAACTTCTGGAGTACCACTTAATGAGCAGCTCTTGTGCACAGATCATTTGTAGCCTGTGGAGTAGAAATGTCTGAAAACTGTATTTTCATCTAGCAGCCGTCTGCAGCTCTGAGGCATGGGACTGATGTATGCTTTTTAGCTACCAGGAACAGCATCCCACTAGGAGGTAAGTGGGGACAAGGAAGGTGTTTTAATGATTCATCATTTTTGTCTGCTGCTGTTTTACTCTGTGATGGGAGCTCGTTTATGCTTACCCTTGTTACTTTTCTTACCAGGAGTTTTCTACTTTGTGGTCTGCTTCATGAGTAAGCAATGAGGTGCATTTCCCAGCAAAGTTAAGAGTGATCCAGTCATGCAGCTTTTACACCTTTCATTGAAGCATTTTGAATATGCTGTTACCTTTGAGAAGCAAAATAGACTGCCAGTGAAACAAATGAAATGCAAGGAATGGAATTGCTCAAGTCCTGTTTGAGAATATTCTTGGTTTTACCACGCAATATCCTGGGAGCACATGCTCCTGGAGAGCAGGTAAAGTCTCTTGCTGTGTTTGCATGGTGCCAGCACCTGTGAGGCTCCTGTCAGGGTAATACTTGTAATACCAACCCCTAATCCACTTCAGTCTGATCCTAATGGGAAATTCACTGTTACTATAGCATTGTTATATCAGAGCTGATAACAGTAAAATTGTACTGCCTGGAAAACCATGGCCGTTTAGTCCACAGGGGCCTGGGCCGTGGCAGGTTTTTTTAGGCATTTTTCAAGTCCCATTTATGCATGATGGTTCCTGCTGACAAGTAGTACAACTTTGGCATGTGCCCAGACATTTTGCTGTTCCTGTGTAATGCCTTACATTTTTGGGTTTGAGCCAATAATTTTTTTTTTTTTCATAAAAATGGTAGTGCTCTACTATAAGGAGAAAAAAATACGGCCATGAAATGTAATCAGAAAAACATTCACTCAAGTTTTCTCTAAAGCCATAGATCCAGCAAAGTGCTGCAGGCATGGTTCATTTACTAGCACTGACATGGCCACAGAGCCAGCAGTGCCTGGAAAATTGTGCTCAGCCAAACTGATGGGTGCATATGGCTGTCATCTCTTGTCTGTTCTCCAGCCGTGAGAGACTAACAATGCAGCCTTTGTGAGGAGCTTGTTTGGGAAAGGCTGATGGTGAGCTCTGCTATGAGGGTTATGAGAGTGTCTGCAGGAGGTCACGAAGCTTGGGCTGCTGAGACTGGGGGCCAGCTCAGAGCCACGGCAGCCAAGGGTGGCCCCTTCCCCGTAGTGACCCTGGGGGGAGGATCCCAAGCACTGTGGGGGCAAACCCTGATGGGGGGAGCTTCTTCCAGCAGAGGCTCCTGCCTTGGCCCTGCCTGAGCTGCAGCTCTCACTGCCCTGCAGCTGTGTCCCTGCCGTGAGTCCCACCAAACACCTCCACTCGCAGGCTGATGTCCCAGTCTGGTGTGTCCCCATCCCCAGGGAGGTGCCCCACACGCAGGGCTGGGGCTGTCCCCAGGTGCCCCCTGCCATCTGACCTAGATATAGTGGTTTACATCAAATTAGGGTCAAGTTGAAAAGATTTGTCAGCAGTGGTCCATGATAAATTGAATGAATTCATATTTCTGTGCTGTTGGCAAAGCTACTCTGAAGTTGCTGTGAGTCTCCATTTGGACTAAGTATCATGACACCATCATTAATGAAGTTTTTCTTACATGATGCATTAGTGCAAAAGGTGTTTATTTGGAAAGAAGACTTCTGCAAGAGAGCACAGATTTCCTTTAAAGAAAGAAAATACAATGCAGGAAGATTTTTTTTGAAGGCATTACTAGTATTGTTAATAAACAATCAGACTCATCAGAAAAGTAAAACCACAGCAGTGAGAATATTGTGAACTGAGATCAAGTCCTGCCTGCTGGCAGAGTGGGAGGGCTAGGTCACCAGGCACACGTATAAACTCTAGGTCTCATGTCACCTTACAGACTTCAAGCATGATTCCCCATATGGCTTTCAAGCACTCTGGTAGTGCTTTGTATTCATATTGCTGAATTTTCCAGAACAGATGTGAAACTATGGCCGTACAAAAATGAGTGAATATTTGGAGACTCAATGAAATGAGTGTGATTCTTTTAATGAACAGCTCGCTGTAACTATAATTACTTTTTCTACTAAGTATTGCCATTGCAAGTCTTTAAAACAGAACATTAACTATGTTTCCTTAGGTTTCTCAATGGGTTTTATGGCCTCTTATGCTTTATGGCTGGATTAGTGGTTTTGATCACCTGGATTTGATATGATTAATGTTGTGAACTTGCTGTGTGTCTTCCAGGTTTTGAATTGCTTTCCTTAACTAGTGTTTGGTATCGTTAGAGTAATTTGAGATGTAAATTATTTATGTACGGGGAAAATTCTCTTTATGCTGTAACCTCAGATCTTAGCAGTGGGGTAAGCATGACTTCCCATGAGAAAATGCTCAGGGAATGCTGAGGAGCTGTGCTGAGCAAGCAGAGTGCATTGCTGTGTCCCACACACTGGCTTGCCTTATTGTATCAAATTCATACCAGTGGATGCCTGAAGGCTCTTCAGGGTTAATAAAATCTTCTCTAATATGGTGTTGTGACATCATCAGCTGGTTCATACATCCTTTGTGATCAGCTAGGAGTTTTAAAGAAGACTAAATCTCTCTCTTTTTGTTGGACCTTAGTAAACATGGGCATGACAGTAGGGCTGCTGGTGAAGGGCCTCTACAACAAATGGTCCTTTTCTCTTAGAAAAGAGAAAAATGAAAACTTGGAAGTAGGCAGAATTTGAAGCACTAATTCCCCTTATTTTTCTGTGTTAGTTTTATCTACTCAAGCTGTATTCCAACTAAGAAAACCAAATACAGCTAATCCTTAAAGAAAGAAGTAACCAAGTGAATGTCCTCACACATGTGGCCATGGACCCAAGCTGGCTTCTCCCACTGGAGTGTTGGGACAGAATTGCTGTGTAAGGACTTCAGTAAGCGTAGGGACACAAGTTGTTTGTTCCCTTTAAAGATTGACATATGCATCTGCAGCATCCCTTGCTGAAGCCAAGGTATTAGGATGAGGTTGCTTTATTGAGCCAACCCTATGGCAAGGAAAGTACCTCCCATACTGAATGCTTTTTCAACATCATGGACCAAAACCAAAAATTTTATAGAATGCTGTGAAAGATAATTCACGAAAAAGAGTGAAAGAGTGGTCTGTGTATGGTGGCCACCTTTGTCAGTTTTGCTCACATAAGGGTCTGCCATAAGACACTGACATCAGTAGGCTGTATTCTAACACTCAGCATAAGCAAAGCAGGCAGAATATTGCCTTGCAGGGTATAGTCATGGATTATGGAAACTGTCTTTGCCTTCCTTAGGTACAGAACCTGTCAGTAACTCCAGTACCTCTGTTTCATTTTGCTAGAATATCAGGGAGAAAAATGCTACTCAGCATGAAGAGAAACACATAGCATTTTCTGTGGATGTTTCTAAAAGTAGTTTTCTCTCTCACCAAACAATTCAAAAGTCTCCTGTCCCAATACATTTAACATTAGCAATGCTGTAGTAGAGGTGTAGATGTAACAAGGCTTATGGGGAGTAGCAGTAGCTTTTATCAGACAGATGTAAGAGAAAAGGAAGAGAGCTGAGGAAGCTGTCAGGCAAACATGTACCTTTTATGGTGGGAAACTAGAACTGCAATCACAAATCCTTTTTCTCTGGATGGTCCAGTCTCATTTCAAAATACCTTCCCCTCTAAACTATTTGCCTCCTCTATGGTTTCCATAATGAAAGGAGCCTCCTGTGGAGACAGTTATCAATCTTTGATCACTGCAACCAGCATGAAGCCCTTAATGCTATTTAGAGAATGAAAATAGATCCCAAGACCAAAAAAAACATCAGCCTCTCCTAACTGTAAATTTAATTGTTTCTCTGGTTGTGCCTCCCTGACCTTCATATACTAATTAGAAGTAAACCATAGTTTTAGAGATCATTTAGGTACTGTTTGATTTTGAGCTATTTCTAAATGATTGCTCTACATTTTGTATTATTTACTCAGCTCTTCTTGTTGTGTAGCTATTCAGGATGGATTCACCCATTTCACTTCCCAGTAGCTCCACTGGAAGGAAATGTTTGTCCTGGAATGAAGGTAGAGGGCTGTGAAGACCAAGTGACATAACATTCCACAGGCAGGCCCCTCAGTCTGCTCCCAGATTAGCAAATGGGTGCTGAAGTCTGGACCCTCTAATCCTGGCCTGCTGGCTCAGGGGCTCTGCCCAGGTATTGAAATCCAAATAGAGTTTAATCATGAGGGTGGAGACTCCTTTATCAGTGAATTTCTCTTCGAGATAGGGTAATAGAAACCAAATGTCTTTGATGTCAACAGAGGCAATGTGTGCAACATAAGCCATCACAGAGAGAAGGAAGGAGTCTGCCATCTGCCCCAAGGCTCAGAGAAAGAGAAGATATTTTTTCTTCCCTATCTTTTTGTATAGCATATTGCATCTATGCTTTCTGTTTAAAGACTGATTTGTGGTTTGTTTGGTTTTTGGTTTCTTTCAAATTGAATTCTCCCCCTTTGCATAGAATTTAAAGCCTTTCATGAATACCAGTGGGGCTGTCTCACAAAACAGGGGAGGGGATGAAGTGGTTGATTCTGTAACTCTCAGGCTTCCTGTGGGAATGGTTGTAGCAATATGAATTGTCTTTATAGGAACAATTGCTGAGGTTTTACAGATTTTTCAGGCCCAGCATCAGTGTTACAGGAAAGCACTATGCATTTGCCATTAAAGTGCATATAAAAAGACTCAATAAGAATACAAGATGCAGAATCTACTTACTTTTACAAAACTGTTCTACATGTCGTCTCAGACAGAAAAAAGACTTAAACAGTATTTACAGAGATACCATCCCTGCATGATAACAGAGAGAAAATCATAAAGGTTCAAATGAAAAAGTAATGTCTGTGAAGCCATTGTCACATTTGAAATCTAGACCTTCTCATGATGATCCACCTAATGCCTGGCACGAACCTGCCAGTTGTCTGCCACAGTGCTGCCCTCCTGCTGTCTCTTGAATTCTTCACTCCTCACACAGAGGTGTGATTTGGCTAAGCATTTGTGGTCAAAACAGGTTACACATAAGGCCAGTTGCTTCATTCATTGAACCTTGAAAAATGTTTTGAGTTCCTTGATATATGAGGAATACTGAAAAAAAGTAGATTAGTGGCAGCTGCAATAGCAACTGTGTCTTTTGTCAGGATAGGAAGGTGCCTTAAAGGCTTGAAGAGGCTCCCTTTTGAGGTCATCCTTGTCCCAAAAGGTATGGGTAAGGTAATATCTAAAATAGGGAGAGTGAAAAAAAAATATTCACGCTGTCAGTGAGTAATCCTTATCCTTTGAGCACATAGTTCATGGTGCAGAACAGAAAAGAACTACTCTCATAAAATATTTGTATAGCTGTCAGGTAAAAATTATATACCATACCCTATAAATGGACACACTGATTTGTGAAGCAGTTACTCCTGTAATTTGTAAATGCCACAGTTAAAAATATATTTTCTGAGAATCCCAAGAAGGTTTTGAATATTGTCTATATACACATTAGAGTTCAGGATACACCTATTTGTTTTGAATAGAGTTTAGTACACACCTCTGTACTTGAATTTAAAAGTTTGCAAATGTTTTTAGTTAGAAAGCCCAAAATAATAAATCTCTTTCCAAAACTACACTAACATAGAAACCTAAAGCTAGGATTTATCAAGAAAATATACTTTCTTTTTGAAATTTTAAAATTCCATTCGACCCTCTTAAAAACAATATGAATCCTGGTTTGGACAGAAATTTGTAAAAAAAAAAAAAAGGTGCCAGGATTCTAATGATCAGAAGCTCAAATGCATGTCCAGGATGTTGCTTTGACTATTTCTTGGAAAGTCTTGTTTCACCAAGAACATTTGCAACTGGAACATTTGCTTTGATTATTTAGATTTAAATACTTATTCAGTGTCTGGAATGAGATTACATTGTACCATCAAGGTATGCCAGAGTAAGTTACACTGGATATGAGGAAATATGTCTTCATGGAAGGAGTTATCAAGTGTCGCAACAGGCTGCCCAGGGAAGTGGATGGGTCATGTTCCCTGGGAGTATTCAAAAGACATGTAGATGTGACACTTAGGGATATAGTATAGTGGGACTTTGCAGTTGTAGGTTTATGGCTGGACTTGGTGGTCTTAAAGGTCTTTTCCAACCTAAACGACTTTATGAATCTATGAATAATTTTGTGAATCTACATTATTCAAGAAAAAAAATTATGCAAATGCCAAAGGGAATCTTGCTTAGAGAAGATTTGGCCATTATACCTGATTCAGGTATTTGAAGCACATCTGTGTATTTGTGAAATGTTACAGAAATTATTTAAATGCTGCTTATTCAACAAAGTATTTAGGCTGAAGTTTTCCTTTTAAACAAGGGCTTCAGGTCTGCTGCTTCCCATGGTGTGAAAGTGCATCCAGCCTGGCCTGCCCTGAGTTGTGAAGAGGTCAGATGCCAAGAGCATTTCCTGCGGGTGCCTGGGATACACACAAGTTAAATGCGAAATGCTGCCAGGGGACTTAAAAGGGATGGGCTCCAGGCGTGCTGGAGTCAGCAGAGCACTCTCCCGGGGTTTGACTTGTTTAACTGATAGAGCTATCTCCAGTGGCAGCTAGAAGCCAGACGGATTTTCAAGACTTAATGTGTTTTTGTCTTATCTTGATGATCACTAGTTGGCTACAGACCGCAGACAAAGAATCGGGGAGGGGGAATAGACAAGGTGACGATGTTTACTTTCTCAATGGACTACACATAGTTGGGATGTAATGTTTACTTGTAGCTGTTCCCCTTTCTCCCTATGAAAGAGTTCGAGTCTACTTGTATTCCCTTATGTTCACAGAGGTTTAGAAACAATTCAGTGAGCTTTGTGTTTAACTTCACTTTTTATTTCATTTGGAGCTGTTTGTGACAGACACTAACATGACAGGGGACTAAGCTATGATAGAAATTTGATAGAGGGAGAACCAGCACCGGCCCAGCTGCCAAAAGACTGCAAAAGCTGCTGAAGTCTAAAAGAGAAGCTTTTCTGTGCCTGAAATACATGATACTCCGTTTGTCAAATAGTCCTTCTTTCACAAAATTAAATCAGAGCAAAACAAAATTGAAATCCAGTAAAACTGTCTCAAGACTAAAAAGAAATATATTTGCCAATGCAGCAAGCCAATACGAAGGAATAAAAGTACCCTAAGACATTTAATTGTTTTAGCTGGGGGAGAACAGAGAAGAATGGCTATTACTACTGGCTGTAGGGGGAAGGTGCTCATCTGGTACACAATCAATAGAGTAAAACCCTAAATTCAGACAGACTGTATTTTGCTCCCACCTGAAAGCCATTATTTGGAATTTGCTTACCCCTGAAGCAAAACCAACAACACTATTGATCCTGCCACGTTTTTTATGGCTGAAAAACAAAAATCCACTTTCTTAACAACAACTGTGCCAGCATTTCTTTCCTATTTTCAGCCACCTTGAAAGCAAACAGCTTCACACAGCATTTAACCAATGTGGTGTTCACCACAAGGTCCTGACATGCAGCACCCAGGACATGGCCTAAATGCAATTTTGTGAGTGTGCCTCTAGTAAGTCAGTGCTGGATTTCAGTTCTTCCTCTAAAATCACCTCACACAAATTGTCCTTCTCTGCATTGACAAAACATTGCTGGGCAGGACCTCCAGAAGCTGGACGGGTCGATGAACCTGGTGATGTCAAAGCTCAGATTTGTATGCCTGTGTTAGCTCCTAGCTGGTTAGAAGTCATCTCATCTTCCTGTGTCCTTTTTTTGGCCCTGGCTGACTTGGCCTACTTAGAAAATGTTACTTACCCATTTTTTGTGTAGTATTCAACACCCTTGTGCTTTGAGTGATACTCCTGGGATCTGGGTGGGTATTTACATGCCCTCTCCCCACACTTGTAGCATCTGAACACTTCATATTTGAACGTGTTTAACTCCAGCAGCCCCCCATCATTGTTAATCATCTGTGTGTGCAGGACAGTGCAGCAGGGTTAAAACTTCCAGAAGAAATGTGGCAGAGTCAGAAACTAAGTTTGGGTCGCCCAAAGGATCGAATTTCTCTTTGACTATTAAAACAAACCTTCCTCTCAGTTATTCAACTGACAGTAGAAAGGGCAGTGCTGAGCATGCCAAAGCAGTGAGCCTGTAACAATTTCCATTCCAAAATATTTATGAGGAAATATATTTCTGTCCTTTAAAAATTGAACCAATGCTAAAGCTATTGTGACAAATAAACTAATGAGGCCTTTTCAAAGGCATCCATGACTCTGCTGTTTCACAGATAACGCATGTGGCCTAATTATTTTTTAATAAAGAAAAAGGAAATGTTATGAAGTAAATCCTGCACTACAGATTAAAGATGTTAGTTCAGCAAAGCTTTCATCAGAACAAGGACCACCTCTCCCCTGCCTTCTTACATGGTTACAAGCTTTGATCTTTGTCTGGGAGACTTGCATCTCTGCAATTGACTCCAGTTAAAAAATTACTCTGGCCAAATATTGCGACAAATGTTTAGATTAAAACCAAAAATCCCTACATCAGCAAATTTGCTCTCAACCCCCTGCTTTCTTTGAAGAAAATTTCAATCCTGTTTCTTACTGGGCTCGGATAGGTGGCTCCTGGTTAATCTCTGTCTGTCTCCCGGGTAACAGTCAAAGGAGAGGGCTCAGAGGTGGGCAGGGAGGGAGCCTCCAGCCACTGTTCTTCTTATCAGGGTCCATCAGCAGGTGTCCCTTGCTTATATCCAGGAACAATAAATGCAGCCTGTGGCTATGGGAACCACCACACAGCTTTCCTCAGAAGTCTCAAAGAGCAGTAGCTGGACTCCAGATTTTGACATCTCTAACTGTATGCAGGCACTGCGATTGCCATGATAATATTTTTCTTCACTTTAGTCTGTCTTTGTTCAAACACCCTCTACAGGCATATATCACTCCAAACAGAAATGCTGAGCCACCAGTTTTTGTGCAATCTGAAGGTTTAGATAGTGTGGCAACAGTAAAACAGTTTACTGTGTTCACAAAATCAATCTGTGTGTAAACTTGCTTAATGCTTTTTCTCCACCATGAAATGAGCAGCTGTTTGCAACAAAAAGGAGAATTTATGGCACAGCAACATGTGTGCTGCAGGTCATGCTTCTACCAACATCTGCTGACCTGCAGCACTCTCCAGCCAATGGCAACCTACTCTGCATGCTCACTTTTAATAACTGTTCTGCAAGACTCCTACTAAAATTAAAATTATAAAGGCTTCCTGTCGAGTCAAGTTCAAAGGTAACATCTGCTCATGAAGAACATGAAAATAATTGAGCCTGAACCAAAGCACTGTCCCTTACTTAAAAGTGACCCAGCAGTGAAAAGGATCTTAAATGGGTAAATTTCTTACTAAATTATGACACTGAAAATAGCACAGAGTAAGAAATTTGACCCACTTGAACCAAGTCACTTCCAGAAGAGAATCAGAAGCTCCCATAAGTGGTTCCTGACAGAAGATGGCTATCCAAAATTACTGAATTATGGATAATGATCTTGCTTCAGAACCACCCCTGGATCCAGTACAGTCATGGGCAAAAGCATTTAGGCATATTTTTCTCTTGAAAATGGTGACAATTCTTCAGCACCTGATTCTACCAAAAGTCAGCTCTCCAAAAGCAGAGCATCAAAAGAGAGTTGGATACCTTTAAGAGACTAAAAGAAGCTTTAAAGCACAGCTCCACAGGGCTCATACATGACCTCCTCCCTGGGAAGCCTGGCAGGAAGCTGTCTCAGAGATGCACGTTTATTTCTAAGACAGTTCCTATGGAGACTAAGTTTGCCAGGATAGGTATATGAGATGATCTTTGTCTCACACGCTGTCATTATGCTTGCTTCTGTTCTGTCCATCAGTCATGATTCAGGGCACCTCTCAAATCAGCAGCCAAGGTTTTGGGCACAGCCAGAGCTCAGCCCAGCACAGCTGAGGCATGGGCTGGTGTAAGGCTCCGGGCTGGGCACAGCTCCTCCTCCTGCAGAGCAGCACCAAGGGCACAGCCAGAGACTCAGCAACCCTCCTCAGCTGGAGTAACCATGCTCCAGGTTTTAAGATGAATCAGGTTTTCTTGTAGATCGTGAGACAGTCACTGAGAAAAACACAGAGAAAAACATCTAAATAATTGAGAGACCAAATAATCTTTCTTACTCTATGTTTTATACCATTTAGAAATCTGTATGTAATACCATGCGCCACATGCTTTTTTCACCAGAGATCTTGCCACCTACTTTCAGATAGCAATCAGATGAGAGAAGTATTACAGAAGAATATCATGGGAGACAAAGAGGAACTTGATTAATTTAATAAAATTTCAAGACAAAGAGCTGTGCAGTTGGCTCAGCCTGGACCTGCCTCTCCTTAGATTAAACAACCTTGTGAAGTTGTTCACTGCAAAATGGCAGCAAGAGGAGCTGTGTGAAAGTGTGCCCTGCAGACATACCTGCACAGATTTAGCAAGGATGGGACTCTTACTGCAGGCTCTAGCTTCCTAAGAGATACATGGAGCACCTGTCAAAGGGAAGCAGTCGTCAGGCCTAAGTCAGCCTGGTTAGGTATTCAGTTCCTCTGCCTTGGAGTGAGGTAAGAGATACAGAGAAGCCACATTTGCTGGGGAAATAAAAACACCATTTGGCAACAAAGCATGAGACGAAAAATTGACAGTTGTTTTAAATACATTTTTAGTTCCTGGGACCTTGCATACAGTCATTTTTTTCTACTTATTTAAACAGATACTGTCGTTTTACTAGCAGCTCAGAGTAAAGAAGGCAGCTAAGGAGGAATCAGTAGAGGGTTGTCTTTGGTTTCAAAGATGCTAGGATTAGTAACCTCACCTTTAAGTATAAACATGTAAATTATGTGTGATGCATTGTCTAAGTGTGCTACATCTCAGTACAAGCACAAAAAGCTATCATTTCTGAAAAAAATGTATTTTTCTGAAAATATGTCAATCAAGCATCAGTAATGCTAGATGATACACTATTATGAACATACTTATTTTAGCCTAATATCCAAGACAGATATTTTACAGTAGATCCAACTACAACTTTTTAATAGTTAACATTTCTGCTAATAAATCATGTAAGCAGGTGTGGAAATAAACATTAACACCCCAAACTAAGTGGAAAAAAAGTATTTTTGTCAAATAAAAAATCTCCACAAAATGCTTTGTTTAGATCTTCAGCTTTTAAAATTCATAATCTGACTTTTCTAATCATAATAGGTAAGCTATGCATTGCTCAGATCCTTTTTCATCTTAATTGGTTCCCAACTTCTCTATAGCAAAGAGCTGTACTAACAGTGATAACACCGGTTTTTTTGTGCTATGTACAGGAAAAGTACACCTCTAGTATAATTTGCTTTCATACATTTTAATATAATTATAATTTATTAATAAATAATTAAATGCTGCATTATTTGAGCATTTTTAAATGTAGACAGCTTCATTCAAAATAATAAAAATGTGTAACTGCTTTTTTCCTGAATAAATACTGATAGTCACAACAACGCTACAAATTTATTTCTGTATTTTCAGGTGTCTATTAAAATTAATAGCAGTCGAGACCTTTAGCATGTCACAGAATAGGAATCCAAATTTCCAGTCAAAATACTCGGTTAATAGCAGATGTCTGTCTCTTTTACAGTGCTTGACAAAAGAAAGTGCCTCTTCTACCTTGTAAAACTGTGGAAGAGACATGGGCCATTAGCACAAGCAAAACATTTTCACTTGATAAGTCAATCTGGGCTGGTTTTTCTGTCATGTCAGCAGTGTCTGAAAACAAAGGAGACACAGAAGCCCCAGGAGACAGCATGTCTGCCCAACCCTTTTTCTGGGGGATCTCTTAATTTGTTTTTGAAAGCACAGTGAACCTTCCAGGTGTCAAAGTTTAATATGCTACCTAGCATGCTGCAGCCACTGACACCGTGGGACGTGAGAAAGGCTCTTCCAAATCAGTATCCTCGGGGAACATACATTTATACTTTTTCTGCACCTCCCTGGCTGTCACAACAATCCCTTGATTAGGCAATAAGACCTGGTCTTGTCTCGAGTGATTTGATAAGCACTTGATAACCAAGAGTTCATTAAGCTCTCGGGATATATAAGCCACAAGGTTTTCAGCATGCCTCTGCACTCGAGTGGTTTGACAGCTCCCTGTTCAGCAGCCCAGCAGTCACTGGAAGATGTTATTGACTGCAGAAATACTTGTTTTTGCTGTGAATGGTTTCCTAAGGGTGGCAACAGCCTTGGACATTGGATTATCCACGAAATGCGTAGTGATACCCAAGGAGATGGGCATGTGCCACAAGATTGGATATTCTGAAATGAGACTTCCCAACCTGATGGGACACACAAGCATGGCAGAGGTTATCCAAAAATCCAGCACCTGGCAGCACCTTGTAAACACAGACTGTCACCCTCACGTGGGGACGTTCCTGTGCTCCCTGTTTGCACCCATCTGTTTAGATACGTAAGTATTGCAGCACAGTACAAAACTCCAGCCTTTATTTGCCAGAACAGGAATGAAATCAAATGAATGTTTATCATAATCTAAAGGCGATCTCTACGTTTTCTGAAGTAATTTTTGTTTATTCTGAAGTAATTTCTGAAGTAAATTTCTGTTAGCTTTTTTGTATTCATCAAGTATGAAAAAAGGTACTGAAAACTTGTTCCACTTCAATTTTAGTTTGCCTTGGGAACATGAACGATGTTGTCAAAGGATATGATGTTTTATTTTGTTACAGCTGAACTTTATTCTTATTCATTTATGGTTGAAGCACCTACAGCTAATAGAATCAGGCTCATACTGAAGTTTTTCTCAGGTCGTCATAAATGTATTTTTAAAATCATAACTAAATAGTGTAAGCTCAGTCCATACACAGACCGCTTACATAATTTGCACAGCTGCTACTTCTGGAATAATATTATTATTGAAGGGTGTTAAATGTCAGCAAGGATGCTGTACTTTGCCCAGGCATCACTGTTGCAATATTTTCTGCTATCCCTGAGCTGCCTCAGCCTGGTGTTGCTCGCACACAGGTTCATCCAGCCCTGCAGGAGCATGTGTGCTGCTGTCCGTGCCAGCTGCGCCCCCGTGCTCCTGTGCCAGGGGCAGCCCTGGCCAGCCAGCCTGGACTGCGACCGCTTCCCTGGTGACGAGGACACGTGCCTGGCACCCCTCTCCAAGGACTATAAACACCTGCACAAAGGTAGCTCGGGATGGTGAGGGGAGGGTGGCCATGCCCCATGTTCCTGGGACTCTGTTCCCAGGACAGACACTCTGTGGTTCTGTCATCAGCCAGGTGTGGCTGTCCTGCTCCAGTGTCCCTGCGGAGGGGCAGGGTGCCACCGCTGGCGCTGCGAGCTGCAGAGAGCCCAGGGCTGGGGTCAGCCGTGCAGGGACTGTGCTGTGGTAGTGCAGGAAGGCACCACCACCCTGCACAGCTCTGGGCACTGCCATACACAGAGCACACCGTGCTGGAGTTGCTCTGAGGTCTCTTTATAGACTTATCAATGGCCCTTAGCACAGATGCTTTTATGTGTACAACAAACTGGCTTTCAAATCAGTTTAGTAAAATTGGGATTATTTTATCTGATTTTCCTTAAAGAAACATGAGTTATCTTGGCATAAATGTTCAAATCTTCAAATGCACTCACACTTACTAACTCTATGGAAAAGAGTAAGGTTAAGTTGCTGCTAGCACACCCAAATTCATATATATTCACAGGCTTAGTGCAGCTGAACCCATTCAGAGGGACTGACAGAATCAGCCACCTAACCCCTTACCACCTGCTGTAGTTGTGTTAAAAATTATACTGTATTTGTTATCTCATTTGTTGCTGATAATTGATCTTGTCAGTCAGAACAAGGGCTGAATGGGCATGGGAAATAAAACTCCTTTTCATCTCTAGCCTTGTTTTCAGAGAAGTGTGTTGACTTTTTACCTATTATCGCTGGCCCTGTATTTGATGTGTATTTTGTCTGTCATTTCTGTGGTTCAACAGTGGGCTCTCAGCTTTGGCAGCAGAAAATTAAAACTAATTATTCTAAAAGATAACAATGAGACTTTGTAATTTCTTATCAGTCCTACCAAAGCCTACCTGCCAGACTTGCCCAGCAGTGGAGGAATTCTTTACACACAAAAGAATCCTTGAAGTTTTCTGTGACAGTAACTTTGGTAAGTCCTTGCTAATGTACCTGGTGCTAAAGAGACTAACAACTCTTCTTCTAAATGCTTTAAAAGTAGGATTACAATTAGTGACAGTTTCTGCAGGGATTTCAAAGGATTAAGAGTTTGACTGCTAAGTTAGCTTTAGGTTGACTTTCAGAATAAGTTATTTCTAATCTAAATATAAGGAGGATTTATTGCACATGAAAGATTTATCAATGATCTGGTTTCCAGCCAAATAGCTGTTCTGGTCTAGTTGGCTACAACATGCTTTATGGAAAATATCTGTCAAAAGCAGCCAAATAAGCAAGTTTGCCTTTTATTAGCATTTAAGCAGAAAGTAAAGCTTTAGTGTTTTACCAGTATATGGTGTACCTTTGCTACTTTTGTGAACGAGTTTTTTGTGATACCTAACTTACTGAGAAGGAGTGGAGTTTGCCCTAGAGACTTCCTGGAAAGCCTTTGATGGCAGTGCAAAGACTTTCAGCAACTTTGGCTGGCATTAGATCAAGAACTACAGACAAATGTCATGCTAAAAAGTGTTTATGGCGTCAAGTGGGGTAGGTAGTGCCTATATTGAAAAGGGAATATCTAAAAGGGTGGTATCAGCAAGCCATTTTTGCCTAGGGATTCCACGCATGGACAAGATGAGTTTCAGGAAAATTGCTTGGGCAGTTGCTGGGCAGTTTTGTCATACAATAATAAGAACAACAGCTTGTAATATGTAATTACTTGAAGTTTGAAATAACATGGTGATGGTAAAAATAAATTACTCACACTTGTGAAAATATTTTTTCCTAGTCACCTAATTCAATGGAAAAAAAACCCAAACCTTTACTACATAAAATTTATTTTTCAAAGATGCTTTAAAATTCTGCTGGAAAAGACCTCACCATACTCTGTCAACATAAATTATAATCATATTTTTAAGAAATTTTACTGTTTTCACTGGTACTGTTTTCTCTTGCATTTGAGAAATGGTCTGACTTGCACTTCCTTTTCCTTTTTCCTCAGCAGTGAAAGTAAAGCTGTCCAAGAAGAGAACAGCATTTGAGGACCAAGAGTATAACATTGAATGCCAGGTGGAATTCATTACCCAGGGCTCACTGTTGCCCTACGAAACCCAGAGTATGATACAGCAGTGGCTACTAATTAATGAAAAATGTATAGAGAGGATGAGTCCAACCCACCGTCCCATGGTGTATCTCCTTGTGGGGAACATTGAAGAGGGCATCATTTTGGTAAACCAGGTTTATCGCTGGCAGAGGAAGGACTCCCAGCTGGCTTTGGCCACTCAGAAGTGGAGACAACATAAATGCTTGTAAATATTTATCATATTATTTGTAAAAAGATGATTATATTTCTCATGCCAAACCTATCTTGTAAATAGGAATGTATTATAAGTTGAAAATAAAGCTTTCATTTCCTTTTAAATGGTACTGTAAGTTGAACTCAAACCACATTTGTTATCAGGCTTCCTTTTGGTAGTGTTACAGCTACTCTCGTCCAGTTTGAACTTGGACAGCTATGGATAAATGTTTCTTTGAGTTATGACTTTAAAAAATGTAATATGTGCAAAACCCAGCATAAACCAGTTTGAAATCCAGCTGCATTCAATGTGTTTGTCTATACCACTTGCTCTACCATTTTCTCCAGTTAGCTAAACTTTCCCTTGCCTCATGTTTCATGAGTCCGCCTCATTGTCTCCCGTTGGAGTATTTTGAAAGGAGGCGGCCCTCTGCTGGTCGCTTTCGCCGGAATCAGAGTGGAATAAAGAGCAGAATAATTAACACGGTATGTTTGGCCCCAGTCGCAAGAAAATTTGGTTACTGGGTGCCATAAATCAGATCCCTGCTACTGAAAAGTCCCTTTTCATTTTCAAACACATTACAAAAGTTAATTTATAAAATTTACCCGTTCTCCAAATGATCTGCAGGGAACTAATGGAGTCCAAATATTTAAAAAAAATATAAAATTACAGTAGGCACATGATTAGCATCCTCATGGTCAGTGCAAGACACTGAAATTAAAGACTACACGAAGATGGACACAACCTGACTTAATTTTAGTTCTATAAATATGTATAATAAACACAGTAACAGGTGGTAATACATAAATTAGAAACTATAATACAGTGTCTATTACTACACTTTCCTGAAACAAATACGGGGCAGGTTTATGGGCAGTAGATCTCTAAAATTCACGCCTGTAATGATCTGGGATTGGGACCTTCACCCAAAAGTGAAGGTTTGTAACAGGTTATTGAATGTGATGACACCCGTTCCATCACTTTCTACCATGAACTGGGATAACTAGTAGAAAAAAGCGAGGAAAAGAAACCAATAAAAGAAGCGGTCAGTAATGAAAGACGCTGTGTACACACCCGGGCCGGCTGCCCCGGCCCGCCTCGGACGGGCAGGAGAGGCATCAGCGCCGGGACCCGTCACTCTGCCGAAATGGAGCAGTTACCCCTTTGGTCCAGGCTCTTTATTTTTCGTTATGTCAGAGCACGCCACACAGCCCGGGGCTAGGGGTTGTTTCGCTCTTGGGCCAGTTCCACGCTCAAACCCCTCCAGCGGTTGCACTCCCCGGTTACGGCCCTGCGGCCGCGGAGCCCCGCAGCGCCCGGCGAACCGCGCCTCGAACCGCGCTCCCGGTGGGCCGGGGCGGGGCTGCGCTCGGCACGCCCACAGCCGGGCCCGGGACGCGCCGCCTCCCCGCCCTCCCCGCCCTCGGAAGGCGTCGGCCGGGCGCGGGCTGGGCTGGTTCCGTGAGGGGCTGCGGGGACGGGCTGGTTCCGTGAGGGGCTGCTGGGCTCCGCGGTACGCGAACGGCGGCCCAGGGTACGCGGCCCCGCGGCTAGCAGTGCGCTCGCATCCGCTCTCTGCCCGTCGGCTTGCTTGTCTCTCTTCAGCGTCTCTCTGGGGTTTGTGAGAGACCGATGAAGTTCTAAACCAGACAGATCCCTGTAACTGTTGTGCCGCGGTGTATGAAATCTTGTTGTTCCTGCTTGGTGGCTCTGCAGCTCCAGTTGTCCCCCGCGGCTGTTGGGCCGGCCGCACAGGTAAGTCTGTGTGCCACGGAGCGGGGAGGCGGCCTGGGCTCGGAGCCTCCGCTGCTCGCACGGCGGTTCGGGGAGCCGGCTGAGCCCCCGCAGCAGGAGTGCCAGCGCCCGGCTCTGGAGCACTCGGTCATTGTGAATCCTGCCTGCCCGCACCCAGTGTCGGGGGATGCAGTTTTGTCAGAATCTGAGTCCTTAATGTTTTCCTTTGATTTCGTTCTGTAAGTGCAAAGTTTAAAGTACAAAGCTCTCATGCAAGCAGGTATGCTCTGTACTTATATTCTCACTATCTAGTGTGATAGCAACTGGTTTAAGTTTACTGTGAAATATGTGTCTTGGTGGTTTTGTTCTGTTCAGTTGTAGCAATGGCTTCAGGAACAGCGCTGATTTATGATGAGGAGATGACCGCTCACAAACTGCTTTGGAATGAGTAAGTCACTGCTGTTGTTTTTATTAATGGATTCTTATTGGGACTCATGAGAGCAGTGCCAAATAAATGCATGTTTTGTAAATGTAATAGGAAGTATCTGGTGGTACTTCCTGTCATTTCCGAGTAAAAAGAAAGTCTTTGGTCTAAGAGGAGAAAAATATTTTATTCACAATTTGTATCCAGATACTGTAATGATTATCTGAAACTGGATTTGAGAAGCTGCAGGCATCCAGTCTGGGAGGCCTAAACAAGAGTTTTTAGGATGAGGCATCAGAGTAGCCCCCTAGACAATGTGTTTTAAGCTAAGTAAATTGTTCATAAAATTAAAGTATCATTGACCTTGGAAAAGTGTGTAGAGATACTCACTCAGCTGAAACATGTCAATTACATTCAGTTAGAAATGTGTATATTACCTAAATTTGCATAAATTAGGAGTTCCTTTGCAGTGCTCAGAGTAACAATCCATTGTTGTCTTCTCTCCCACACCTGCTTCTCCTCTGTTTGTAACCTACAGCTTTTAATTGCAGCATTCCTGTGTCTGTAGTTAAGCATTGCAACTTTTTACCAGTGAGAGAAGAAACAATTGTATTGTTTGTTTGGGTTTTTTTAAGATTCGTTTTTGCTTACATATTTTAGAATAAATTTCTGACTCAGTTCTGAAACAGAAAATACTTAAAGATTTTTTTTTCCATTTTTACTCTCATATATCTCTCTTTGAGGGAAATGAATTCTCTTAAAATGGGGAGTTAAAAGCTAGGCTTTATGAAGTGTATTAGTTACCTGTGCTGGTATAGTGTTACAGTAATATAATTATTGTTTTTTTAGTCCCATTTGTGATATTGAAGTGCCAGAAAGACTTTCATTCTCCTATGAGCAGCTTAGAAGTTACCATCTTGTGGAAAGGTGTGTCCATGTGCCTGCCAGAGAAGGAAGCGAGGAGGAGATCCTATTGGTCCACAGGTCTGAAACTTAACTTTCATTCAGATTAATTCAATGAAGCAGCAGATCTCATACCTCCAGATTATACTTTGATCCATTTGAAAAGAGTGTTCCAAAATGCAATGTCTTCCATTAATTTCAATGGAAAATGTGTCACAATGCTGTGTATGGCATAGGTGCTGAATTATGAATCTGCTCTTCCACTAAATCTACGTTCTCACTCTGTGGGGTCTTAAGCAATGAATGCTGATTTAGACATAGGAATACAAGTAAACTTCTAAAAACTGTTTATAGTTGCTTACTTAAGTGTTGTGTTAATCTCTCTCCCCTGCAGTTTAGAGCACTTGGAAATGGCAAAAAGCACTCAGACAATGAATGAAGAGGAGCTGAAAAGGGTCTCTGAAAATTATGATGCTTTTTTCTTTCATCCGGTGTGTGAGTTAAACTGCTTCCTCTATTGGGAGTTACAACTATTTGTGTTGCTGCACCTGTGGCGTTTTTCTAAGAAGGGGAAGATTAAAATTTTTTTGCTACTGATGTAGTCTCACATTTATTTATGATATTGTAATTTTCTGTTTCTAGTTTAGTATAATGCTGTAATTTAAATTGCTCAAGTGTCCTGTTGTCTATTTTGTAATTGTATCACACCAGTATAATGCACTACTCAAATTTTAGCTCTATTTTTGTCACTTAATGTCACTGTAGACCATTAGTGACCTGCAAATCACATTTTGGTAACAATTGCTCTTAAACGTTGTTCCGTGAAATGGAGATGAAGTCTTCTGTGCTATGTTTCTGTAGGGTTACATTCCTTATTTTCAAAGATGCCATGTTATTCCACTCAATAAATCCATCTCACATTTTTGACTGCTCCACAGAGAGCATCCTTATAAAGATAATGGTGATCACTAGTAATCATAAGGGAAAGCACATTGGAGCCTGTGTTGTAAAGTTCTGTTTCAGCTATCTTTGTATAGCTTCAGTGGGGTGGAATTATGTCAGGACAGTTTGCTGTTGGGATGCTAAAGCACTCATAGGTGCCTTTTTAGCTCATGAGTTTCTCCTTCTCAGAGCACTTACCACTGTGCCAGGCTAGCAGTAGGAGCAGCTTTGCAGCTGGTGGACGCTGTGATGGCAGGGAAAGTGCGCAATGGAATGGCCTTAGTCAGGTGAGAAGATACCTGGGGAAGTTTTCACTTAGCAAAATTTCTTCTGTTATGAATAATTTATAAAATTTTGGTTCAGACCTCCAGGTCACCACAGCCAGAGAAACGCAGCTAATGGCTTCTGTTTGTTCAACAATGTGGCTATTGCAGCAGAATATGCAAAACTGAAATATGGTCTGCAGAGGTAAGTGCTTGGTTGACTCTAGAGCTTTTAATGTGTAAACAGCAGTTTGACTTTGTACTAGTTTAGATTAATGTCTAGAGCTTTCTGGGTGTCATGTTCCTTTTGGTTCAGAAAAACATTTTTCATTTACACCTTCTGTAGATTAAGATGCTGTGGTTCTTCCTCTGAATGTTTTCTTTTACTGATCTGTACAGAATCCTAATTGTTGACTGGGATGTGCACCATGGGCAAGGAACTCAATATATATTTGAAGAAGATCCAAGGTTTGAAGGATTTTTTTTTCTTCTTTAATGTCAGTTGTTAAAAGATTGCTTGCCTTTCTAGAGAATATGATTTCTTAAACTTCTAAAACTAGAATCTTGTGAGACATTAGCCTTGCTATTTTATTCACTCTGTTTTTCATTTGTTACAAAATAGAAGTAAATATCTAAATCAAAATAAAATGTAAATCTGTTCTACTTTAAAGAATAACAAATAAAGTAAGCAATATGATTACCTTGATTTTTCACTACTCAGGTGGTACATCTATTCTCTGGTCATGAATCTCTCAGTCAAAGTCTTCAAGTAGTAGTTGGAAAAAATATGTGAGCTTTATTTTTTTTTGGAAAGGGACATAAGTAGGTTCTAGAAACAAGCCTGCTGTTTTTAGAACCTACTTAAGAAAATTCCTTGTATTTGATCTGCATAGAGTGCATGCTTGCAAGAAATTTTTAGCATGTTAATTTTTAGGTTAATTTTGTCATAGGACCTACTCTACCAATTTTCACAGTCTAAATCCTTTGAGAAAACTAAGGAGAAAGGATAGGATAGTTTTATTTTCTTGCTTTCAGGCCATGCAGTCATCAGATTTGGGATATAAAGTCATTTCCACAATCTTCTTGTCATATTGGATTTTTTTTTTTTTCAGTGTTTTGTACTTTTCTTGGCATCGCTATGAGCATCAGGAATTCTGGCCATCACTCAAAGAATCCGATTATGATGCTGTTGGTCTGGGAAAAGGAAAAGGTTTTAACATAAATTTGCCTTGGAATAAGGTAAATATTGTTTACAGCACAACAAAGCAAGTGCAATAGTTTTGTAGCTCATCCTTTGTGTAACATTTTGTGAGTAAGTGCGCTGCTTCAAGTCCTTGGCAAATGTCTTACACAGTGTGTATCCTTCCTGTCAGGGGAAGATCTGCTGGAAAAATATGGCTCAGAATGTGATAATGTTTGAAAAATAAAAGGGAGACAAGAATTTATGCACTCATTTTTACTTTAATATCTTGCCTAGCCATCAGATCTAAAAGTGTTTCAGGAGACAGTTGCATCTGTCCTTGTTTAGCAGAGGACTGAAGCTCATTAAGATTAAAAATGGTGGATATTTATGTGCTTTACTTAAATAGAGGATTTTTTACTGTACTTCATAAGATTCCCTCATCTTTAACTTCTCCTATCTTTCCCTGCAGTCTTGAAGAACCTTAGAAAATTTATCATTCCAACTGGAAAACATACCCTGTGTTTCTTATATTTTTCAGGTTGGGATGGGAAATTCAGATTATCTTGCTGCATTTTTCCATGTGTTGCTTCCAATGGCTTTTGAGGTAATTTTTTAATGCCAAAGAGCACTTCCTGAGTGTTTCTAAAGCAGGTACCATTGAATATTTTACAGAAATGGAGTAATTGCCAGTAGCACAATTAGTACATTTATTCTGCTAGTGTGATGTTGCCCTGATCAACTGGATAGTATTTATAGCATTTTAGCTTTTAAATATTCAACAGAATCATCTGCAACTTCTCCAGCACATACAAAAATAGTGTAAAAGGGTAATGTATTCAAGGAGAATCCTTACTTGTGTTCATATTCAAATTGAAATAGCAGCTGATCATGGTACAGTTGTAATCCCTACAATTGAAAATAGGACCTAAAGATGTGCTGCAGCTCTCTCTCTTTTATAACAGTTTGATCCTGAACTGGTTATTGTCTCCTCTGGATATGATTCTGGAATTGGTGACCCTGAAGTAAGTAACTTGTGGTCTTTGTGTTGTCAGTCATGAATCTATTAGGAAAATATTCCTGCTGTTTTAATCCTGCGATTGCTAAGTGAAATTCACATTGATCAAGCTAAAAATACTTGCTTGAATCTTTAGGCTGACCTGAGTTCATTAAACATTACAACAAGACATCTAAAGACAGATTGTCCCATCTGTGTAACTACTGTGGTGGTTTTTTTCACCTCCTTAAATGCAGTTGGTTCAGCATTCTGTTTGATATAATGAGAGGCAAGTGTTCTGGTATTCCATCTCAGACTTGGGTATGTCAGATTGTTTGTTTGGGTTTCCTACCAGTGTTTTTGAATCAAGGTGTCCTCTCTTAAAATTTTTTCTTTGGTTTAGGGTCAGATGAATGCCACTCCTGAGGTTTTTGCCCACCTTACCCATTTCCTGATGCAGTTAGCTAATGGAAAGCTGTGTGTCATCCTAGAGGTAAAGACTTTTGAAATGTACTCCCAGGGAAAAGGTCTTTGTATTAGAGCCATTTAGGGCAAACTAGAAGCTAGGAAGCAAAACTTCTTAATGAAATAATTTCTTATTTTTGTTTCTTTTGAGTACCAGGAATGCAAAAATGGCTAAGATTTGACAGTGCTGTTACACTACAGAGTTTTGAAACAAAGGAGGCATGTGCTCATCATTCAAAAAACCATATCTTCCACAAATCTGTTCAGTTCTTGTGAACAGTGATTAGTCTACTGCTCTTGACAGTCCCAGACTCATTAAAATGTATTTAGTGAATAGGCTGTATCACCAATGTTTTTACCAGTGTACCTTACTCCAGGAGATTTTATAAAACCTTGAACATAAATGTACTCTTACTTAGTAATGGAACACTTAGAAAATTCCCTCTTTTTTTGATTTTATGACTGTATGCAGGCTCTTTAGGAGCTCTTTTTTATTCTTCTTTTAAACAATTAAAATGTTTTCTCCTTTTGAAATCTAGACTTCAACACCCTATTTCTGCTTCATGTTAGAAAAATAGTGGCTTTTCAAGTAAAGTGTGGAAATATTGCTGCCAACAAGGACTTCAAAAGTGAACTGTATATCAATTGATTCACATGACCTTTTGGTTTGCATGACCCTTCTTCCATCATCCTTCTGTGTAGCAGGTTATTATAGATATTTTTGTCTATTAGCTGAAGTGCAAGTAAGCATTCACTCCTACCACAGATGGTGTGACTGCTCCGTAGGTGATAGATGGCTTCCTCCATGTCACCTACCAGTCTTAAATCCATCTTGTTCTCCAGATTCTGCCAAGCTATCAGGCAACCATGTCTTAAAAGTGTCAGGCTGTGGGGGATTTCGCTTGTATAGCCATTTTAGAGGACAGTGATAGCATTTGCCTTCTCAGGAATCTTCCACAAGGGCTGTTGAAGATGGCATGTTGTAGATGGGAATGGAGAAGTCATGTCTTTTTATGGCAAAGTAATGACTGATTTCTGAAGTTACTTGAACTATGATGAAGTGAGTTCAGTCATGGAATGCCAGTGAAGTTCAGCACGTGGCCACTAAGTTACTATTTTCATAGTGAAAAATCATTGACTTAGATACACTTGCATATCATCTTCTGTTTCTGTAAATACAGATACATTTCAAAAGGATAATTTATTTTCTCTGTTGAAATTCAGAGAGATATTAAAAGTACTTGTCCTTTAGTTGACACAAAATACTTTTTAGGGTGGATACCACTTGAAATCATTGGGTGAATCAGTGTGCATGACTGTAAAAACTTTGCTTGGAGATCCTGTACCTCAAATAACTGGAGAAATGGCACCTTGTCTAAGGTAAGCATATAAAGAATTTTAGAACAACTAATGTATTTTTTAAAGAGACTAAAGACATGCATGCTTTGAACGTTTTGCTGAAGTAAAGTTTTAATATGGTAGTTTATAATATATTATTTTCTACTTTGGATAACTTGCATTTTTTAAAAGTCCTCCAAGGTAGAGTTTTATATACTTTTTTTTCCTGAAATGACTTCAAGTTGTGAGATCTTATAGCATAAAACTATAAGCCATTTTATCCTTGGGCCTTGTTATCCTATAGAAATCCATCTCACTTGAGGCTGAGATAATCCTGCTGTAATCAAGGTAATACCAGTTATCTACAGCCAGTATTTGGGAATGTATGCAACTGCAAGTGTTGATGCTTCAGACCCCAGAGCCACTCAGTCACTGACTGCAGTACAGCAATAGCTGGGGCAAACCTTTCTCTCATCAGTGAGAGCTGATGCTTTGCAAGCCAGTCTTGATGAATTCTTGTGTTTCTGGAATTTGGAGCATCGAGCCCTGGGCTGCAAAAGCACTTGACTGTGTAGAGCTGTACCAAGATAATTAAATTTCAAGTCTAACTTCTTTTAGAGACACTAAGACTGTGTCTGTGCAGTGGTGGAATATGACCTAGTAAAGCATTCTGAACCTTGGGCCTGAGTCAGTCCCACATCTAAAGAGTGTCCTTCTCTCTACCTGTCTGCACTATTTCCTCCACGTCTCCATGTCCTGTCCTCCATCTTTATCCCAGCTCAGTACCTGTCCTGTGCTCTTTCTAACAGAAATGCTCCTCATGCACTTTAATGGCAGCACCTCCCAGCTGGCTGGGTTAGTTAAAGCTCAGAGCTTGGATCAGTCACGGAAGCAGTGTGGATATACACAAATTGTGGGCTGAGTTTCATTTGGTAAACTGATGGAGCAAAACTGGTTATTAACTAGCACATCCCATAACCCCTCTGTGTCCTCTTTTTCTTCTCTACCAATTGAGGTATCTCAGATTGCTGTCATCCTGTGTCATAGAGAGTTGATTACATACTTATCCAACATATCAACCCAGCTCCTGAACACCTGACAAGTAATCTGCAAGTACACAGAATTTCTTCTGGATTTAACACAACCTGAATTCTGTTTGTATGATAGCTGATGCAAAGAGACTGTTTGCCCATAGTGCTGCAAATACCACTGATAATAAAAAGGAGACTTCAACACAAAGAATAGCAGGATATGTGATTTACTTAGTTCCTGAACAGATTGTCGTGCTTTTGAGTCAGTCTAATTAAATCTTTACATTGTGTAGATAAAATCTTTTGGCAAGACATTGACAGGACAAATTTTTCCTGAACTCTTACAGGTGTGCCTCCTCCAACAGCAGGGTTGAGATTTCACTCAATGTATAAATGTGTTTACATGCTGCATGTGCTCTTCACTTTTCTTTTTTGACTCTCTAATCTTTTCAAGCAGTATGCCTATTGACTCTTGTTCTGTTTTGCGTTCTTGGAAGAAATCAAAGTTTGTTCATTTTCAGTTGAATTTTTTGATTTTGATTTTTTGTTGGGGTAAGTTATGATTCCTCTTATGATTTTCATTATTGCTAAAACTGTTAATCTGATTTATTTTTTAGTGCTGTTGAATCTATTCAAAATGTGAGAGCAGCACATAAACCCTACTGGAAATGTTTGGCTTATGAAGGTAGTTTCTCTTCATTCAAGCAAATATTATTGATAAATGGATTTATACAGAAATTGAAAATTATTAAAATTAACACCAGTGAACTAAACTAATTGAACAAGCAGTTATTCATCAAGTGACTGATAAAGCAGTATGAGGCTTCATTTGAGGTCATGTCTTCAGCTGGTTTGAAAAGAACTCTTTGAAGGTGGCAAACATCATGCCAAAAAGTAGCACTTTGATATCTTTTTTTGAGGATGCTGTTTTCTTTGTCAAAAATAGGGGCATAAGCTTCATTACAATATATGACCTTTCACTAGATTAAAACAATTGTAGTAGCACTGAAGAAATAACATCTGTGTCAGCAAACATTGTAGCTAGTGCATGGGAGTATATATGCATACTGTGAATACTGATGTATTCTATTTGGGAATAAATATATCCAAATATTAACACATTGCTTAGAAACTAATACCTGTGAAACCTATCTTTCTTTTTCTCTAGATACATCATTTTTACAAAATTTGAGCACCAAATCACACTTACTAAAGAAGGCTAATTCAAATCCCTCTGCAGAAGATGAATCTCAGATAACTAACAACAACAACACTGTCAAAGTAGAAAGATTTTTGGAATTGCACATGAAAAATATTCTATTTCCAGTGCCTTCCATCAAAACAGCAACAACTGGCTCTGAAGGTTCAGAATATTTTCTTCCTGAACATGTTCAGCTGGTGAAGGAAATGGATGAAACAGAAATAAAAGTTCTTGTCAGGTTGGTCCTGTTTATTTTATTTTCCACAGAGGATGAGAGGTCTCTGTACAGACTGTTATCTAGCTCTGTGTCTGCCATGGTCATCTTTTTGGCCTTAGTCTACTCAGTTACAGCCAGAATTTCTTCCTTTATAAATAAAGTCATTTGTGTTGTATAGCACTCATAGCCTGAAATCCTTTAAAGAAATAATCAGAATACTTTTTCTCTATAACTCTTTCAATAGAGATAGGACAGCTAATGCAAATGTATTCATTTAGAAAGAGATTTTGCTAGGAAGCTGTCTTAAAGCTCTGTACTCACTTTTAGCTGGAAAAAATACCAAACTGCTCTGATTTGAGAAATGCAATGTTTGGTCTTGTCTTTGTCTAATTTAGACAGAGTTCTATTACCTGAATAGCATCAGACATTTTGTTTTCTTTCCAGTGCAGAATGGAGACAGGTTTAGGGAGATGAAGACTGTCAGGCACCGGTGTTGTCATCTTCCTGCTAGAGCAGGTTTTTGAGAATCAATGTGTAGCACCTATACAAAATGTACTTCATTAATACTAATTGCAAAGCACTTTATCAGTGTCCTCTTTGAAGACAATATTGCCTCTAACCTAGTTTTTCTTAATGTAATTTATTTTACAGTGGTTTTTATGCAGACCTTGTGAAAGAGGAGAAAACTTTGCTCTCTCTTGGCAGTACATTTGTGATCCTAGATAAAATTCTTAAGAAGGAGGTAATAAGATACTGCCTTGGTTGTGGGGGTGGAGTGGGATTCCTCTGATTTTTTGCTTCGACCATATTGTTACCCAGATACTAGTTACTATTTATCTCCCAAGTCCACTAATCTCAGCTACAATGTGTTTGGCTATGAGAGTGAGCGTGCAAGATGAGAAAAGGACTATTTAAGGATAGCTGCTAACCCAAATCCATCTTTCTAATCATCTTTGGGCAATTCATTGTCCAGGCTTTCTGTAGGTAGTCACAGAATATGAGTCCCTAAGACTCACTGCTCTCAGACTTAGGGGGAGCCAAGCATTAAGTCATCCAGTTAAGGGGAGCAGAGGTTGCTGTATCAAGCACCAGTAAGGAACAGCAGAAATCCAAAGAAATGCCAATACTTTTCCTGTCTCAATTTGCAAAGTTTACACAGTAAATTTTGACTTACATGTACATGCACACACATACTCTTTAGTGATGTTTTCAACAGCTCTGCCGAATGCTCTGATTCTGAACAGAGTAATTCTAGTTCAGTATTTTATTTCTTGAAGGGTCATGAATGAAGAGAGGGCAGGCTTAGAGGGTGCGTCTCCATATTTATGTGTAAAAACTTGGATGAGCATAGAAGAAGAACTGAAAACAAGTTTAAAATATTACATCATAATAAGTCACTCTTCCTTTGAGTGAAAAAGATCTCTTTGAGGTACCAGGCCTGCAAGGAAGAGTAACTACCACAATGGCCTCTTTCTTCTAAGACATCTTGCTCTTGGAAGTCACATGTGAAGATCCCGGGGACAAATTTCTGACATTATAAACTGCACACAGCTCCAGGACACCCTATAAATAGATTTTAAGAAATGGTTACTGGTAAAAAGAAGTAGAACTTCTAATGAGTTGCAGGTGTAAGTTAACTTTTTGTGCTGACAAAGAGGAGGAATGAGGGGGAAACATATCTTTTTGCTTAGCTTTTATGTAGAGTTCAAAGCACACACCACAAATGAACACTCAAGGATTGACTGAGTAATGTGGCAGTTGTATTTTCCAGAAAAGAATAGCTTGCCTAGGTTAAAGGAAGAGTCAGAATATTCAGGAACAACCTCCTTTTCATAGGGAGTATTTTTCTGCACAGTTTGCAGACTATCTAGAGACCCGGTAAACATGGCCTTCCCCTGGAAAAGTTATTTTTACAGTTGCCTTCTGGTATAGCACCATACTTTTGAAATAACAGTGCAGCTTATGGAATAAATAATCAATAATGGCCAATATCAATATAATATCAGTCAGCATAATAAATAATCAAATATGGCCTTTCTGTAGAAAATAATGAATACAGCTGTTACACTTGAAAAATGACATGATCTTTTGCAGCATTGCTTCTGAATGAAAAATTTATTTTGTAGGTATGTAATGGAATTGCAGCATCACCCACAGCCGCTCTTTCTGCTGCTGTTGCAGTAAGACATGGTGTTCGTTTTGGATTTCAAAGGTGAATTTGTATGTTTGCATTTAGAGCCCTTTGACAACATGTTAAAATCAAATACTAAATGTGGCAAATATGGCAAATTGCCTGTGAAACCTTGGTTTTAAAATAAATAGCGTGCATAGCATTTTCAACATGTAATCCAGGTAACAGTGTATACGCCAGCAACAACCTTTTGCCTTTCCAAAGGCAAAAAATGTGTAAGGATGATGGCTGTGCTAGCCTACACTTCCTTTGTCAGATTTCAATTGGCTTTGGCCTGGGGACAATTTCTTGATTTTTGTTTTTCCTCCCCAGTATTTGATGAAAGAAATGAGCTGCCCTAAATGTGTTTTATGTCTGCTTTTAATGGACCAAATTCAGTATACATTCTTTTTAATGCTTCTAATCTATACACAAAGTTTTATACAAATCGCACTAACTGAAAAAAAATTGTTAATATACGTAAATTTTTTATTTCCTGCAGAGTGCTTTGTGTATTTGTTGGAGACATGCAGATGATACCCAACACAGAAGATGGGTGAGGCCTCCCTTTACATTAGGGGGTACAATCCCAAGGGCTTTCTGAATGTTCATAGGTGTCTATATGTGTGATGAAATCTGCACTAAGGAACCAGTCATGAGCTGACATTTATGAAGTTTACCTTGAGACATGATACAAAACATCCCCAAATACATATTCAAAGAGAAATTATTGTCACTAAATGCTATTTCATGCATTTGGTGGTGAAGTATAATCCTTCTGTATTGATTTAAATTTAGATTGTTATTGAAAATACAATGTAATAAATAAAGAAATTGTAAATTAAATAGGAGACCGATCTCCCCTATAACTGCAGATGGCACATATTGCTGATGCAGAGTTCCTTACTGAAAGTCTTCTTTACTTATATATCATTTTTTCCACCTCCCCTTTTTCTTAAAAGTAATTTGCCAATAGTCTTTAATCATCTTTTTAAAAATATTTTTTAAAAGATATTTTTAAAAATCCATAAAAAGGATTTCAGTTTTAATTGTTTCCATTTTAGAATGTACTAATGCAAATAGTTATTTGCTCCTGTATTATGAATTAATATTTAAAGAATGATGAAAGAAAATATCCCATTTTTATCCCATTGGGAAATAATTGGTTAAATACTCAAGTGGGATTTTTGTTTACAGAAAAATGCTTGTCATAAACATCTGTGAGAAAGAACAGTCCAGAAAGACCAGCTGCAAACACTATATTTCTCTAAACTGGAAAGAGGTAAGATTGACTTTCTAGAAACAACATAGGAGAAAAATTTTGTTAACAGAAATAATAGAATATATTTAGAAATTTATAAAATTACATTGAGAATTACACCCCTTACTCCACTTTGGAGCTTTGAAATTTTTTCCTTTTTTTGCCCTTGACAGGTTAGTACTCCTTCTCAGAGTTTTAGAGTGTATTAGAATGCATGTGTTTGAGGAAACCTTCCATAGTTAGGCAGTTCATCTTCAGCAAGGCAGAGTTACACTGCAAAGACACTAAGGAAAAGATGAATAATCCTGCATGTTTAATATAAAAATTGCTGGGAAAATAGATCAGTATCCTGTTTCCTAGATCAATCAAAAGGTTTATGAGAGTCACCTTTCTGTTTTTTTTATATCTAGAAATTTGGGGCTTTATATTTGTGCTAACCAATTTGTTGTTGTTGTTAAAGGATGCTGGAGGAAATGATTTCTTTTCTGCTGTACTTGGATTCATTCTTCCTGTAGCATATAGTTATCAACCAAACTTAACAGTAGTAGCTGTTGGACCAAACAGGAACCTTGGAATAAGTGGGATTTCTCTGCTTGTTGCTTTACTACGAGGATTGGCTGAGTCTCGAGTTTTTGTTGTGATTGAGGTAAGAAGTGGTGCTAAGCCATGGTACTTCAAATTGTCTGGCAGAGACACTGGTATGAACCGCTTCAAGCCTCCCAGTAGAAAGTACTGGCTGTATTTATGTTGTGTTTGGTACCCCTGAGCTCACAGCCCAAGCTGCCCAGGGTTCTGTCTGTCCTGAGAACAAGACAAGGCACAGTTGCACACTGAGCTGTAGGCAGCTGTTGCAGGCTGCAGTGGAGGAGCCAAGGTATGAACACAAGCCCATGGTTATGTCAGTGTACCATAGATGTTCTGTCAGTTTGCCACAGCTTCCAGTTTTATCTCGGATCTACAGCTCATTTGTCACCTGGAAAGAGGCACTTCCTGTCTTTTAAATCATCTGGCCTCTTGCCATCAAATGTGATTGAAATCAGCCTGCTGTTCTGTTCATAACAGACCACTAAATTTCCTCGCCTCTCCCCAGTGCTGTGCTTTGTCACACACAACTTCCAGCCTGCAGAACACAAATCAGAAGGGCACATATCCTTCAAGTGAACTTATTTTGGATTATACATAATTGAGGGCCAGAGTACCCCAGCTTTGTGTTTCAAGTAGAGAGCAGGAAAAGAAAAAAAAATATAGGGACTTTTCCTAAGCTAACTTTTTCCATATGCTACTATAGAAGTTGGAGGCTGTATCCAGAGCAGTGATCAGTGTCAGTGAGTGTATCTTCCATGAATTTGTCTAATCACACAAAGAATTCAATTTCCACTCTTGGCCTCTCCCAGCAATCTGTGGTTGTGAGTAACACAGTTTCTCTGTGATCTATGAAACAGTAACTTTTGATTACTTTTGTGCCTTCTAGTTCTTCTTCAATGAGAAACAACAAGAAATTGTTCATGGATGCTTATTCTAATCTGTTCCCCAGCAAATACCCAATTAAAGCCATGCTATTCATTAAGCTGCCAATTAAGTGGATTTTTGACATAATTTGTTCTGTAATGTTCTCAAATATTGTTTTAATTTACAATGCTGATACATAAATTAGCTAAGCTAAAATAATTTGTACATTGATATACAGTATCCAAAAATAATGTATTTGCACACTACTAATTAGGAGTATGAAAGTGAGAGAATTACTGATATTCTGAAGTGCAAACTCCAACAATAAAAGGCTGTTAGGCATACATGTTAAAAAAATGATTGATACTTTTATATTGGTACTCTGCAGGTAGTTCCATAACAGGATCATGATTTTCTAATGCATGTGCATGACTTTTTAGAGTACTTGAAAAAATGCTTCTATCTCTTAAAAACAAAATAGTGCTACAGTCTTCCAAATATATTCTTCATATAGCATCAATATTTCAAATCCAGTTTCTGCAAGGAAATGATACTGATTTAGACTGTGAGAAGTCAAAAAGAGTAAATTTCTGGAATAAGCAAAATACATTACTATTTTCCACTTGCAGAAAGTAAATGATGCATGAAGGAAGCAAGCTCCATGCTCCCCTTAACCTCATATTTTCTGTCCTTAACCCAGCATTATTTCTTTTCAGTTATAAAGGGAAAAGTGAGATTCTTTTTCCATTTGAAAGAAACAAGTTTTACAATAACAGATGAAAATGAGTTTACATTTTTGAGAAAAAACCCTCATTTGAACACAGTTTTATTTGAAAACGGGAGGCTGCTCATTCTTGCTACAAATGCTACCAATTGAATTACAAAAGCTTGTTTTAAAATATTTCGTGTATCACTGAAGCAAACAGAGCTTGGTTCACAGGAGTATTTTTTTCTTCCTAATTAGGACACAGAGATAAGTTTAATGCAAACTGTAGCCAAAGCATTAGTGGGCACTTCTACACCTCCCTTTGGAATTTATGTACCTCCTACCCAAGAGAAAGTAAATAAAATAAAAGCATTAAGAGACCAGTTTCAGCAGGAATGGAAAATGCTTCAGTGTTCAGGTAAGTTATCTGATTTTTATCTTTCACTTTTATATACTGTAAGTTTCTGAAAAGATGATATATAAATACAGCTGAGTCCTGTATGTCAGTGGGACCAGATTGATCTAATGTGAAACTCTGAATGTTTCTAATGGTGAAACCCTGAATGCTTCTAATTCTGCCACTTGAGGTGGAAAGCACCACATTTCATAGCATAGCAACTGTACCCTTGGGACTTAGAATACTGATACTCCAAAATTTTGGAATGAAATTACCAAAATATGTGCCTAAAAATGGGTAACAAGATGTGCCCTGGCTCTGATTGCTGATGTGTTTTCTGAATATAGTGCCAAACCAGATGATATTTTTAAATGTTTAACTTGTCCACAAATAACTCAATAATGATTAGTCATGCTGCAAGTACAGTTACAAAGAGCTGAAGATCAGGCACTGCATTTGCAGAGGAATCAGGCCAGGCAGGTATATATGTTTTCAAGCTTACTTGTCCAGAAATATTTCTTTGCTGTATGATTTCTGTTTTTCAACAAAAAAAAAAAAAAGCAATTATCCAGGTGGGCATCTCTAAAAGAAAATGTCATTCTCTCTTTCAGAAGAAATGCCCAATACCAGGGTCTGGTCCAAACAAAAATATTCTTGTGGGGTCAGGAATTGTAGTATGAGCTTCACTAATAACTGGTTTTCTTACTGCTGTTCTTTTCAGTGAAGGATGGAATTTCCAGAAACTGATTGCACTTCAGAATCATTTTACAAAGAAGAAGAAAAGGAAAATATGAGGACTTCACTCTGCCCTCTTTTCAAGCATAAATTCTCAGTGTAACAAATAACTCCAAATCTCCAGAGACTTAGTTGTGGCCTAAGGCCACATCATGTAAATTCTCAAAATTTAACAAACATCCCAAGGCAATAGCCATGATATGCCTTGTTTTGTAGTATTCCAGGTATGATTTAGGGATCATTTTCAAGAGCACTTTTTTGTTATTATGACTTCAATAATTTGACCTTTTGATTTCAGGCCCTTCAAATGATGTTTATACTGTTGTTCCTACTGGGTTCAACTTTATATCATGCATAATAAATAAATCTGTGTTTGCAGTTGTCTTTTTTAATTGTTCAGAGTGCTTCCCTTCTCGTTTGTTTTGGTTTTCAGAAATTGCTGGAGGGGAAATGATACCCATCCTTGACCATTTTGAAATTAAAATCTTTTTCAAAAGAAAATAAAAGTTGTGTGAAAGATTTTTCACAAAGAAGAGCTGAAGAGCATTAAGATGTTCTGTTTCAGTTTAGAGTTTCTTTGAACTGACCTTTGAGGTCCAAAAAGGTATTTGGCCAAACTTTAGCTTCAGCATTTTTCCTAACAGGAAATTTGTTTCCTGACAGGAGATTTTGCCATTCTCCCCTCTCGCACTGTCTCGCCTAAACGCCCCCGCCTCCTCCTCCCTTTTTAAACGCAGCATTTTCAATGACAAAAGCATTTCCTTGAGTAGTAGCTCAGCTCTTTCCCCTTTGCCTGCCTTTGTTCAATGGAATTTGTAGTGTTTGACTCACATTAATGTTGCATTTTGTTATGTATTTTTCCAAGCCTTTATTAGAACATGTACTGTTAGTAGATTTGTTTGCAAAGACCGTCCCAAGGCTGCAGTCGCCTCCCGCCGCTCGGGCCCGGCGTGGCTCACTGCTTTCTGGCGCTCGCGTGTTGTTATGTGTTTGTCAGCGGAGTCGCGGCAGTTCAGGGTGAGTATTGCAGGAATGGTTTAAATTCACGAACGCTCCAACCGGCGTTTCCCTGTCGCGGTCTGAGGCGCCGCAGCCGAGGGCGCCCCGCAGCAGCGCCGGGCCTGAGGCGCGGCCCCGCGGGCTCGCTCGGCCGCCGGGGCGGGGCGGGGCGGGGCGGCAGGGGGCGGGCCCGGTCGCGCTCGGGTGACGTCAGGGCGGCGGCGGGAGGCGGTGGCGGCTCCGTCCTGCTCCCGCTGCCCGGGGAGCGCCGCAGGTACGGCCCGGGGGGCGGGAGGGGCGGGGGCAGCCCCGCGGCGCGCTGCCGGTGGCGGGGGGCTCGGGGGAGGGGCCGGCTGGGTACTCAGGGGGAGCCCCGCCGCCGGGAGCTCCTCCGGGGAGGAGGACACCCCGACACCCGTCTCTCCTGGGGGGTGCTCCGGAGTGCCCCGGGGATGGCGGGTGCCCTCCGGTCCAGCCGTGCGGCCGCCTCCGGGCACCATCGCCGCCCGCGTCTTGCCCACGTCCTCTCCCCGCGCGGCCGCGGCTGCAGGCACCGTGAGGGGAGGGAGATGCTGGATGGCTCCGGGAGAAAGGTAGAGGTGCTCCCGCAGCAATCTGGGGTTAGATCAGGACAGTCTTCTCTCTTTTATTTCAGTCTGCCGAGAAAAAAATGGCATCTGGAATGAAGCTTCCTGCACCATCGCTTCACTGATGATAAAAGTTAAAGTGGGTTTTTTGTAGCTCATGTCCTAAATGTGTAGGAGGTCAGTTCTCTTTTCTTTTGGGCTCAGTTCAAGTTAAAGCATACTCACCAATTGCTTATGCACCTTATGAGTTTTTCCCTTCTGATATTTTTCAGGTCCTCCTGCCCATGAAATCAGAGACCCAGACTGTACCTACCGTAACCTGACAGTTCCATTTGAAATGGAGAGCATTACACAGCTGTTCAATGACTTGTGTGAAGCACACCTGACAGCTTTGCCATGGAAGGTTCACTTAGGCAGGCAGAAGATCAGCAAGAGAAGGGCTAAGCAAAATTTGAAAAGGGTTGCTTATAATGCCCTGTTCATGAACCTTTTTCAAGATGAGGCTCGTAAGCTGCAATCAAACGTTTCCAGACTCCCAGTGAAGAACAAAATTTTGATGCTATCTTTTAACTTGAGAGTCGCTGGCCTAGGTGCTCAAGCGGATAGACTGGAGAATCTTGTGGAGCAACTGGAAACAGCTGAATGTTTACCATTTACTGAAGTTAATTCTGTCTTAGATCTCTTAGTACAGCTTGCTGGAACAGGTCCTCCTCAGCTGGTACCACAAAAAAAGGACTATTTTCTGAACAACAAATATGTTGGGAGGAATGTCAAATACCAGGGTTATGATTATTATGATGTAAGTGTGTTTGAAGCTGACATACAGTCTCTGATAACAAACGAAGAATGTCAGTTCAACGACACGATTCAGCAGACACTGCAGATCATGGAGGCTGCCCCTGGCACTGGGCTCCCTGCCATAGGGCTGTTCTCCCAGAGCTGTCCTGCTGGGGACAAGTTTGAGAAGGAAACACGCGTCTCGCTCTTCGGTGCTCTTGTCCACAGCCGCACCTATGATATGGACATCAAGCTGGATTTACCACCAGTGCCTGACAATGCAGATTTGTCTGGACTTGCAATTAAAGTATGGTATCATTTGTTTTGGACTAATGAGTGTATGCATGCTTTCATGTGTCACTTTAAAATATAGTTAAAAACGTAGGTAATAGTTCAGTTGGTGATAAAAGCATACAGCACTGGAATTTAAGATGGAACAGGGATCCTTTCCTTTGCAGAGAGTCAGATAAGCTTTTTGGAGATGTATGGTAACAAAAATCTTGGTCTTGCCCTGTAGCTGTGTCAAAACTCATCATGTGGCCATAGGCTTTATGAATTTAAGCCATCAGCTGTAGCCATACCTTCCCCACCCTAGCAACCTTTCGCTTGCATTTTTGCCTGCTTCGTCTGATGAGCTCCTCTGCATTGTTGCTTGCTTGTCAGTGCTCAGACTGACTGCCTAAGCATCCCTGTCTGAATGTATGTGCTTTGCTGTTCAGATTGCATTACCTAACTTGCTGTATTGTTGTCTTGGCTTGTTAAATCTTAAAGCATTTTTTCTGGTTTTTTTTCCCCATTGAATGGCCTAGTTCCTATTGTCCTATTACCTTTTCAGTGTGTACAGTTTCTACCATATCTTTTTTCCCCTTTTGCTGTCCATTCTGTTTAGTTTTGCTGGCTTATTCTTGTAGAAGTACTAGATACAGAGTTTTTCTTCTTTCTTTCCATTTTTACTGTGTGTAGGTAGATTTATTTATAGCCTACCCTTAGATCCTCATCTTGTTCCCTTTGCTGAACATATGGATAGATCTTGCAATTCCTTTAATTCAGAGTCTGAATTGATACTTGAAGGCAAACACATTAAATAGAAAAACCCTGTGCCATTCAGTGCTCACATGTGGATGTAAATTGTAACCTAGAGGAGGCAGAAGCTTTTTGAGTTAGTGCTGAACTCTTTCCATCAGACTGAAAAATTTGCAATTTCTTGAGAAATATGCTGCTTTTTACATGGGTGGGATTGTATTTTACTAAAAATGAGGATAATTCTGCACATATGGGTCCTGTTGAGTGGGAGTTGAGGATGTGACATATACACTGTTTGGACACTTACAGATTTTCTGCATATGAATTAGGGAACAAACTATGTTAGTCATAGTTAAAAAAATGCTTACAAATTTGAAGATTTGTGGCCTGGATCACTTGCCTGGAATACATGGTAGAGCAGTGTGATTGTATTAATGCTACATGTTGTTGAATGTCCATACCAGAGAGCCTCCATTTGTAGAACTATATGCTTGCCAAACAAGAAAGTTTAAAATTTAACACCAACAAGTGTAGGATATTATTTAGAAAGTGATTTTTTTTAATGTATGGGCATTAATACCTATAGAGACTTATCAAATTAAAAGAATACCTACAATAAAAACTTAAAATTTATATAAAGGAAGGGTAGGTGAGAGAGGTTGGGTCACATAGAGTCATTTGGTCACGAATGATAGCAAAACATCTTTTTCATTAACAAATGTGTCTTCAGTAAAATGTTTTCATGTCTGACATTTGAACTCTTTCTGACAGGTTCCCCAAAGTATAGACCAGTCAGAAGATGAGGGATTCCAGTCAGCATCCAATCTGACTCCTGATTCTCAGTCAGAGCCCAGCATGACTCCAGACATTGACTTGTGGGATGCAGTGCTTACATATGGACCCAGCAAACGAAGATGTTGGGAAAGAATTGGCTAGTATGTGTCTGATCTTACTGGTAAATTTACTGTGCACCATATGCAAATGTGTGAAGGTGCATTGCATCTTAGCTCCACATGACCTCAGTGTAAATAGTGAAGTGAGCATGTCTAATTCACAGATTTCAATACACTGCATTAATAGGGATAAAGGAATAAAAGTTGTGTGATTTCAACAGACTGGTTCTTAGAGTGCAGCAGTTTCAGAGGAAGAGATAAAATCACCTTTGTCAAAAAATGAAGGGATTAGGAAAACCCTGTTTGTGTGAAATGCAGCATTTTTCTAACTATTTTGACTTTTTACATGCTATGTAATTTGTCTCAGTATAAAGTGATTCCATATTTTCAGTTTCAAAAGAGAAAGTGGTAATTGTAGAGCAGTAAAAGACTTAAACAAATATCTCCCTGTATTGTAGAGTATTGTATTCCTTTCCCCATCCTGTAGACAAATGAGAAAATTAGAACAGATTTCTTGATGATCTAGTTAGGCTTGTAGTTCTTTTGGCTTTTTAGTAGAAGATGCATCTCCTGAGAGAAAGCTCTCTGCAGTCCTGTTAAGGGTTCCTGGCTCCCATAAAATGGAAGGTAAAAGAAAAAGCAGGTATGGCAGGTATCCTGATATTTTAGATGGACAGTGGTGTGCCTGATTCTTGGAGAAGCTTTGCTCTGTATGTTTTCTTTAATTTTAAATAACCATCTAGTGGTGTGCTGATGCGCTGTTAAACAATGTTTTTACATCTCTGAACCTTAGAAGCTCAGAAACTCAGAAGTTCACTGTTCTGATTTTTCAAAGCCACTGTAGCCCACTTGAGATTTTTTTCCTAGAACCAGACAGTTTTTCTTGCTGCTGCTTAGACTGTAGTGGTCTAAGAGTCATATATAGACCATATGCCTGACCGATTTTGTGTAATACCTACTACTAGAATTCAGAGTTTTTGGAAGAATTGGAAATAGAAATGGTTTTGGAGGGGATAGTAATCTTCACTGCAAACAGGCAAAATGTGTTAATAGAAGTTCATTCTAGCAGTTGGAGTGTGTTTCTCTTTAACTTACTTGCGTATTAGCATTAAATGAACCATAGAAATATGGCATATATTGGCCTTGTTTTCCTAATGTGAAAACTGCATCAGGGAGGGCCATAAAAGCAGCTGGTAGTTCTGTGCCAAGGATTCTGTCTCTTTGAATTGATGTTCAAATTATCTATGTATTTGTTCTCTGCACTGAGTTTGAGCTATGGTTTCATTGACTGAATGCACATTCCCTTACAAATGTATATTACAAGTAACTTTTCTGTGAGGAATTGTGTCTGTGCAAAACTCTGAAATGCTTTTTTCTTCCTGTATGAGATGTATTTCTTTCTTTTCACACAATCACCTTGTAATGTTGTGTTTACTCTGACACAGCCCACCTGGTAAAAAAGAGGAACCATATCTTACTGAAGCTGGGAGAGAAGCTTTTGACAAATTTTACAAACTTCGAGAAGGGGAATTGCAACTATTTACTAATACTGTACTTCAGCTCCCTCAGCTTGTGCTGGTGAAAGAACCTGAACTGGTTAAGGATGTCTTGAATGTCCTCATTGGTGTGGTATCCACTACATTTTCACTCAATCAGGTAGGGAAGATTTTTATCTGCCTTTCCTAGTCAGATCTTTTCAGTTTTTTCCTTCATAGAGGTTTCCTCTTCAATACATTTATTTCTGCTGAGATCTTGCAGTTGTGACTAGTGTTAAGAAGTTGAATGTTGCCTAATGTCAACAGGGCAGTATTTATATATTGCAGTAATTATGTTCCTGGAATAGGCTAAGAGTATTTGTAGTTCTCTAAAGGGAAAATAGGTTTATGACTACTTGAAAATAGATGTGCAAATAATTTTCTATAATTGGATTTTCTTTAAGGAATTAAGTAAAGAGTCTTATTCTGTATATTGGAAGGCGTCATTCCTACTCCTACAATTTTGCTCCAATTCAGTGTTTGTCTCACTGTCCTAGCTATATAGTCTCAGTCACCTGAGTATCTAAACTGAGAATTCATCTGCTATTATTTTTTGTGTGTAAGTATTTGCTATTTTAAATCAGAATACAGCTCTAGAAATCATTGAATCTGCCTGCCTTTTTTTTCCTCCCTATATCCTCTTAGGCTGCTCAGTCATTTGTGATAAAGGAGGGGGTGTATGTGTCTGGAACATCACCAGAGACAATGCATAACCTGCTCTCGGAAGTTGCAGAGTATGGAACCTATTACACACGGCTAAGTCGTTTTTCTCTTCAGCCAGTTTTGGATTCCTCATACAGCAAAGGACTTGTGTTTCAGGTAAAACAATTACATTAACTCAGCTGGATTTAATGAGCCAATTATCTGAGGTAGAGAAGGTGACTGATTTCATGTAAAGCTGGAATTTCTGCATTCTGCAAAACTGCAGGGTATTTTTAGTGTAGTGCTCCATCCCAGGTCAGCAAGGAACAGTGCTGATGTATTTAAATCACAGCTCTCTGTGCTGAGGGCTTGCTTGCACTGAAACACGCAGTAAAATGTCTTTGTTACCTTTTGTTTAGTGATACTGTTCTGTTGTGGACTAAAAAATTAAATTTTTAAAATGCTTTAAAAACATTACTTATTTATACACAAAGATGTATAAAATTAAAATACAAGAACTTTCTTAATACACTGTATATATATAAAATATATTTTTCAAAAATAAAAACTGAGGTAGAAAAAGATGGTATTCAATATCTTTAATTATTTTTCCTTTGTTCAAAATTAAGTGCAAATTTTCCATGTCAGTCCTCTGTATATTATGTTGAGCTGTATGTGCACTCTGTAATATCTGGTGATTTAATCTCTTCCTAATGCATAGAATTACGTTAGGGTTAGTTATGAAAACCTATTCATTCTGAATATTTGATTTACAGCAATGTTCAATTTCTGTTAAGAGGGTCTCTCTGTTAGATAAAGTCCTAGATAAGTGTTTTGCAGTATCCGGTTTAGGCACGAAAGTAAGGAAGCAGGTTTCCTTGGGTTGGTATTATAGAGAATGAGGAGCTCCTCAAAGGACAAGTCAAAGAATCTGAACCAAGATCTTTGTTTCACTGTGCATGGCTCCAGGCTCTATGCACTGCATGTGTGAAGAGTATAGAGGAGTCATCTGGCTCATTGCAATGTCTGAAGTTGCATGGACCCTCACTTGCCCCTTACTTTGGTGTTTAAGTCTCCCTTACCTGCATATGCCATTTATTTTACTAAAAGGTTTGTTTTTCATGCTGATGCAATCGATGAGAGACATTGATGGACTGTTAACAACTTTCACAGTAAGACTTTAAATATTTTCTGTTCATACCAGGCATTCACAAGTGGACTGAGAAAGTATCTTCAATATTACCGAGCCTGTGTTTTGTCAACACCTCCTACTTTAAGTCTTCTAACAATCAGCTTTCTATTCAGGAAATTAGGTCGTCAGCTGAGGTAAGAGAATGGTATTTAAATGTTTAAGCTTTTCCTTGCAGAAAAAATGCCAGCTCTTCATATACACTGAAAAAGAGCATATTACATGGGCATTCTTATTTAGTCTATCAGTATTTTCCCCTGTTTTACAGATTTTTTTTTTTTATATCCAGACTATTTGAGGGAAAACATACAAGGTCTTTATACTCAGTTTCTTGGTTATGCCTGTTATCATCCAGCAGATATAGTGTGATTATTGTACAGTATTCAAATTCAGCCAAGTTCATCACTGATCTTGTAGACTCCCGATTGAAGTTTTTATATATGTTTTAATACTGTTTTTTAGGTATTTAGCTGAACTGTGTGGCATAGGAACAACAGCACTGGGGATCAGTGGTGGAGCTGGTGCTTCATTTCCTACGGTGATTTTTTGTTTGATATTTTTATGTCTGTTTTGGGTTTCAATGTTAATATTCTTCAAATATGTTGGATTTTGCATTAAATACTTAGTGCTGGTCTCTCTGCTAGCAAAGCCATGATCATGGACCTCCAGTTAAAGCCCTATAGTCCTTTCTCCAGATACTTAAACATTTGGAAGTTTATCCAGGTTTTCAATTCCTGAAATAAACAGAGGGCTCAAAATAAGCCTTCTAGTCATGTGAATCCAACTCTAAACATACCTGTCTCACTCTAGAGATAAAGTGAGCTTGAGGTAACTTGCTCAGGTAAAGTGATCTTAACTGCAAATAGATGGAGGACATGAGATGAAACTGCCTTCTGAGTCTAGTGAAATATGTCAAACCATGTATTTTTGTTGTTAAAGATGTTGTGAAGTGTGTTGCCTAATGTTAAAATATTTTTCATTTTTAGGGTGTTAAATTGCTTTCATATCTGTACAAAGAGGCTCTCAACAATTGTAGCAATGAGCATTATCCAGTTCTTCTCTCTTTGTTGAAGACAAGCTGTGAACCATACACAAGGTATGTCCATACTGTTCTCTGCATAATTGAGTTTAAGAATTATGAATTGGTAATCTGGTGAGTAACTGTGTGTGTTTAACAATGGGTTTTGATATTTTAAGAAAAAAATACATGTCTGCAAATGCAGTATATATTAAAATTAGTTAATTTTGCTGTTCTGACTCTCTTAGCTCAGTAACAATGTAAAGAGTTATGTGTGGCTAGATTAGTAAATAAATATGTGTAAATAAGACTTAATTCTTGCTGCTGGTCATGGAAATTCATACTGGAATATAAGATTTGGATAAACTTTTTTTTTCTCATACCTCAGTTAAAATCCTGAAACTGGAAACTGACAAGTTTCTTTTATTGTACAAACTGGGGAAGTTCATGCTTTTTTCCACTGTCTTTTTGTTGTGGACTTTTTAGTAAGCGAAAATGAATAAAATATCTGTTGTTCATTAAGTACATGTAACTAACTGATAATAGGAGTAATTAAAAGTAGAGTTCCTAGGATTGCAACAGTTTTGTTAAGTAGTGCTCATCAATTTAAAAATTATTAGTTTACAGACATCTGAAGAGATGGTCAATTTTTTAATAGCTGTTTACAGGAAGTATAGCTGTAGTCCATCATCAGTTTGCAATGTTGCATAATAGATGTAAAATACTTAGAAGAGATAACAAAAGTCTGTCAAAATGCTCTAAATTTAAGATTCCTCCCATGGCCACCCTTCTTGTATTTTCTTCCTTCTGCATGAAATGATCTTCAGAGAAATTTAATTTCAGATTTACCAGAAGCCTCACTGAAATATCTTCCCAGCTCTTACCCTATTTATAGAAGGAAGTCAGATTTCTGAAATACCAAGGGCATCACATGGAACCTAAAAAAATCTGGATTGATTCCTAACTTTGCTGCAGATATCTATTGAAGCATCAAATATACATGATCAGGACTAGCCTGGAAGGAAGCCTCTATTATCTGCAAAAAGTGTTACCTACTCATTTATTAACCTGAAGGAAATTAAATAATACAAGTTGTTGCTCAAATAAATCATAGAAGCATCAGATTTAGTAATTTAAAAGTGCTTAACTTTTTATATACAACCTTGAAGTTGAGCAGTGGATGCTGTGTTAAGTGCTTCCTCTTTGTTGCATAGTGTTAAGTAAAAATTAAAAAAAAAAATCTTCCAGGACCTCTGAGCCTTTTTATCTATAGCCTCAGATTGTATAAAAGTAGTAGGTTTTTTATTTCTTCAAAAATTTGGCTCACACAGAGCCAAATATGAAAAAGCATGAATAAATATGCCAAAATTGTAGTTCTCATCATTGCATGTATATTAAAAATGCCTCTGGGTCTGGGCAAAAAGTGCTTGGTATTGCATCTTTGTTTTATACCCTTTAAGTTTCTCCCTGCTGAAGTTACCTCTGTTTAAAACAAATCCTTTCTGCTTTTCTCTTGCTCTGCCCTTGATGTGCTGCAAAGTTTTCTCTAAATTTTTATATATATTTAGTAAATTGATATGCAGGAATAAAATAATTGTTTTAATTGAGGCACTGTTCTCTTATCTAAACTAATTATCACTAAAATATTCTTTTAAAATAGTTTAAGAAAAGTGTAAAGCCACAATCTCTATCTTTAAATGTCAGTGTCACAGCACTTAACTGATGGCATTTTTAACCTGCCTATATCTTGTGTCTTTTGGGATTTTGCAGACCATACTAATTCCTTGGTTATAATAAAGAAGAGAATCCGAGAGGACTGATTTTCAATATTGTACACTTTTTTTTTCAGATTTATCTATGATTGGGTATATAGTGGTGTGTTCAGAGATGTTTATGGAGAATTTATGATTCAGGTGAATGAGGATTATCTTTGTTTCAGAGGTACAGTATATATATGGAGCATTTCTAATTAGTATAATTTGTGCTGTTAATTAAATAACTAAAATACGTACTTCTGTCTTTTTGTTACACAGATAAACATTACTGGACTCATGGTTATGTTTTGATTTCAAAAGAAGTAGAAGACTGTGTCCCTGTATTTCTTAAGCATATTGCTAATGATGTATACATATGTGGGAAAACTATAAACTTGCTGAAATTGTGCTGTCCTAGGGTAAGTTTTGGGTTGCTTCCTTCTTATTACTTTACTCTCTAGAGCAAGAGTCTAGGTTTTTAGCAAGTTCACTCCTTTTTCAAAACTCGGTATTATGTAAGTAGGATGATGGAGGGCAATTACTTGCTCTCAGATACTTGTGAGCTGATTATCCACTCTACTTGCTACCACCTCACTGGAGAAATACACATTTTAACACTATCAGATTTATTGTATACAATGTACATGATGTATTTTTTCTTTGTATTGAAAGCAGAAATGTCTTGGGCATTCAAACAAGTGCCTTCCACTTCTTGCACTACTCCTTTTTGGTTTAAAGCTGCCTCACTTTTACCAGGTCATGGCTCAGTTCTGCACAGCTCTTTCAGCTATATTACATTTTCAAGAAGTGCTTAAATAGTTCTGTTTATTGGTATTTTGCTGAACAATTCATGTCCTTTTTAAGAAAAACATGTGAAAAACATGTTCAGCTACTTGGTGTCTTCCCTCTTCTCTCTATATGTCCAAAAATAAAACAACCAAAGAGGTCTCTAAAGTCTGTACACATTCCCAGGTAGCCAGTGTTCTCCTTAACATCAGAGCTGCTCAGTCTCAACAGAGCAGAGCAGCTCGTTATCAGCTATGTAGTGTCAGGTGTAAGCCTAATACCTCAAGTGAAAGAGATCCTGAATTTGTGTCAGTGTTTTGAAACAGCACTAAATTCAAAAAAGGTATAATGTGAATTCATAATATAAAATTTTACACTCTTTGAAATGTTTGTAAAAGGAAAACTCTCATTTTTCAGCATTATATATGTTGGTCAGATATACCTGTTCCCCGGATTTCAGTTATTTTTTCCCTTGAAGAACTGAAAGAAATAGAGAGAGATTGTGCAGTGTATGTGGGTCGAATGGAAAGAATTGCTCGATACAGTTCCATAAGCAAGGAGGAAAAGGTAAATGAATAAAGGAGCAAATACCTCATTATGATTTTTTTTAAATAGTCAATTTTCATTTTTTTTATAACCTCTAAAGAATTTGTATTTACAGTCAGAATTTTTTCATCAGTAAATTGCAATTTTAATTGCGGCAAATAAAAATTATTAAATATTGAAATTATCTAATATAGCTTTTAAAAGTATAGGGGGTGTGTTGACATTTTTTAGCCTTTTCATATATTAAATGTCTTTACATTAGGAGATTTGCCCTCTTATTGAAAAGACTGTTAGATTCTGATTTAACAAATGAGATAGCTAATTAGTAACCAGATAAGACTGTTTGTGATTTCCACGGCTAATTGTTTTTTCAGAACATTTTAACTACAAAGGTATTTCTGGCCCTCAGATTCCATCAATTTAGTTTATGTATCAGATGGATTTGGTTTGTTTTAAAGTCTGGAGTATTAACTTTCAAGACTAGTTTGTAGATTTTGCATTTACTTACGTGTTTTATTCATATTTTTGTTGTATTTATTGATTAACAACCATTATAGAATGTGCATCTGTCTTTGGAACTGTGTATCAGTGTATTTCAAGTTTAAAATAATATAAAAGATTGAACATGGATTTTTTTATTTTTTTTTTTAGGATTTGCGCATGGAAATAGCCAAACAAGAATTAATTGTTCATGCTCGGGAAACTGCTAGCAAAGCACTTAAAGCCATTAGTGGTAAGTTATAGTGGCATTTTATGTGTTCTCTAGTGGGTTTGTTAATGTAAACTAACAGTATCTTTATTTTAATACAGACAAGCAAATATCAGAACGAATGGCTTTGGATGCAAAGAAACGGGAACAGTTTCAGAAGCTGAAAGAACAGTTTGCAAAGGACCAAGAGGTATCTCTCTGCCATTCTAGAGGCAGACTATTTCTTAGGCAACTAAATGGATGGATATGTTGTACTGAAGTTGAATTAGTAGCTCATGGTGTACAAATAAGAACTTCTTGTAGATGTGTGTGTTACACCTGGTGTTGGGAACAGCTTTTAAAATTGTTAAATATTTATGCAGCGTCGTCTTGCAATAAAGCAGGAGGAGATTGATGATGATTTCAGCTATGCCCGAGAACTCAGAGAGAGAGAAAAAAGACTGAAAGCTTTAGAAGAAGAGCTGGAAAAAAAGGCAAGGTAAGTGTATCTGAGTTGTCTTCAAAACTATCATAAAGACCTCAGGAAAAAAATAATTGTATGTTAAAATTCACAGTGCTAGTAGTCTGCAGACATCGTTCTACAAGGGTAATATTTGCAGTTAGAAGATGGATGTAAGGATTTTTGGTAATCTATGAGCAATTTTGTTACAAATTGTTAGTGGCCAAAAAATCTGGGACCCGCTTATTTGTGCCAACCCTATCCAGTCTGGGTTTTGCTATAATCAAAATTTCAGGAAAAAAAATCATTTGACTGCATCTTAAATTTTAAAAGCAGAGCCCACAGCAAAAATGGTCATATGTATGTCAAAGCAGAAGTAAAAAGCAGTTGGAGTTAGGTCACTCATTTGGCTTAAGTAATTTTAGATGAAACAGAAGAAAGTGAAATATCAGCCACAGAAATACATGTTGGCTAAAAATGCAGTCCTGTTTTCCACCTGTTTATTCTCTGTGACTGAAACTTCTGGCTTCTACATTTTAAGAACCAGTTCTCAGTTCTGAAGTGCTAAAAAGTCTTATTCTTTAGATGGGAAGATGAAAATCAATGTGCAAAAATCTGTAACTTAGCTTTCTTTTTACCTTCATTTAGGCAGGAATTAATTGATCATTATAGCAAACTTTCTGATGATGCAGCCCGTAGGGAACAAAGAAAACTATGGAAAATCCAGCGCCACAAGTTGGAAACAGCCCGTCTTAAGTTTCTTTTAGAAGATCAAAAACGCATTGAGGTACCTCCTAAAAAGATTTAAGAAGTGTAATTTAGAAAATTTGATACTTGGTACTTAAAGACTTTTTTCTTTTTTTTTTTAATTTGTAGGAAATGCTTGAAAAACTTCCAGATGGAAGCTACAGGAGAAAATTAGATATTATTCCTTATAAACAGTGCCAGTTGGCTTTGGATAAAACCCCTGTTGAGAAAGAGCCACCTTCACAAGTGAGTTTATTTTCTTACGTAAACTTCAAGTTGCTGTTCCAGGTTTCCCTAAAGGGACCTAATTTCATGGTTCATTTCAGTTTAGTAAACACAAGGTTCATTGTAACAGCAAGGTGAGTAGTTATCATTTATGTACTCATCAGAAAAATTGGAAAATTTTTAATCCTGTAATAAAGTAATACCTTAATTAGTGGGTTGATATGTGACCAGCCATACAGTGTAATAATTATTTATTTTTTAGGAGTCTTTTGTGAAACCTCTGCCTTCTAATGAGACAGTTGGCAGAAAAGAATCTGAGCCTGAACAGGGATGTGCTGCTTCTGCTGACAAAGCACTGCCTGTGCCAGAGCCAGCAAATAATGATGCTGATGAGCATTTTCAGCCTAAAGCAACAGGATCTGAAAGCAATCTCCAGAATTCAGAGAAAGCGTGCAGTTCCCTATACAGTGCTGAGTCCTTGCCTGAATCCAATGTGAATATAGAAGATTTCTTATCAAAGTCACAAGATGAACAGTCTGTTGCTGTCAGGATGCAAGGATCTTTGCTAGATGAAGCATTCCAAAATATTAACTCAGATCTTTCTGAGACTTTGCAAGTGAGTGAAAGTCAGGCTGTCGTGAGAGGAGCACCAGAAGAAGACAGTGCACCATTGCATCAGCAAAGCGAGTATGATTTCAGTACAGTTCTCAGACCATCTGCAGCTTGGCAGGGACACGTTAGAGCTGGGGAAAATGGATTTGATGTGGATGACAGAAGGCCTCGCTGGAACATTCATGGACATGCATCTGATGCCAGCATTAGAGTGGGAGAATATGTACCTCAAGTGGACACTTACCAGCTACATTCAAGTCCTTATGGGCATTCTTCAGGTTCCCATATAAAAAGCAGCAGCTATACTTCTGAAGTTGAGTCTAGGCGACCTCGGTGGAATATTCATGGGCATGTTTCTGAAGCTCATATTAAAATTGGGGAATATGCTTCAGAGATAGAGACCTCAAGACCCAGGTGGAACATCCATGGTCATGCTTCAGAAGCCAATATTAAGATTGGAGAGTATGTGTCAAATGTAGCTCCTACAAGGCCTCGATGGAGCAGCCATGGTCATGCATCTGATGCCAATATCAAGATTGGTGAAAACGTGTCAGAGGTGGCCTCAGCCAGGCCTCGTTGGAACATCCACGGGCACGCCTCGCAGTCACACATCAAAATTGGAGAGCTGGTGTCGGATACAGAGCCTTTGAAATCCCGCTGGAGCCCCTTTGGACACGCATCCCAGTCTAGCATCCAAATAGGGAAGTGGACCCCATCTACAGAAAGTGATCCCATACCTCATCGTAAAGCCATTTTGGGTTCTTCATCCGACTCCACAGTTCAGACACTTCTGTACAGTGAAGAGTTCTCTCCTGCTGAAGGGGGCAGAAAGGAAGCAAAACCATCACAAGTTAAGGAAGAGACTTTGCCACAGTCACAGATTTCTGACAGTGTTGCAGACTTTCCTGATGCTAATATTAAAGATGATAAAAAGGAAAATACAGTAGAAAAGAAACAAGAAGGTAAAATAAAATTAGGTTAATTCAGTCAGCATTTGTTTAAGGGCTTGTGGAAGGAACTCTGAATGTTTATTTTCTAAATGGGTCCTTTCTTCCTTGCTTATTCCACTCAATTCCTTGCATTACTTTTCATATAGTGCTAGAATTCAGAGGAAAGAATTTGAGCTTAGACTTGTCTCCTATGTGCAAGAAGCAGAGCATTAAAAAATGAAACTTTTAGCCTGAAATTTTGTAAAACAGGACCTTTAGGGTCCTTAAGTAGAGAACATGGATAAAACTACCTGGGTGGGGCTATGGGGAGGTACTATTATTGGTGTGGTTGTTTCTGTGATAGTTTATAAAGGAATTTTGAACAACTTTAGGAGCATATCTGAGGTATGAACCAAGTATTATAAGCAGGTCTAAGTAAATGCTGACTTTAATTGTATTTACAATAATTGCAGATGTTGTCAACGAGGATCCTTCTCCAGATTCCTCACAGAGCTTACAGGTAAGAAACAAAAATGGTTGTTGAGAGAACTTATTTTTCTTTTCAAAAATTGGACTGATAGTTAAGGTAGTAAATTTCTCTCCTGCTCTAGTAGTCACTGTGAAATCATATTGTTTTTACATATCTGAAACACACAGGCTCTTCTCTTTTCATTTGGAACAGCTAGACAGTTAACCTGTAGGAACACATTAAGCCTGAACACACAAAGCCAGCATCTCTCATAAAATCTGTCCATTCATGAATTTTAGAGAGAAGAACCTGAAAAGGCCATTTCACAAGATACCAGGCCTCAAGAAACTTTATCTTCTGAAGCTAATGCTGCCACAACTAAGGAGAGAGAAGGCCAAGAGGAAGATGCATGGAAGAAAGAACAAGCTTATTTGAAAGCCTTATCGGATCAGTATTGTATTGAAAAGTATCAAGATAGTTATGATTTGATGTGTGAGTAGAACTGTTGGAACAGTAGATCAATAGAAGATGTGGTGAATTTGAGCTAGAAAGCTGAATGCTGTGACTTACAGTAAATTACCAATGTTAGGAACTGCAGCAGCCAAACAATTTGCTCCAAGGCAGAAAGATGAGAAATACATTTTGACATGTTATGATTTTCTAACCTGAAGGTGTTTGTATACAGAGTTTAACAGGAACATATTATTAAGCTTCTTAAATATAATATCTTACATTGTTTGTATATTTTTAAATGTAGCAGAACCACCAGTTTCTCATCTCTTGCATCACGTGATACCAAGATCGTACACGTTTCCTGTGGATCCTACAGTGCAGTCTGCAACAGATGAAACTGCTGTACAGCTGAGTGAGCTCCTGTCTCTGCCAGTGCTGATGAAACGTTCCATTACTGCTCCACTTGTATCTCAGTGAGTATTTTTTAGGAATTTTGCAATTAATTTTGCAATTAATGTTGTATTCTATTTTGAGGCAGGGGTTTCATATAGATGTCTTAAATTTGCTCTTCGGTCCTAGAAGTAATTCAGTAAATGGTCCATTAGTAATTAAAAAGTTCAGATCTGCATGATAAATAATAACATAAAATTAGACATTTATGTGCAAATTTAAAATTTAAATGTCTGTTTGGAATATAAGTGCTCAGAGGGATATTATGTTCTTGTATATTATGCAGCAGGGATTTTGACACTATTAGTTTCCTTATTCTATTAAAATGAAGGTGTATTCTTTATAATATGTATGCTAGTTTATGTTTGAAAGATGAAAGCTAAGGGAGTAAAATAATCTTTTGATTCGTGAAATCTCATATTGATCAGGGTATATTTCATGCTTCTGTGGGAACTCCAGCTTCAAGGCTGTTTTGAGGTATAATAGAAGCTGTTCTTGTTACTATTGGGATATATAAGAAAACCGCATATATGTTGGATGGTTTAAGTAGTATATCTAATAATATTTGAAATAAAAATTGTTGTTACTTTGTGCAAGATTAGCTTTTGTCATGAAAACAATTACTCACAGACACTTTTTTTAGAATCTGATTTCCTCTAAGTTTCCATCTGCTAGCTCTGAGTGTGCTATACTCAAAGTTTGGTGCAATGTAGAAAAATGCTATTGTCTAACCTTATTTTAAACGTCTGGTTGGCTACCAGAATGATCTGTGTACAGATTCACAGATTTAGCAAATTGAGCCTGAGTTTTTGTGCTGCCAGAATTACCCTATCCCTGGTAGGCAAGTTAAATTATTTAAAGGTAAGTTGAATACCTACATTGTACTGTAGACTGTGTATAGATCTAGATACTAGACTGTAATATAGATCTTAATATCTGGTGTCAGAGTTTTTTCAGTTAGTATATTCTTACTGTGGATTAAATGGTCTTTTAATTTGTGTAGGTGACAGAGATCAGAATGCTATTGACAAAATGTTGATCCAGGTCCAGCAGCATATTCTAAAGATCACTCTATGTAGCCAGTCTTAAAATACTTCCCCAGTATTTTTCAGAACGCAGTTCCCTGAAGTGGTAGGTTTTAATTCTGGTATATAATGGATGAATATTTTTTGTCTCATGTTTTTTGCCTAAATGAATAACACCTTAGATAGCAGAGTTAAGTACTGGAGCATTAATCGGATGTGGCCACAGCTGATTGTTAACAGTAAGGAAGGAGTTGCATGTAAGTGTAATACCTTTTCTGTGTTTTTATTCTTAGTGTTTCTCTTGTGAACAAAGCAATAGTTGATTACTACTTTGTGGAGCTGAATGTAGAGAAGCATTTTGAAGCATTGAGACACTTTCTGTTAATGGAAGACGGGGAGTTTGCTCAGTCACTCAGTGACCTGTTGTTTGAGAAGGTATTTGCTTTGTTGTCTTAACCCCAGTGTTTGGGTTGTCTGCTTTACCTTCATGTCTCTGAATTGATTTGGATGGGAATGAGAGAAGGGTGTGAATTGGAATCCTGGCTTGTGGAGTTTCCCTCTTTTGTACTGTGTCGGAAAGTCTGTAGCAAGGAACTCTGTTAATGTTGTAAGGATGGAGAAAAAAGGTCTTGGACAGATAAGCACTCCTGGAAGAGTACTTCACTCTCTCCTGTGAAAACTGCTGCACTATTGCTGTCCCCTCCTGTCTGCTGGCAGCAAGGCTCGAAGTAGCTGTTGCCATTTGCTAAAATCCAGTGGGAAGCTACCCACTGTGTTGCAAGCTACCTACCCTTACCTTAAATATGCTCAGATAGAGAGCAGAGGGGAGGCCATGTGAAGAGAGTGCTGGCCCTCTGATGAGGCAGTATTTTCATGACTTGCTGCTGTGTTCATGGGGAAGACAGCAAGGTAGGACAGATAGCCTGGGTTGATACAGATTGTTGCCCATGGAGATAGGGAGCTGTAGGAGAGTTAATGCATTTCTCTGAGTCCTGAAAATGCTTTAGACCCAACTAGGGAGAGCACTTGGGGATTTAGACTTGATGAGTAGCTTTATTTGTAAATCTCTGAGAGTGCTGAGGTGATGAGATCGGCAGATTCAAGTCAGATAAATTCCTTGGGTCCCTGGCTTTCTAAAGACTCTATTCCCTGCAGGAGGAACTGAACCACAGCAGACATATGAAAATAAATCAGTGTAGGTATGAGATTACCCTTCAGGCTGTGAAACAGAACAGAAAATAATCCAGAAGTTGCTTCTTATGCTGTTCATGAGTCCCTATGGCAGAAGTAAAAACTTCCAATCAAGGCAGGGTAGTCGCCACTTTATCATTGTGCTTTAATTCACCTGTGTTCAAGAGCTGAGACTTTTTATTAATATGGTGTAATTAGTGGTTTGGTTTTTTTTATCCCTAGCTTGGATCAGGACAAACACCTGGTGAATTGCTGAATCCACTGGTTCTTAATTCTATCCTAAATAAAGCACTACAGTACAGTCTTCATGGTGACACCCAGCTTGCTTCCAATCTTTCTTTTGCCCTCAAGTATCTCCCAGAAATGTTCACACCCAATGCACCAGATGCTCTGAGCTGCTTAGAGCTCAGGTACAAGGTAAGAGGGCATGGAGCAAGGTACAATACTGCAGATATGCCATGCTTCTTATGTACAAGTGAATATGTTAATAAGAATGCAGTATCTAAGAATGGAGTAAAATAATGGAAACTACAGGATTTACTTAGCCTGAGCATTGCATTGCATTATTAAAATACATAACAATTGTTGAAATACTTGTATTTTAAATAATGTTATAATTTCTAACAAAAAATGTAGTATGATCAGCACTGTTGTTTCTTGTAGGTTGACTGGCCTCTGAACATTGTCATTACTGAGAGCTGCATGAATAAATACAACAAGATTTTTTCCTTTTTGCTTCAGCTGAAGCACATGGTATGGACTCTCAAGGATGTCTGGTTTCACTTAAAGCGCACTGGTAAGTGTGACTAGTGAAAGAGAGCATCCTGTTCAAAATGCAAAGGAAGATTTTTAAAGAAAATCGTGGCTTTTGAAGTTTGACATGACTGTATATAAGCAATTGTCTAGCAGAAGGTGCTGAAGGCATTTTAAACAGGATTAGACTCTACTAATAAAAATCTAAATTACTTTAAAAATTATGATTTTAGATGGTCTCTGTGGCTGATAATATATTTCTGCTTTTATTTTCAGCTTTAGTGAGTCGTGCATCGAATTCTGTCCAGTTTCGACAGCTCCAGCTGTATAAACATGAGATGCAGCATTTTGTGAAAGTAATTCAAGGTTACATTGCTAATCAGATCCTTCATGTTACATGGTGTGAATTTGGAAACAAGCTATCTTCTGTGGGCAACCTAGAAGAAATTCACAGAACGCATGCTGAATACCTCAACAAAGCTATCTTCAGGCAAGCTGCCATACTTACTTTTACTTCAAATGCATGTTGAGTGGCCAGTCCTAGCCTAATGTATTTGTGCAAAACTGACTTTTACATGACACATTAACTATTCTTTACATATTAAAGTGTTCTTATGTAAGAAACAAACTTCATGGCATCTTACAAGGTCTGTACTTTGATACCTTTTCTCAGCTATCTATCCTTTTCATTTCCCTGGACTCCTTGATGTAGCTCCTGCTCCTGGTCACCATGCCTCTGCAAGCTTCCAGCTTCTCAGGACAGCTCTAATCTAAGGGCACACATGCCACAGTTCTTTTTCTTTCACTCCATCCTTTGTAAATTATTACTGTTTGGTTCATCAGAAGTAGTGTGCACAGTAAGCCTTACTGAAGGATATGAGATGCATCTCCTGTACAATGTATGTGCTTTTAATACATGTGCAGTAACCAGGGCTGGGCTTGGAAAGGAGTAAAAGATTTGCCTAGATTTATAAGCAGTGTAAGAGACACCTGTCTTTTAGGAATCACAAGTTTTTAGCCCCTTAGTTACTGTATGTGAGGCGTGGTGTCGTGTGACTAAAAGGAAAGGACCTAGAGTTTATTTGGTTTCTTCTTGAAGAGTGTACACTGAAATGATTAAGTGGTGAGGTGGAGGGAGATGATACAGAACAGAAATTATAAGCAAGAAAATAAATTTCTCCTTTCGTGCATCTCTTTTTGAGTTTTAATCAGAAAATGCTTGCCTAGAGCTGCTCTTTGGATAGCAGGTTGTAGGATGAGAGGAGATTAAAGTTTAGGGAAACTCAGAGCATGTTGTTGTTAAATGTCATCTCTTTTGCAAAGGCAGATGTCATTCTAGAAATCAGATTCTCTAGGGCAGATACAAGCTTCTTGGAAGTGTAAGTAAACTGTGTTAGATTTAGGTACCTTGTTTAAAATTTGTTGGCTGCAGTCTTGGAGATTTTTTTAAAGCCATTATCTTTAACCTAAAGGGTTGTCACTCCTTTGTATTTGTAGTCTTACAACCAATAAATTACATCAACTAATTTCTGCAGTTGTTTTTGTTCTGTCAGGGGTCTTTTGACAGAGAAGGCAGCCCCTGTGATGAACATCATACACAGCATCTTCAGCCTCATCTTGAAGTTCCGCAGCCAGCTCATCTCTCAGTCGTGGAGCTTCGACGCAGGGAAGCAAATGGCTGTTCATCCCAACTTTGGTCTGATGCAGCAGTCCTACAATACCTTCAAGTATTACTCCCATTTCTTATTCAAAGGTAAGAAATCGCATAAATTCTAGATGGAACAAAAGGTCAACTGGCTACTGGAATATTTTGGTAATATAATGTAAAAGTAGAAAGATTTGTATAATTAGGGAGTGTTGGAAATATAGTTCCCAAATGAAAACTGCGTTGTTGTGGTTTGCCAAGATCTGCATGTACATCAATTAAGATGTACACACAAGAAGTCTAACAGATATTTCAAAACTGACTGTAAGTTTTTGCTGATTTACAAAATAAGTATTTGGTATTTAGCTGTACTTTTGTGCATACATTTTTTCTTTTCTCTGGAAGTGAGTTCTGAAACTTTTTATTGGCAGCAGTGAGAGATAGATATCACTCAGAAGTAATTTTAAATATATATGCAATAGTTGGGTTTTCTCACTGGTATGAGATTTGGAAGTTCTGATTCCTGTGTTGGACTAAAGCTCAGAGAGCCTTCCAGCACATGCTCCAGACAAGTTTTTCAACTATTTGCCAAATGTTCTTTCCTTTACCATGATAAAATTTCATCTCACTGTCAGCTTAGGCTATAATGTGCTGAAATGGTTACCTTCCATTTGTCTTTCAGATCTTGCTTGTGTTTTAGTACATTACTTATCCTTCATCTGTTATAAAGGTGGTTTATGGGATCTGGGTTCCTTTTTTTTAGAAAATCTTGAATTCCTGAAGGAGGTGCATCTGCTTTTCTTAGATCTATTCTACTAAAATATTTTCTAGTTCAGACTATATTCTTCAGGAAATGAGCTGCCCTTTTTATTCTTTAAGGGTGTCCAAAAATGGTATCAAAGGACCAAAACCAGATATTTCAGGATGAGTTAGAATGGCTGCTTCCAAATTCTACAGGAAGTCAGAACACGTGTGGGAGCCACCTAAGCCCATACTACGAGATCTATGGTTGCTTCATGGACAGAGATTAATAGACCATTCTGTAAGGAAATCTGATGAGTGACCCAGTCTTTTACACCCTCTTTGTTAAGCACTACAAAACAAATACGTGCTTGTTCATCTCCACTTGTATCTTCAGTCACCATGTATTGTAAAATGCTCTCTCTCCACAATGGGTTGATCCAGAATCCATTGAAAGCCAATACAAAGTTGTCTGGACTTCAATGGCTTTGGCTTGGGCCCTAACTTCTAAAAATACACCTCCCCTTCTTCCTTGCATGCTGCTGCTGCTTGCTAATTCCCTTGGTATTGGTGCATGGGATGTCTGTGAGCTTAGGGAGCTTCTACTGGCTTTTTGCCTTTGTACTTGAGGATGTTTAGAGCAGTTGGTGTGTTCGTTCATAGAGCGTGAGGGCTTTGTCCTAGGAATTTCTCTTTGCTTTTCTCTCTCACAATGGACATCGCTCAAGAAAACTTCAGCAGAGCTGCTTCTTTCACAGAGGTCTCCTGAGGACGTAAACATGCTTCCTGGTCAGTTGAAATTGTGATAGGAACGCACCGTCTTTATTGTGAAAGATTCTGTGATCTCTTGTTTCTGTGAAAGCAACATAATAAGGAAATGCTTTGTTAGAATAATGCACTTTCACTTAGAACTGACACAGTCTTTCTTTTGCATTTAAATATTTTATAATTCCAGAAAGAAACACTGGACTTTTCTTATGTTAAAATATACATTTATTCTCAGATTACTGCATTATGCTTTTTTTTTTTTAATTAAAAGGCACAGATGCTGTCAAGGATGAATTTACAATATTAATCTTAGTTGAAGCTTACTTTATTTCTTTTATTTTTTCCAGTGGTAACAAAGCTTGTAAATAGAGGATACCAACCACATTTGGAGGACTTTCTGCTGCGAATTAACTTTAATAACTACTACAAGGATAACTGAGCTCTATAGAGTAAGGATCACTGATTACCCAGTAAAACAGAAACTATATGTATATGCTTATGATTTATAGAAGCTTATGCAAATGCCATGCAGGAGGCATTTTTCTTCAGTGAAATAATCTGCTATCTAAAAGCTTGAAGAGTATAACCACCATACACAGAGCATGATGATGCTTAAAATCCACTAAACCTGCCAGTTGTTTGATCTGTTAAAAATTTATATTGTCATTATTGCAGAGATAGCAGAGCTGAGTGCCTGGTCTTTACACAGGACAGAGTGCAAAACTGTATATCTGTGAATGTGTAAATGTTGTATTTTCAGTGGTGTGAATTTCCTTCAGTGTAAATACATGTATGTGAAATAAATTAACAGATACTTTTTAAAACTGCTGAGAGATGGGTATGAGGTACAAATGTTCCCACAGATATTAGTACCTGTTATTTGATGTAGTTTATTTTCAAACTGATATTAATTCTTAATCTAAATATAACTAATTTCTTTAAGAGTTTTAGTCGCAGTGGAAGAGAACATGATGTGCCAAGGTGGTCTGTTAGGAGATACAGTATTTGACTATTCAAGCACTTGGTGATTGTTGGAACACTTGTGCCAACCTTAGTTTCTTTATCTTTAATTTAAACTATGCATCTCTTATTTTGTGGTGATTATTTAAAACACCTACATCAGAAATTCAGCATCACTAAGGCAAAATAAAGCTGTAATTCCCAATATATTCCAACTACTGCTTTCAACTAAAGGATCATATTTGCATAATTTTTCTTTTCCCCCTTTGTTTTTTTCCCCTTATATTGTGAGGAGAGACAATTGAACTTTCAGCGTCATAATATGAGAATGTTGTAGAGAGGCAGTCAGCACTGAAATACTTTGGTTTTGAGATCCTGAAGTCATGGTTGGTTAAAAGGTGGAAATATTCACGAGGAGTTCATTGTCTGATTAGGAGACAGTTAAAGCTACAGGCCTGACTAGCATGTTACCAGGATTATGGACTATTGAATAAGATTATTTCAAGATGTATAAATAGCTTTGTGATTTTTTTTCTGAATGAGAAGTATTAGAGACCGAATATACCAGCTGTGAAGCTGACCTGAATGTTTCTGCTCTGATTCCAAAGTCAGTGTCAAAACATGGTAATGCACAGTTGTAACATGTCTTCTATGCTGTTTCTTTATCTGTGCTGTGTTTTGTTAACTCTCTGCCTTTTGTTCTGCAGAAAAGGGGATGGCAAGAGCAAGTGGCTTGCAGACTGAGCTGTTGTGTTGCCCAGGGAGGCACAGACCTGTTTGTTTACCTGACTTGTTCTTTAGGAATTTATAGGACTGGGTGTGTATGTGCAGGCTTGGCTTCTGGTGCAGACTGATGTCCTGTCCTGAAGCCACTGGACTTCCCACCCAGTATCTTTGGGAGCAGTATCTGATGTGTGGGACCTTATTGCTTGGCCCTATGCTGTTACTGTAGAAAGACCCATTGAACACTGTCTGAGTTCCGTGGTTTGCCTGAGGCAGACCTTTAACATAAACACAAGCAGTAACGCACAACAAAGATGATCATGGAAGCGCTGGTTGGACATATTTAAGCAATCTTGGAATTCCTCCTTGCAGCAATGATGTTCTAAATGAGACAGCCCTGGGCAAAGCAAAGCAAAGAAAGATGTGGTTCCTTTAAGGGAAAGCAGTTTAGACTAGCGTGAAAGGAAGGATGGAGAAGGTCTGGTCGCTGTCCGGAGCCGGACGCGCGGCCGCGCTGCCCCCGCTCCGAGCCCCGTTCCGCTGCCGAGCCGGCGCCGCGGGTGCAGTTGCGGGCAGCGCCCTCGAGGTGGCGCCGTCTGGCCGAGGCTGAGCGGGGCTCCCGGGCGGGCGGAAGGCGGGATGGGGATGGAGGCTCCGCACCCACGGGGAGACCGCGTTAAACAGACCCGGCCCGCGCCGGTGATCCCCTCCGTGTCCCTCTCCTCGCTCCGCTCCCCTGGTGCCACAGCCTCAGCCTTCACCGGCTTCCTCTGCTCAGAAATCCCGCGGCCGCGTCTGCCGGCGCCGCGCCCCGGGCGGAGCGGCTGTGCCGGGGAGGGCGGTGCCGAGCGCGGGCGGGCGGGCCCGGAGCTGCAGCCGCGACCGCCTGGGAATTCACGTGGAGCCGCTCCGTGCCGTGCCGTGCCGAGCCGAGCCGTGCTCTGTCCTGCCGCGGAGCATCGCCTCCTTCAGCACCAAGAACAGCTACAAGTGTGGCTACGAGCCCTGCCGCGCTGAGCCGTTCCGTGCCGTGCCCGTCTGAACGCTTTTGTAAGTTATTCTGCGTTTTCCCCCTTTCTTTGCCCTTGCAATAATTTGCCATCCTTCAACGATTTTCCTGCAAGGGAATTGTAAGCTACTTTTTGAGTCAGGGACCATATTTCACAGTGTTTTTCCAAGAACTGAGCTATGGAGGCCTGAGAGTTCTAAAAGAAAAGTAATTTAAAATCTGATCCTTGAGTGGGACTTGTGAACTTCAGGAAGACAAACTTTTTAATTCATGTTTCCACGGAGGAGCCAATGAGTGCATACAAAGAGCATCCTAAGTCACCAAAAGGGTCGGAGCAGCAGTGTCAGTGCTTAGAACCGTGCTCTAGGAAATCCGTGGAGGGATGGGAGAGGCTGCTGTACAAGATGAGGAAGTAGCACAGCTTATGTTCATTTGCTAGTAGAAGCAAAGCTCTGAAGGTGCTTGAGGTGATTTCAGTTCTTTGGGCAGGGGGTATAGGCAGATATCTGCAGCACGTGAATCCTCAGGCAGCAGCTGACTCCTGTTTTATAAAAGCTCACCTGAAGACTGTGGATTCTTACTGTGATTTTACAGTTGCTGGGCCCTGTGTCCCCACTGTCCTTGCTCCAGGGGTGTCTCCTGGGAACAGGACTGGTCCGGTGGTGAGGTCTGGCTGCCCAGTGGAGCTGGGGCACAACTTCTGTTCTGGCTTCATCGAGGGGCTGATCCTGTTGGTTTGGCCCAAGACAGCTCTGTGCTCCAATCCCAGTGGTGAACAGAGGTGGAAAAGAGGCTTGCATCAAAATATCAGTCCTAAGCTAAGATGCAGACATAGACATGTGCAGTGAAAGCCATCCTGGAGCTTGTTTGAAATTAGGGCAGTTTCTTGATGTCAGGGAGTGCTGGTTTCAATCATTGGGTGCAAGGAGTCAGGGAAAAGGATGCCTTCATGTGCTTCTGTCATGGCAAATGAACAGCACAACTACAGGGTTGGAGCTCCCATCAGTTTCTCCTCTTACATAACTCCAGCCCTTTATTTGCAATTATTTCCAAATTTCCTTATTTTTTAAAGTGTTGAATACAAATTTAAAAAAACAAAACAAAACAAACCCAAACAACCCAAACCAACAAAATCAATAGCAAAGCAACATAATAGCATTTAAAGATAAAAAAAAGAACCAAGAAATATTTTTATCTGATTCTAAATTATTTCTTTCATGTTTGTCATTCATTGCTTATTTCATCTTCCTTCAAAGGTTTGTGTTTTTAAGTTGGTCTGCCAAATAAGATTTAGACAATGGACATTCCAACTAGGAAGTTTTAGGGAAAAAATTGCAGAATTGTTTCTTTCTAGATATATAGCTTCTTAATAAATACAATTTTTTTCTAAGTATTTTACATTTTTAAGTATTTGGCACAGAGTTGATTGACTTCTTAAGACCATTTTGACTACTTGTCAGCAACTCACTGTGGGAAGGGTAGGGGAAGGACTCATTAATGCTGGAGCATGAGCTACCACCAGAACAGGCACCATGAGAAACTAGTCATGAGCTGGTGGTGTGTGCTCTCAGAGCCTGAGCTGTTGTCTCTCTGTCTGTCTGCACCTCCCCATGCTCCAGTGGTGGATATGCCTCACCTGGCTTTGATCATCTACACTGCAGACATTTACATCTGAGCCAGGTGTTTAGACTCTTTTTATAGTTCATGTGGAGAAGACACTTCTGAGGCATGATTTACATGTTTTATTTAGATGTCTATGCTAATATCAGGTGAATCACTGCCTGGAAAGCAGCTATTTCTTTCCATTTCCATATTTTTATTTTACACAAGGAGCCTAGAGGAATGTTTTAAATACAGGAGTTTACATCTTAGATGTCTGAGAATCTCTCCTGAGCCTGTGTGTTTTACCCAAGAAAAATCACCTCTGAGAACCCAAAAATGTATTTACACTATTCTCACAGAAGAGTTTCAAGAGGAATTGGCTAATAGGGCATGCTCACACATATTCTGATGGATCTGGGCACACCAATTGACACCATAATTACCCAACATCAACCTTGTGAACTTCCATATCCACTCAGAGAGTAACTTCAGGCCAAGTTCTGGGCTGGGTATCTCTCTGCTGTCTGAGTGGCACTGTATGGGAGCTGTGGTTTTAGGGGAATTCTCAAAAATTCCCCTAAAAATTTAAAGCCACATCAAAAATGCTCTCCCTGCACCTTGAGGGTGGGTCTTGCAACATTTAAACTTACATTCGCATTTTAATAAAGGGTTTTTTTGCTTCAAGTGAGTCTTCATTCATGATTTTGATTCATAGAGCTGCAATTCTATCACTTCTGCAACACGCCATGAAAAGAAATCCCTTGAAGTCTAGACACTGGAATAACAGTTTGTTTTCTGGCTATATAGGCAGTGTTAAACATAGAATCAAAGTTTACCTTTATCAAGCTTTGGGTATGTGTTTTTTATCTAGGGAGTACAAAGAGATTTTGCACACTTAGCTTAGAAAACCCGGCTTCTTCCCCTGATTTTCTGCTGCCCTGTTAATTAGGCATCTGCTGCAAGAATTGCACTAACAGAAATGGAGCAGTCTGTACTCATGTCTGTCTGGAGCTTTATCACAGCCCCTCCAGTCCTTTGATTTACATGGTATGGTACCTGTGCTGTACACAGGGTGGCTGCATCCTTCAGCTCCACAGCTGATGTCAGGGTGAGGGAAAATAGACGTGTTAGGGGGAAATGGCAGGACCAAATGCAACATTTGTGTACAGGTGAGAGGAACTGAGAACTGCACTGCACACTAAAAACCTCCCACTGCCAACACAGGAAGCATAAAGCCACATGCCAAGATGTAACCCTGTAACCAAGGTAGTGGCAGCATTATTTAGAATTCAGACCGTGTGATCATACACTGGATGTGACACCATTGTGAAATCCTCCTGTTGGGTTCACATCTGCGATCAGTATCGTTAACAGTAAAACTTTCAGGAAATGGGCATTAATAAAAAATATTAAAATTGCATTTTTTATTTATTTTAATAAAAGAATAAAATCTGTAGCGCTTATTTGGAAAAAAAACCCAACAAACCCAACCCAGAAACAAACAAACAAAAAACCCCAAACCCACACGTTCCAAAATAAGAGCTGACATTCAAACATTCTGCAACTGTAGATTTACAAGCTCATGAAGCAGAGTTATGGTTAAGATCTTACCAAGTTATGAAAGGAGTCCCACTATCACATGAGACTATCCAGAGACTCATCTCCAATAGGTTCTCATTTCAGTTTTGTAATCTGAGTACCACTTGATTTTATGTGAGGGTACTTTAGGATATACGGTATAGCCACAGGCTAAGTCTAATCAAGTATTTCCACAAAAAGCTTTTGATAGGAAGGGTCACCACTTCATTTTGAGCACAACTCCATGGCTTTTATATAAACAGAGTATTTGGCCAGTAATAAATACTATTTTCAGAACCTATTGCAAATACTAGCAGTAAAAATTAAGCAGCAAATTATGATTTAAATATTTAGATTCCCAAATGCTATAAGCTGCACTCCCTTCTCTCTGAAGAGCTGGGCTAAGTCATAACATTCTCATCTGGGCAAAATTTGGCCTCATTGTGCTGCTGCTTAACCTCCTGCTTCCACACTGCTCCAGGAACAAGAACAGAAGAAACTCACTATCATCAGAGATCAAACTACAACCGACCTGCAGAAATGAGAGTGCTGGAAGAGCACAAGCAGTCCACTTGGCTCTGGACCATCATGCTTCTTCAAACACAAAGCACTGATGTTACTGCATGCCCCTGGGGAACCGAGCAGTTGGATGTCAATGCAGCTGAACATGTGAAAACCTTCTGAGGTTCTACTGCTGGTGAACATCTGTTAGACATACAACTTTACTGAGTGGCACACCAAGGGGCTGCATTAATCATTCCAACCCTGGAAATTGATTGCAAGACCTCTTGCACTTGACTGACATTTAAGCAAAGAATATTTAGCAGCAAATACCATTGCATTTGCAGTTCTCACCATAACATTCCCTTTCCCTTTTAAAGATAAGGTAATTGCTTGTAAATTATTCCAAAGTATCTCCTTCTGAGATTTTGGCAATACAGGTGCACAATAATTTGATAGTTAATCCAGATTCTTGTATGTCCAAACACACAGTTATAATATTATTCTCCTTCTCTGTACCACTATTAATACAGACCTACTCAACCCCCCCAAATTATTATGAGAATGCTGTTAAAAGGCTCCATACTTTAGGTGTGGTTAAGAATCATTACTTTTTACACCATTTTGGTAAAGAAAAAGCATGGACAGAGCTCCTCTAAAACTCTGTTCCCCTCTTGTGTCCCGGAAGAAAAGATATAAACTGAGAAACAGAATCAGCACAGGTATGTTGATGAGTTTGGAGTAACTTCTCTGCCCTCTGTTACTCCTTTGTGGACCAGGCACATTGTAAGAGAGACCACAGGTTCTGCAAGGGGATGTCTCAAGTGTATTTCAAATTGCCAACACACTTTCCCTCCCTGATGCAATCCTGTTTACCCAGCACTGACTTTCTCTTAAAGTTTCTATTAAATGGTTTGGTTTCAGTAACCCAAATTTAATGGAAGGATAATCCTCAATGAAAGCTTCAAATTTCCACAAAAATGGATTATTCCCAGCAGGCCTCTTTCAACTACACCATTATTCCATGGGCTAGGTAATACACCTAGTTTGTCCTTTAAGGACTCCAAAATCCCACAGAAAGTGCTGTGCTTGTCAGAGATCATAGTTTATCACAAACCAGTTCCTCCAGCTCCAAGACAGAGTAAATGTTTACATTCAAAGCACGCCCTATGTCCTGTGACAGTGAGGAGGACAAACTGACTATTAGTACAGATAGAAAAGCAACAGTCCAGCTGTTCTCCCTGTCTGCTGACAGCTCATACTGAGGAAGACTTAAATCACAATTCAACCCAAGCTGGTAACAAGTTTGCATGGGAGTAGCAGAAGAATTTCCTTGAGGACATGTAAATCACAGTGTGAGACAGTGGTCTCTTTGGAAAGAGAAGCCTTGGCATTAAACCAAACCTTTCAGGTGTCTGAACTAGGAACAGTCCTTAAAGTAGAAACTCACAAAAGCTAAGTAACAACTAACTACAGAACAACTTTGATGATGTGACAATAATGGCAACCAGACTTCCCCTGAAACCTCAACTGTAGCATTTTAAGTAACCTGTGAGCAGGTCAGCTCCTCTTCTCGTCCCACATCCTCATCATCTTTTGCCCAGGCTCAAAGAGCATGTTTCTAAGTGACAAACTTCCAGCTTGAAGATTTTCAAGGACCATGGAAACAAACTAAATGGTGCAAGAGTAGAGAAGGAATGGAAGAACCCCACTGACCTGTGTGATGAGCAGGTACCTTACTTCTGAAACAGGCAGACTCTGTCAGGAGCACAGAAATAAATACACAACAAACTTGGATTTGAGTGCTGGGGTAGTTTAAGGCTCAAGCTAATTTGGCTTATGGGTCCTGCCCAAGGCAACTGGGTAACAAACTGCACTCCTGAGTTTAGTAGATATTTATGGTTGTTGTGTGCAAACATACTGAACCTGAATAAACTTCACCACCAAGTTTTCAAGTGCAGATGTATGTAATCTCCCTTAATTCTGCTCTTAAAAAAATTCAATTGCTCCCCCCAAATTCTAGCCTGCACACGTCCCAATCCGACCCAGTGGTACGGAAGATGGGTCAGACTCTCACAACACATTCTCAGAAAATAGATGATTAAATACCAATCTGAAGGTTCACAAGAAATTAACTACTTAATTAAATAAAACATAGCTTCAAACAAGCAACACTGAATCTGTTCCTCCATTAAAGAGGACTAAAAGTTTCTGCATAGAGAAAGCAGTAAATAAATACCAGAAGTACTATTAGTTAAGACATCAGACAAAAACAGATCAGATTCCTGACTTGCTATTTTTGTCTTCACATAACAACAACTCCATTTGGATGACTGAAGTTCAGCCTGCCACAAGATAAAATACTGCTTTTTACTTGCACTGTAGTGAGGATAAAGGAAAGACTTTGGGTCTTTAAACACTTAGATTACTGATGTGTATGGGGTGCTGATTGTCAGTGGCTTGTTCCCATGATCCACAACTGCTTCAAATTAAGCACAGCTGAAGACTGCTGCAGATGCATCCAAATGTAGTGTTGTTTCAATAACTTAATAGCACTTTGATGTTTGCCTTGCTGAATTCTTCACTGCTGAAGGAGGATCAGTCTTCAATTCACAGCAAAAAACAAAGCAAGGTAGTTATGAAGATCACGTAACACAGAGCTCCGAAGCCCACAGCGGAGGTTTGCTGCAATAGGATTGTTTGCTTCTGGTCTCCTGAGAACAAGCAGCTGCTGTAGCAGTTGCTCCCTCCTCTTCTGCATCCTCCTTCACCTCCTGGAAACCTTCTGCTTCTTGGAATGGATGTTCTAAAAGTTTCAGTACGTTTCTTACCTAGAGTGAAAACGTAGCATGGTTGTTAAGAATTTTGGAAGTGAAGGCAAAATTATATGGAGAAGAACCTCATGCCAAACAATAAGCAACTGTATTGTACTTAATACATGAACTCCAGACAAGGCAAATATTAAACAGATCTTACATATATAAGATACAAACTGTAAAATTCTACCTGGCTGAGTTTGTATGTGTATGGGACTCAGACTCAAATAACTTGAAATGCAAATATTAAATAAAAATTCTTATATCATTTCCCAAAATAAATTAATTTTCCCATATTCTTCATGTAATGTTCCACATACTGAAGTCCACATGCTGAAGGTGAAAGTGTAAATTTTAAAAGATAAAATTTTCCAGAAAGGAACAAGTATAAATTAATCCAACTGCCTTCCAAGCCACTCTCAGGACAGTAAAAGCAGTGTACATGCCTTGTCCTGAGGTCAGCCTACAAGAGCCAGTGAAGATCAGATTCAGAGTTTTGATTCCATTATTTGTACTGCAGTCATTAAAATTACAGGTACAATAAAAACAATAGAGATCTCCTGAATTGTGAATTCCCAATCCCCTTACTGCCCAAGATTCCAGACTAAATTTTGCCTGGTTTAATGTCAGTCATTGACAGCACCACTACACATCCACACAAGCATAGGGAGAGAGCAATAATAGCATACCTCTGAGAAATCTCCATTTTCAGCTGCTTCTATGGCATTCTGGGCAATATAATTCCTCAAGATATACTTTGGATTGTTTGAATTCATGACCTTGACACGCTTAGTGTTCCAGGCATCAGCATTACCAACACTTTCTATTTCTTTCTGCAAACGGACTCTGAAATTAAGCAGGTGACAACGAATGGTTTTTACCAAGAACCACATATAGAAGTTGACACATTTTCTTGTTTTGAGATACTTCATTTGCAGTTCTTAAAAAATACTACATCATCTATAATCCTCTCAGTTGATAAAATGCAGCATGACAACAGAATAGAAAACACCACTTAGTTTAAAAGCAGTACTAGGGACAGACAGCAGGTCCTGACATGGTTTGAGGAAGTGGCACAGCACAGCTTTTCTGTTCTCCAAAGTCAGATCAAGACACAGGATATAGTCTGTTCTGCATTGCTCTGCAATGACTGACACATTCAGTTCTTGTCTTTCAAGTATTTCTATATTTTTTATTGTTTATCTATTCTGGTAAAAGCACAAGGATGCAATACAGCAGAGGCAGTTTGAAGTACTTTCTATCAGTAATATTTGCTAAAACTCTCAGCCCTGCTGGAGAACAAGATCACAAGCAGCCAGGTGAGGAAAGATCTGCCCTAATCCACTCAATACAAAAAAATTAAAGCTCTATTCAGGGGTTTTCTTTTTAAAAAAAATCTCCTGCTAACACTTATGTTTTTAGGTTTTAGAACAGTCTGGACATTTGTAGCCATGATATTTTATGAAAAATCCTTTCTTTAGGATTTTTTTCTTCTGAGAAGCTGAGAGGCCGCAGGAACAAAATGTAAACAATGGTTATCTGCTGCTGTGGAATGCAACAGGTGGATCTGTGATTGGTCTTGTGGTTGTTTCTAATTAATGGCCAATCACAGTCAGCTGGCTCAGATTCTCTGTCCGAGACAGCAGCCTTTGTTATCATTCTTTCTTTTTCTATTCTTAGCCTAGCCTTCTGATGAAATCCTTTCTTCTATTCTTTTAGTATAGTTTTAATATAATATATATCATAAAATAATAAATCAAGCCTTCTGAAACATGGAGTCAGATACTCGTCTTTTCCCTCATCTTAAGACCCCTGTGAACACCGTCGCAGACATTTGTTTTTCCTGGCCATGGTTTCTGTTTTTACTCTTTGATTAAGAATACTTGCTTTCTACATTAACACAAATTTCAAAGGATAGAATGCTTAGAGGTCAGTCAGTTGTAGCTACTGAGCACTTAAAAGTTCACAACTGGAATTAGTCTATGTCAGAATCAACATCAACATTGGTGAAGCACTTTTCATACTAGATTTGATGTTAGGTGATTTCTACGTTCTCACACTACCTCAAAATTTAGTAAACAAAGTAAAAAGATGCCCTTGAACTTTCACAGCAACAAAGACACTGATCATGGAAGTAGAAAATATTCTCCAGTTGCATGCCCTCCTCACCCTCCTAATCTGTATTTGAGACTGGGTGTCTTTTGTGAGACATGCACATTGTTCTCAAAATGCAGAAATATCATAGTGCTATCAATACTGAGAAACTTTACCTGTATTTCTCCAGCCATTCCTTCCAGTGTCTTTTATTTCTGCTAAGTAAATCATCTGCTGTTAACTGCTGCAGTTTAGAGAACTGTTCAATGCGTTCCAGCTCTTTATTTATATTAGCTTTGGTTCCAATTAATGCTAACAGCTGAGGATTAGACTGAGCCAACATCAGCATCATTGACAGCTGTCTGGGTCCAAAAAGAACAAACAAAGTTAGATACTAAAGTTGAGCTGCTCGTCAAGAACCACCTCTTTGCAATCCAAGTAGATACAAAAACATTCCAACAAACTGGGATTTCACTAGAGAGGCTAAGTAACAGAAATTTGTAATTAGCAAAACAACTTTTATTATAAACGATCCTAATTTCATTGTTTCTTCTCCCTTCTTCAGTGTGTTTAATTCATATTCCTGTGGTATATAAAATGCAGACAGTAGATTTTCAAAATTACTGGTTTAGTTGCATAATTCTCATCAAAATATGCTTTGACCTTCGAAAGGAATTTGCTTAAAAAAATCTGATCTTATTTAGATATCAAGATAATACCGAATTCACAGGTTTTGCTGTTTGGGTTTGTTTTTTTTTTTTTTAATTTCTTCAACGCCTACTATTTTTGCCAGTACTAATAAAAACCTAAATGATATGGGGAAAAATACTTCATTTAAGTCACATGAGACCAACACTGTGCTTGATTTTTTTAGCTAGCCAGTCTAAATCACAGACTGAGAACTGCTTTCTGGTAATAAATTCCAAACAATATCCAGACTACTTTGCTGCAGGTTTGACTAGGATTGCATCTTTTATTATTTCACTGTGTTAGCTGGTGCTGTACAATGCCTCCACCTTATTTTGCAATACGATGCTAGCTTTTATTTTTCCTGAATTAATAACTGCAGCATAGCATAAAGTAAAATAAAAACCCAAAGAGCTGCAGCATATCAAAATACAAAGTGTTTTTATTTCCTATGTGAATGCAGTTTTAAACAAAGGACAAAAGAAACACTTCTCCTGGCTTCAAAGCAGACAACTCATTATAGCAAGTTATATTGTCCTACTTTTAGCCAGCACAGATAAGCCAGGTGCTTTGATTTCTGAGTTTATATAAAGTGCTGTTCAGATCTGATGTACACATCTGATATGCCTAGATCTATGATATCCAAGTGCTGGGATTAAAAAAGAAATCAGTCATGCATTCACTTTAACACAGCACTACTCCCCTCCAAAATGTCACATCCCTATCATGATGACTTATAGCTACTTTTCATGTTTCTCTAGTCCTGAATGCAGTGTTTAAAAAATACTGTCCCATCTCAACCACACAAGCTATCTCTGTATTGTGCTACCAACACACAGCAAAAGCTGAAAAACTTGGTGGGTTCATCCTTCATGGAGCACATACTAAACAAGGCAGGAGGGAGGGAGAGAAGTATACCCAAAATACCTTTAATGTTTTTCCCCCGATCTCCAAAAAGTGAAAAATTGCTGCAGTCACTGTTTTAAGCAGCAGATGAACATGAGTTATTATTTTTCCATGCTCAGAGTAGCTGGACTGCAGAGCAAACAGGACATGGACTACACCACCTAAAGGTTATCCTTAGGCCAGAACTTTGGCAGTTGAAAGTGACTTTTTGCAGACAGTACACTAGCAGGACACAGTAGCATTGTAGCCCAAACCCATTTCTTCTGTAAAATACTTCCACATCACTTCATTATTTGGCATTTTCATTGCCTCAAGGCAGCAGAGGCAGGGAAGGAAATTAAAAAAAAAAGACCAAGCAAAAGCTCAGACAATTTTAACTCAAGAGCCAACTGCTGAAAGTCACTGTGTGTATCATGGTGTATCTTCTTAACAGTGACATTTCCAATCTCAAAATCAGTGAAATATTATATACCATGCAGAGTTCATTATGGTTATAATGAAACTAAAAGCAAAAACCAAAAGCATTTAAGCAAAGTAATACCTTGGATCCATCTGTGGTTTAAAAACAACTTTCAGCTCTTCCACAGAAGCACACTGACTTGTGAGCTCTTCTAAGAAATCTTCAAATTTTGAAGGATCAATGTCTACTGAGAATGAACTCAGCAGGTAAAAAATATTTGTGAAGTCTCCAGCTGAAAAAATTAATTGTATGAGTATTGCAACTAATAAAGCAGCAGGAAAGCAGTTCCCATACCTCCTTCTTACCTCCTCCCACAGCAGTACAGCTCACCATTCTAAAGAGGCAAATAAACTGTTCTCTCTGTGAGTGTGCAACTGTGAGACAGGGGTCCTGCATAAGGCAACAACTACTCCACAGTTCACAATAAGATAATTATTTTCAGCCTTTTGTTCTTCTCCCAAATAACAATGTAGTTGCACAAGGCTACTTTCTTTTAAGGTCAAGATATAAACTGTACTTTGATTTGATAACAGATTCTGATAGGCTAATAAATAAGCACTTCTGTGCTGTTCACCAACCTGTGAGATGCATGGTTTCAAGCAGTTCAGACACCAGCTTGCTATCTTCTTCTAATTCCAGTTGGATTAGGCCTAGTTTTTTTCTCATCTTCTGCAAATAGTGTTTCTCAAACTCTGCATCATACTCCTCTTCCAGGATGAGTTGGCTTATTTCCAAGGGCAGCTCTGGAACTAAAGCTTCAGCAAGTTTCCCCAGGTTCCACTTGCAAATCTCTGGCTGTTTGTTGTAAGCATAGCGCCCTGTGTTATCAGAACCATTGCACACGTGCTCAGGGTCATACCTACAGGAAAAGAAATTGTCAGCATTCATCTACTCACCTGGACACCAATACTGTAAGAAGTAGTACTTTTATTATTTTAGTCTGCTCTAGGAATTAAAAGATTTGAAAGGAAACACTCCTTGATTCTTTCCCCAAAGCCACAGGCTACAAGAACAGTCTAACAGCTAGAGATGTTGTGAACACAGTTTCAAGTACATTGACAGGAAGAATTACAGAGAACTAGAACTACCTTGATCTCCTTTGCCACAAAGATAATTCAAAAGTCTGCTTTACAGCTAAAATAATAAATCAACCATGAACACCAGGACTGTCCTACACACCAAGAACAACATATGTACATTCCAAACAATGACGTCCCACTGACCTGTCCATAAAGCCAAAAGGGCCATAGTCAATGGTTAATCCAACAATACTCATGTTATCTGTATTCAGCACACCATGGCAAAACCCCACACACTGCCACTCCGCAACCAGCCTCGCTGTGCGCTTGGTGATCTGAAAGAAAGGACCTCGTGTTCATTTGGCACCACAACAATGTATTTCCAACACATCCATGTATTTCCTAGTCTGAACTGATGTTTCTACAGCTCCAGTGGAAGCAGATTCTGGTAGTATGCCATGCACACAAACATCTTAAGGACAGTTTGCCTCTCTCCTCCTGTCAGCAGCTCCCCTGTTCCCCTGCCTCCCATTTCCATTCGCACCCACTTCTCTCCTTCCATGCTTGACTTGCCAGTCAATTGAACAGCTTTCAAATGCTCTGGGGACAAGACACTGAAATAAACTAAACTGTTTGACATCAGACATGCACACTGGTGTAGTCATTATACTAATATATTATTTTGCCTAATATTAAAGAGTAACTACAGGCAGGAAATCACATCAGCAAGTGTAGTCTTTTGGTTTACCTCGTATGTAGGGGTGACTTACAGGGAGGTTAAAGGGCTGACACAAAAAAACTTATTCAGTGCAAACAGGTTTTAGCACTGAAAAGTATTTCTCTCCATGTTCTGAGAATGGAAATAAGGCTACAAGATTAAATAAAAGTATTGCAAGAACAATGATTTTACTTAAATACAATTCTTCACCAAATGCATGTTTCATCAGTAATTTTCCACTGCTGAACTGAGAACTATTTGTATGGAATTGACTAAAGTCACTGCATGTGCCCTATCATTCAAATAAATAGTGTAATATTTTAAAGCAGTCCTAGTTATTTAAATACATTAACCCACCTGTCAACTAGAACACTAAAAACCTACAAGTCAGGAAGCTAACACGGTTTTCAAAGAAAACTATTTGCAAATACTTTACTAAATTGTTGTAAGTAAAAATTTTGCATAGCCATTCACTAAAATTTTTAAATCAAATTATTTTCATAGATAAAATCATTCTTCTTCCCAAATAGCTAACAATGCACAGAAATTCAAAACAACTATTTGCCCCATGCTGCAGTGTAAGTGTATTTCATTAAGGTTCAAAAAACAATCTAGTAATTGTTTACTTACATCTTTCCATGCCTTTGTGTTCAAATCCAGAATTTTTCTAACTTTTTTTAAAAAAACACATTAAGTCAAGTAAAGAAGAAAAGTTAGACAAATCTTGCCCTGACAGGCAGTGAAAAACACAAATGATGCATGGAACACAACCTTTTGGTCTACCTTGAGATCCCACACTTCTAACTTTTCCAGTATTCTCATGGTAGGTACTTTACACATCTTTCCTGAATGCTGATTCATGGGGCAATTGGAAGCCAGCAGCCAGCTGCATGTGTGCAAAACTGATTACCTAGGCCATGACCCAGTAGAGAGGCACACCCTGCACAATGGCTCAGTGCCAGGAAAATGTAAAATTTAAAAAATCTTGGCCACCAGGGCTGGGATGAAAGCACTCCAGTGGTAAGGCAGTCCTTGTATGGATGCATTGCACTCCATCAAGGTTCTGGTGAAAAGAAATCCCCCTGATGAGAGTGCCCAAAAGCTTGGGTGCCACTCAAAAGATGGGTATATTGATAATGAAGAGACAGCTCTGCATCCTCTTTGACCTTTATTACTTTTGATCAACATTTTTCTACAGCTAGCCAAGCTAGAAGGCAAGTATGGTGTACATATCAATAAGACTGTCAGCTGAAGAACATGCTCATTTAAATTTAAACAACAGCTACAAATTATCTGAGAAGTATAGATAATGATGTCTGCTTTCTAGACAGACATAGTGCTGTGAAATGCAATCACCCAGACTTTTTTCTCCATTTCCTCCACAGTGCAGAAAGAATGACAAAACAAGATAGAGTTGAAGTGACAGCAGCTCCCTGCACATGGATCTGTTTGTTCAATTAAAAAAGGACTGGGGTGATTTTCGGGTGGAGGAAAGTCTGGAAAATTTCCACTAAGGATAAGAGAGAAAACATGAGGAGGCAATGATAGCACAGACATGGAGTGTGGACAGGCAGGAGGGGCACAAGAAACATAAAATGTATCTGGGGAAACCAGCAAAGGATGCTAGGAATACAGGTAGGGGGAAGGAATAGGAAACCAGTAGTAACTGGGCCAGGAAAAACAGCCAAAAGGAGGAAGAGGCAGGACTGGGCATACACACACACACCCACAAAGATCCCCAAGTCCCATGACTTTTGTGCCATCAGGAAGCAAACATGCCACCACTACAGAGCTGGACACAACAGAGCGAGTGACAAGCCACAGCTCTCCTCATCAACCCAAAATGTTCACACACAAAGGACTTGTCCAGCAGAGTTAAATCCTTTGGAACATAGTGGTGAACGAAGCCACAGCTTGCTTTGAAGAATTAATGTAAGTATGCACAGGTTGTGGTAAAGAAAAGAAAAAGGGCAAGAAACCAAACTGTAGAATGTCAGCTGTCAAGTCTGGCTTTTGACCTCTTATCAGTCTGTTATGAAAGTGCATCATGCTGCAGCCATTCCCTCAGTCCATACCAGATAATTTCATATTTCAAAGCACCACAACAGCTTTCAGATGGGCTAGTCAAGTATTAGACACTGGTATTTTTTAATTACTCTGTTTGCTGGTTAGTTATAAAAGTGCTCAACTGCCTTTAAACATTTCAGTTCTAAAGTCTGAAGTTAAACTGATTTGCACACAACATTCCTGTTTGTAATTTGGAAAATGAGACTCAGGATTTTACTATTTTACAAAATGATGCCTTGCAAGTAATGTCTCAGCACCATCAACTCATCATCTGACAGTCAGAGCCAGAACTCCCTCTCCCAGTCTAAGACAGTCCCAGAAAATGGAGACAAGCCTTTGGAAGCTCCCTCAAAGCAGGGAAATAATGATTTACCATTAGGAAGGTTACACTGTTTTCACTGGTTAGATCAGTATCAGCACTGCTGTCATCAATAAGTGGGTCTACTAAGAGTGCTTTCTTCAAAGAAGAGTTCAGACATTTGAGTGATACAAAGTATTAACTGACTCAGTCATCTGTGCCTGCAGATGGACTTCCTAAAGATAACTGGTATGGATTTATGAAGAGAATCTGATCTTCCTTACCTCTTTGAAGAAAGCAGCATTCCTCTGAACAGTGTTGTCTGAATAAGCCTCCTGGATTTCTGGGTAGAAAGTGCTGATCACATAATCAAGCATCTGTATCCGAATGTCATTTCGGTTCATGCTGGGACCCTTGCGTCCTGTGTATTCATCAGGGGGCTTAAAAATTTCAAAAGAACCAAACCTGTTTCAAAATAAAAACATGTTTGAGAATTATCTGATACTATTAACATAATTTGATATTGCATGTAATAAAAACATTTACTGTTGTTGCAGTAACAGCACATCATCTCTTAACAAAAATTCTTCAGGTGACTGAGAGAAAAGACCTGCAAGATTCCTACACTGAACGTGGTGAGGCTCAGTGACTTGGTGGAAGGAAGCTCCTACGTCCTCATGTATCTAAACTGACCAACCCTGCCAGTACTGAACACCAGCTCATTAAAGTTTCTTACAACTCCTTCTACTGAAAAATTTTTATCCTGCAGGTATGTAGAAGTTATACTTATTTTAAATACTAGACTGTACATCAAGCATACCAGATATATTTTCCAGATATGTAAACACACAGGAATGCACACAAATATACACATACATATGAAAGCACATATTCCTCATACCTCACCTTCCTCTAATTTTCTCTAACCTTAGAGGAAGCAATGCAACTTCCTGAAATGCCTAATAGCTTCTGCTGGAGCAGGAACTTCACGCACTTCTCAGGCAGGGAAAGTACACCCAAACTTTCACAGAACTACATTAGAAACAGAATTTAGAATCAAGGTATAATCCACCACTACTACTACTATTAAAAAAAATCATGTATTCTCTACAGGAATAAACATGAAAAATCTCTTCTCCTAAGTCTGCAGAACTTACTTCTTTCTACCAGGCCAGCATCCCTAGTATTTATCTGTCTCTGTGCAAAGACAGCAGCCCATTCCATCTGCTGAGCAAGAAAAGCATCTTCCTACAGCCCAGCAAAAGAAGTTCCAAGCCTCCAGAACAACAAACACAAATGGTGCTGTTAGGGAAATACACTTTAGAAGACTGCTTAGTTTTTTAAGGAAAAAAAACCAACACAAAACGAATCAAGCAAATAGGCTTCTACCTTATAAATGTAGAGGCTATTCTCAGAACCACTGTACACCTTTCATTTTTTGGGTTCCCATCATAAAAGACGTCCCGAAGGACTCTGGAGTCGGATGTCACACAGGTGCCAGCCCGAGTTGTCGGTATGCCCAGGTGGAACATGGCCTCGCTGCACAGGAACTCCCGGATGCTCGACCGCAGCACCTTCCGCCCATCTGCCTGCCTGCACCAAGGAGACACGGACGGGTTTAGCCTCTGAAGGCAGGAACTCCTGTCTCCTCTGTAGCAGCAGAGAAATAAAAGCCTAGAAGTAGCAAACTCTGTCCATGGTGCCATAAAAAAGTAGTGGCAGATGGGAAAAGCTGGACCTTCCAAGTTCTGTTAAAGTTCAATTAGATGGACACAACAAGTTGCAATGAAGAGCACACATAACAGAATAAACCTTCCAGGTACACATATCCCTTCTAATAATTAACTGTATTTGTTTTATTGATGCAATAGTATTTAAATATTTTTTTTTTAATTTGGACAGCTATAGCTATTTTATTGTATATCAACTCAACGGTTTCCTCTTTGTTAATGAAATATAATGAAGAATATATTTTGAATCTTTCTGGGTAAGCAATCTAGAAATGGGGTCTGAAATACAAGCATGCACAACAGCTGCACTAAAAAAAACCAAAAAACAGAGACAGACAACAAACTAGCTAATTTAATAGATACTAAGCAAATAGAACAGACACAGGTAGTTCTCAGCCCACACTCCCAAAGCCACAGCCAAGCAGGAGAGCTGCCCAGGGCACACCTACAAAGCTACCACCATATCTGGGACTTTCACTGATATTTCCTTAACCCTCACAGACCTGAAGAAGGCCTTCAGAGGACCACATACATGAGACTAAGGTGTTACCAAGATTGTAGGGCTGGAATAGAAAATACAGGAAATGCAAGTGGGAAAAATTACCTGAAATATTTACAGTATTTGAAGGCTAATGTGACTAACAGATACCCATCCCTTGCAGGGATTTGGTCAGTATACCATTCCCTCCTACAGCTGGGAAGCGTGGGAAGAAGACCAGCAGGACCAAAACGCCCACATTTAAATACCATCTGTGTGGGCAGCAATTACACACTGCTGTCCCTACTGTCACCATGGTCTGCCTTCTCCCAGAGAGGGAAACCCGCCCAGGAGGATAACCAGGGACAGAAGTAATGTGCCACCTGAACGATGCAGTGAGATGCAGTTCCACTCTTGTTTTCCAGTGGAAAATTTTGCCACCTCCTGATTTGGCATCTAAGCGTTACACTCGCTGCTGCCAAAGTTAAACAAAAAACAAATAACCACGAGGCCTTAAGAGATGACCTTCGCCTCAGGGAATGACCCTCAGCACGGCTCCAGCCCCTCGCTAATGCGATCTGCGGGCCGCCAAGTCCGTCCCCGTCCTCCCCGCACAGCGCCCGGGCCCCGTCCCGCCCGGGCCTTACCGGGAAAAGGGGGTGATGCCGGCGCCCTTGAGCTGGATCTCCCAGCGCTCACCCCGCGGGCCCAGCACCTCGCCCAGGTACATGGCGGCACCGTCCCCCAGCTGCCCCGCGAAGCTGCCGAACTGGTGCCCGCAGTAGCAGTGAGCCGCGGGCTCCGCGCCCGCCGGCACCCGGTTCCCGCTGAAGAACAGCGCGGCCTCGGCCTCGGCCGCCTCCGGGTCGGCCGCGGGCGCCTCCAGCCCCAGCAGCGCCAGCGCCGGCAGCGACATGGCCACGAGCCGCGGGTTCTGCAGCGGGCTGGGCCGCACCCGAGCGAAGCAGGCGCCGGGCACGGCCCGCGGGCCGCTCTCCTCCGAGGGGTCCACAGGCAGGGAGCGCAGAGCCAGGTTGTCGAAGCGCAGCGCGCCCAGCCAGCCCCCGCCGCCCTCGGGCCGCTGCATGGCCGGGCCCGACGCCGCCCGCAGCAGCCGCGGGCCGAAGCGGCGGACGCTGCGCAGCACCGAGGCCATGCGGCCGGGCCGGGGGCGGCGCCGCGGCCAGTCCCGCCCATGGGGACAGCCCGGCCGTGGGCACAGCCCGCCCATGGGGACAGCCCGGCCGTGGGACAGCCGGGCCGTGGGCACAGCCCGCCCCTGGGACGGCCGGGCCGTGGGCATAGCCCGGCCGGAGAGCCGAGAGCCCTTGGGCCCGGCGGGTGAAAGTGCTCCCCGGGCGGAGCAGCGCAGCCAGCAGGTCGGGGGGGTGCTGGACCCACAAGAAGAAAAAAAGATAAACGAATGTATGCTACAAGATAAACGAATGTATGCTACATAACGAATGTATGCTACAGAACTTATTCAGAATGCTCCTGTTTTGTGTTATTTCTATTAATAGCAGCCACCTCAGTGTGGGTCAAGACCAAACACCTCCAAGGTGCGCGCACTTACTTTCTCTGAAGGGTCCAGTGGATGCTTCCACTCAAAGCCGGACACAACAGGTAAACCATCTGCAGACAGTAGATGGCACTAAATTATTACTATTGTACTTTCCAGCTAAACGCAATCGTGAGTCTCAGCTCCAAGGAACTGGGGTGTAACCATAACAGAGAGACAACATGGTGATGGCAGCAGGGAGAGGGAGAGGAGCTGCCCAGTGGCAGGTGATGCACGCCCAGAACCCTCTTGCACTTGTACAAACCTGAGCAGCCTTGCCAGGCTTGCCCACACAGCTCTCCTGCAGGCCCTGGAGAAAGCAGATGTGCAGCTTAGCTGCTGCAGACACATCACAGTACTAACCAGCCTGCTCTAATCAAATATCACTTTTCATTACTTTGCCCAATTTATAAATCATCTCTGTAGCCAGAATCAGGGACATCTTACCACTGAAAGAATGCCACCTCGCTGAGATAATTTTTTTCCGCTTTCCCTCACACATTAGTTGTGATACACAAGTACCAAGTATCTTGGATAAGGCAAGAGTGAAAATAGCTGTATCTTTCCCCCTGCCCCTATCATCACTAGAGCTTTTCTGTGTCATACTACACAAACTCACAGACAAAACATCCAACAAGCAAAAGCAAGTGCTTGCTCACTTTGCAGCACAGTCACCCCCAGCAGGGAGCTACCAAGGAGGAGCCAGAGCCAGGTCAGGCAGCAGGACTCAATGGAAAAGGGCTTGTGATGGAAAAGAGCACACACCTCCCAGCTCCCAGCCTTTTCTCTGCCAGGAGTGATGTTAAGGGTTCTCCCATCTTTGCTGCTGTTGCCTCCCTGGAATACAGAACGCTCCACTCTGCTGCAGGCACAAGGCAAGTGATGGAAGGAGGGAATAACTACACAACGCCCAGCCAGCTTCTTCAGCTGGGAGCGGCTGAACAGGAGAGCTGCTTCAGCTGTTCGTGGGGTCCTCCCATACACACAGGCACACGAGACCTGCTGGTGGGAGGATATACACAGCTGGTGCATTTTTTCACCCAAAGAGTCAGCAGACTGATTTCAGGTGGGTATCTTTGGAGCTACTTTTATCCTGTGCTTGATGTCTTCCATGTGTCTTCTTTCCACACCCCACTGAAGTCTGTCCATCAGTCAGACCCACATGAGTGACCCTTCTGCCAATACTTAAAAGCTCCCACATCTTACAAAAATGTCAGTCTTAAAACACTCAAGTCTAAAATTAAAGTTTATTTCAGTTTTAAAAACAGGGAAATACATACATGAGTATCTTAAGAGTTACACAAATCATAATGTAATGTTTCTTTTCCATATGTAGCTCCCACTGCCTGGCACTTTGAGGTAACTTGATTGTGTTTCACACTTTTGTAGATGTTTTACAATTCACACAGAAATACAGCTTCCAGTGGAAACACAGACATTTTAGTCCACTTCAAAAAGTCAATTTTTAAATTTGGTTCAGTATTTGGTATAGAAAAGACACCTCAAACATGACGTGGGCAGCAGTGTGCAATGTCATGCTGGTGAACAATGCACTCCCAAAGCAGGCAGCTGCCTGAGCCTGTCTGAGCCAGCACTGCTCCAGAGCAGAGCTGCTTGCAGTGTCCTCTGCCACTGCCAGGGACAGCACAGCACTACAGTATTCTACGTTTTTTCTTCCACCTAAATGGTTTTGCCAGCAATTCTTTGCAGCCACGGCTCCGATTGCAACTGGAGGGAACTTTGCCTGATCAAGGAAAAAAGGGCTGCATTTTGCTTTACACACAATCAAAAAAGATGGACCACTGATTGACAAAGGGTACACACAGATTATACATTATCTGTATGGAATATAGCTTATCATATATATGAATACAAGGTCTTTGTATTAACATATATACTTTTTTTTAAGGAATGGTCATATTGATTTACCTGTGTCAATTTGAAAGATAAAGCTCTGCCACGATTCAACATCTTTTGCACTTAAAGGATCTTTATTTCCCACATGAAGGACAGCACTTTAAGTACAAATGACTGTGCCTGATGTAAAGCCAATGTTGGAGTGCTCTGCTGGACTGGGACTACAGCTGTCAGCTCCTGGGCACTGGAGACACGAAAAGAAAAGCAACAACAAAAAAATCAACTCGCTGCACCTAAGTCTGAATTTAGGCTCTCACATTGAGGAGACAGTCTCCCTGTGTGTTCAGTAGGACAGGGAAACTCATCCTTTTCCTCTTAACCATTTACATGGGGTAGGTAACTAGTTCCCCTGCTCCAGCATCACACTCAGATGCCCCTCAGCAGAAGGTAATTAGTTCAACTAATGTTCTCCAGGAAAATGTGTTACATGGTGAAATTATCCTGTACTTGATCTAGCTGACCAGTGTTTGCTCTTAATAAAAATACTGGTTAATTAGGAAAAGAAATACCTTCAACAGAAATGGTGGTTAAAATATTTTATTTTTTATATAATAGAACATACTGCTGTTTACTTTAAATCACTTTAAAGGCACACATTGTTAAAAATACTTCAAATTTACATCACATGTACAAATGCATTAAACAGATGTACATGTCACCAAAAAAATACAATATGGCTTCATAAGGTTGAGGCGGGGCTGGGACAATTCAACATATACTTAAATTTTACAGGATGCTACTAACACTGAAAGGACTGACTAGAACAGAAAAGAATGGACCTAAACCATGGATTATGTTATATAAACAGTACAACACATTGAATACACAACATCAAGAATCTGTGTATGGATTCATAGAATTGTTAGTTCTGCAAATTCATCACTTTCCAGTGCCACTGAATAAACAGTGCATGCATATGATCTGCCAATTTGCAACAGTGGGAAGAGATAAATTGCAAATTCTCCAAGAGGTTGTCTGAAGAATCTGCTGATATGCTTTGTTAAAAAAAAAAAAAAAAGGAAAAAAGGAAAAAGATTGAAACAATCGACTTAAGGTACTGACTGGAGAGTATAACTGAATAACAAATGGACACCGTGATGGTAATCACGTTTGGCTAAAAAGCATAAAACATAAAGTCTACAAGAATGCTCCATGACAATCATTTAGCATTAGTCCCACCCAAGATTAAGGCTCCTATCTAAAATTTACCTTAGATTTGTTTTCCTTTGTGTAAAATTACCTGAGCACAGATATCAAAGATCTACAGAGCTTTTAAAATACCTGCAGATACTTTAAAAAGCTGTAGATAACTTAAAGCAAAATATCCATATATTTAATTCTACCAGCTAAATATTCTCAAGAAAATAACCAACATTTTGGTATGTCAGTAAAGACAGGAGAAGAGTGAGCTTAAGCTTTTGCTTTCATCTTTTAAAAATGTACATAAAATGTAATAGAATTATTCAAATAGTACTGCTTAATTGTAAACAATACATTAAATGTTTTTAAAAAACAGGAATCAAAATTTAGGCAGTCACTCTACTCTTCTATAAATTGTTTACAAATGCTGCTTCTCCTCTTGCTAGAGATGGCTGGTGGTTTCTTAAGCACTAATAAATAGAAAATGAAAGGACCTGTCCCCGCTGTTTTCTGTATTATCATTTACACTTTTTATCCTAGAAGCATGAATTGCTGTCATTCCCATTTGCTAAGGTTTATTCCCTGGACACCTGTAAGGCCCAGACCCAGAAGAGCACCTAGCATCATCTTAAGAGCTCTGCAGATTTGGGTTAGATTCAGTAAGGTTTAAGATAAACATGCAGTTTCATCATTTGCTGCACAGGAACTCATACAATTTTCAAAGAGCAAGGCAGAAAAACATCAGGTTGCATGGACAGAGCAGCTCCCAGCAAAGTCAATGCCATCACAGAGAGGAGCATCAGGCCCTTAAATTTAAAAGCTCAAAAAAGTCTACACTGTACAGAAGATAGATGTACACACTTTTAGCAAACAAAAGACTGTATGGAACTATTTCCAACACAAGCCTTTGGAAATATACCCTATTAAAAGTGGGTTCTGGGTTTTATCGAACCAACTGAAAGACCACAATGAAACACAAAACACAACATCACCTTTTCCTCCTCCTGCCTCACATATTGGTTCCCATCTTTCATTCCCAAAAGAAATTAATACAGATAGAAAAACCTCACTTTAAGCAATGAGCAACTGTGTATGAGCCTGAGGAGCAAATGGGACTTTTCCACTCAAATACATTGGGTTAACTTTGATATGACAATGTTATCTGTGTTGTTGAATTAGGACTAGCTGATTGCCAAGGGCATTTTACAATCACTGACAATCCTATAAAAAGGGAAGGTACCAAAAAATTCCAATGAAATATGAAGCTAGGATTAAAAAAAAAAAAGAAGGAAAGAAAGATTGATGATGGATGAGTGTTCCAGATAATTAAAAAAGAAAGTAACAGCAGTCTGTAGTACCCATAATTCTGCATATAAATAGCAGGTAATCCAAATAAAATGCTACATTTGCTTGAAAAACTAAATTGAACACTGCTTTCCTATTAAATAGATTAAAATATTCATCCTCCAAGAAATTACATTGATAAATAAAGTATTTTCATGTAGCAAAAACAAGGGGCAGGTTAATTCCAGGCTTTTTATGCCAAATATGAAAGGTCTGAGAAACAAAAGTAAATTGTACAGTAGTTCTAGTCTCTTAAATTTACAATACTGGAACCAGCAGGATTTGGCTAAATAACACAGTTTAAATAAGCTAATCTAAAGGAACAGAGCGTCCTGTAAACATCTGACACAAACCACATTGCATTCTGATGGGGTGGCTATACCTTCTCTATGCAGGAGAAAGACAATTCAACTGGTGGTGGTAACAAGGGATGCAATCTAAAGGCAACATTCCTGTTCTTCAGTAAGGCTTGTAAAAAATTTGAGCCGTGTACGTATGACAGCCTGTACAATTCTGAAATTTCTGGAAAGCTCTTAAGTTTAAAAAAAGCCTAAATGTTTTAGGTATAAAACACACATTGAGAAGATGTCCTTTTAAATTATGTGTAGAAGTGTCTGGCACCAGAAACGAACACTTGGTATTATTATACCTAAGAAAAAAGCAAAGAATCACTCAAGTGTCCCTGAACTTCAGAGGAGATGCAGCTGATTAGGATACTTTTGTGTTGTTCTTTCCTCTGGAAAAGGAGCCATGAACACACACCCTTTAAGCTGCCTGTACAACATCATCAGTTTTATATATATATATATATATATTATATATAATGCATATATATAGTGTACATGTATATAGTATGCATATATAATATATATATATTTGCATACACATTTCTTTTACCTCAATCTGGAATCATCTGGTTTCATGCAACACACCTATCAAGAATCAAAACTATTAATTAGATCATAGCTGGTGTAACTTTAGTACCAAATCTTTTATTATATAGTGATTGAGTGTTGCTCAGCATCAATCAGGTCTGACTAGAATCCTCATCCTTCAGTCCAGTTCATGCATTGCCTCCATCACCCTTTCCTCTGCCACCTTCTTCTCACAGAGCCTCTACTGGTTGTTCACTGCTGAGGCACCTCTGTCAGCCTCTGAAGATAGCTCTGTGTTGCTGGCATTGAGAGAACAAACTGAACTGTCCTGTGACCTATTCGGTAGCAGCTGTATCCCAGCAGTCCAAAAACTGTTGCTTTTAAAACAAATTTGAAAATCTTACTTGAGGCTGATGGAGGAGGCACACTGAAACAAAAGATAGAAAACAATATTAATATTTGCATAGCTGGAAACAGTAGGCATTTTCCAATTAAAAAAAAGAAAAGGGATTTTTTCTCCCCTTCATCCCCATAGTGCAGGGAATTTTCACGTAACAGATGCATCATGAATGAACAATGTATTCTTTCATGTTCAAGGGCTACATACAATTAAATAACAATAAAAATTAATAAACACTAACAAAGCCCTATCTGCTTATGCCACTCTTAATGGCTAGGAACCTTTACTTGTCCATCGCCCTGCCAAAATAATTCAGTCAATATTCAGACTTTTTGAAGAATACTAAAAGAGAATATTGAGATTTTCACAGAGCCGCTTGGAAGTCTCTGCTCTGGCCACCTGAACCAGGACAACAGGCACACCAGGTCTACCCCCCAACATTCAAGCAGTCTCACTGTGGGCATATGAAGCAAACAGTTAATATTACCTTCCCAATAAAGTTGACTTTGAGAGCACAGCCACATGCACATGCAGCCTCACTAACAGGCTCTGCACCCACAGCAACTCATAATCCTCTCACAGGCAACTCAGAGGTTTCCATATACTGTTTCAAAGGAGCCTCAAGTTATCATTTATTTATATCCAGAAAAAGTTTCTAATGCATTCAGAAGTAATCAGTTACAATAGTGCAAAAACACTGGGTGCTCTCAAACCAGGTTAAATGTGCTGAGATAAGGATACAACTAGACAGAGTTTAGATCCATGTGCTCAAACTAGGGAAAAGTTATCACTGGTAAGACTTTGCACATTACAGCAATATACAAGAGAGTTTAAAAAAAGCATATGTATTGATCCAAGAATGATGTGAAGGCATCTCTTTATATGTTCTTATACCTTTCTCCACCTACTCTTTCTCAATTGTAATACATCACTGCAATTAAAAAAAAAAAAACAATTAATAGCAGCTGATCAGAGCACAGTGCTAATAATGCCCAGGTCTGGGTTCAATCCCTGTATGGGCCATTCACAAGGACTCAATGATCCTTGTACATCCCTTCCTACTCAAAATATTCTGTGGCAGACAGTAAGGTCTGCTTGGAGTCAGGTTCAATGAATAAACTTAAAAATTAGAAGTATATGTATGTTTTTATAAAAAAAAAATTAAAGTTCATGTTCCAACTTCTAAAATTTAACTAAATTCTTGAGAAAGTCTTAAAAACTTGTCATCTTAGAGCAGTGATGAACACTAACCACACAAAAGAAAGCCCTAATTCTGCTCTGCAACTGCAGTGTAACAGCAGGAAGGGCAAAAAGTTGAAAGAAAAATAATTTGCAAATATAGCACTCTTATGAATGTCATTTGCTTCAAATTATTTCAGAAAATCAAGTTAATGCAATATTAATGTCTTGTGAAAGATACTAGTAACTCTTCTGCTCAGTTATGGCACTGGCATGGTAAAGACAATCAAGTCAGAGCCTAAACTCTGATGAGAAAGACCTTCTATGCAGGCTTGAAAACATGCACTTGGTCTTTGGGCTGTTCAGTTCTGTGCTGTCAATGATGAAACCAACAGCCACCACACAAGTTATTTGTGAGGGTGCAGAGGAAAATGGACATCTAGTCTGTGACTCCAGGTGAGGCTGAGCCTTGAAAAAGAGTTATAAATGGCTAGGCAGAGCTTCTGTACTTTGCACTCTTGAATCCAGACAACAAAAATCTCTCTAAATCATATTTCAGATGTCTAAACATTCATGTGGATGTCAGTATTTTCTGGTTTTCACAGCCTCTGAAGAGATGGGTGAGGTGGTTACATTAAGACAATAAACAGATGTGATAAGGAAAGTGTGAATTTCTGAAAGACTCCATAATCCTAAAGCCCCACAGACCAATATAATAGGTTCTATTATAATCTCTCCTGTATTTCTGAAGTCCTGACCTTTGTGGCTTTATGGGATACACATAGTCTGAATGCTTTGGTTCTTCAATTCTGCTTTTACAAAGCATATACATCTATTTTAATAGGCACTTTGAAGCAAGAGTTCATGAGGTACATGGCTTAAAGCAGCTCATAATTAGTTAGGTATACACATTAAAACACGTAATTACTTAGATATACACTTAAAATAGGGTACAAGCAACTGCAACACTAAGCTTGGCAGAGCCAGCAGAGTCCTGACAAAACAAAAGCTTTAAATCCAATGATTTACATTTACCTAAGTTAGACTAAAAGCCTTGTTCTGTTTTCACCATCTTCAACAGCCCTCATTTGAATTTTTATTTTAGAAAACTTAAATCAGGACCAATTTTCTTTCTAGACAAGGGCATATTCTCATCTCTACTTCCCTCCATATTCAACTTTTTTTTTTTTATTTTTATATTTTCTTTTTCTTTGCTGTCAGCACAATCTGAAAGCACTGCACAGCAAGTCAGCAAGCTGACAGGGCAGGGATGACAGTAGAGATGCTTCTTCAAGCTGTGACAATCAACGAAAAAACTCCAAAGAAACTGCTAGTTTTTAGCAAAAGAAGCTGTTACATCAACATGTAGGAAAGCACAATTGTTACCTCATTATTTCCTGGATCTTCAAGTCAGAATTCCAGTTCTTTTCAATCCCAGGTACATGACCCATGCCAACAACACCAACTACAACAGCTGGGATATATTTTCTAGGTTCATCTGAGAAAAGAAAGATTAAGAGAAAGGAACATATCTGTAAAAGAACTAATTTCAAGCTATAAAGAAGTAGCCAAAGTGTGAGACTACAAAACTGATTTTTTCAAAATATAGGGGCTTTTACTACCACATATTGAAACCCTGTTATCGCATACTGATCTCACCTACTGCCTCTTTCATTGAAAGTCTGAAAAAGTCAGCACGGTTTCTGGATTTTCAGAATCATTTATTCAATATATAGACCCAGCCAGTGCTCATACTTCAGCCTCAGGGGGACAGGCTCAGCAGATGCAATCTAAATTAACTTCTTTTCTTCTCTGTGTAGGTCATGTTTCTGTGCTGCTTGAGAGGAACACCCCTGGTCTCTGCTGTCTCCTGAACAGAGAACTTTCTCCACCACTTTGGACAGTGGCACCTGGCACACAAAGTGTAACAAGATTTGGGCTCACAAGCAGAGAACAATGCTTGAGACCACACCTGTTCCTCTGAAGCTCTCTGTCAGAGACTGGCCTCAGCAACAGCAAATCCAAGCCAGAGACATCCAGCAGCTAGCCAGCAACCATCAGATCAATGAACATGTGTCAGCTCTCACCCTCACCTCCCATATACCATCCATATTTCACAACACTCAAAATGTGGTTTCTGGAAGTTTTCCCCAAAGAATATAGCACCATGCCACAATAAAAATAACTCACAAAAAACTTCATAAAGAAAAATGATCAGGCTGCTTTCCTATGGGGAAAATTCTACATAATACATAAATATAAAATACAAGTTCCACTGTTTTGCTTTAAATATTCACCCTTGATTTTTCCAGAAAAAAAGTAAACATGTGAAGAGCAACCCACTTCAAAATGGAACAAATCTGTATTGAAAACACTAGAACTATTATACATATTTGCCAAATTGGTTTTTCTAAATTTTCTTTTTCTCAGTCTATTCTAGAGTTGCTCTAAAGCAGAACTGCAACAACAACAGTTCTGCACTAAAGTGACGAGAAACACTATCTTCTTTAGATATTAAGTAAGAGGTAAAACACTTCAGAATGCTTATCTATAAGGAAGGGCATGCCAATTACATATGGCAGCAGAATACTAGCAAAGATTAGACAAATACTATTTTCCTATATGCCTATACCTTGCTGAAATAGCAGTCACATATGATTATTACTGCCAGATCAAAATTCCTAGCAGCCCAATTTACAATTATAAAAAAACCTATTAAGAGTACTGAAATTAGAGAATTAACTTATCAAGAAACGAGTCCCTCAGCAGCCAGTGACAACATTGAATTTGGTGAGAAAATGGGACAAGCAAGATGGCTGACAGTCACATACTGTGCTGTCATACCAGATCCCTGCCTTTTGAAATGGTTTGCTAATTAGTACTTACCAGTTTTAAATAGCACAATGAGAAAGGAAACATAATTTAGAGTCTACTGCTCTAGGTGGTTTCAACAGAAGAGTAATACCCCTTTTTAATTTTTTTAAGCATGGTATCTTATGTGACATGCGGCATTCATGAATTGAACATCCCAGATTTCCTGAGAACTGAACTTTGGACCAGTACACAAAAACACCTTGCTGGTTATAACCTCTGCTTTAAAACAATTACTTTCTGAAGCTCGAGGTAGTTCTATCTGCTTTGCTGCTTGCTTCAGCATGTAGGTCAAGTAAATATCTCGTTCGGAGACAATCGTTCGATGAAGATCAGGGAATTCTCCAATCATTTCTGCCATCATCTGTTCCAGTAAGTCCTTCTGTTTGCATTTCTCCACATCATCTTTACTGAAAGAAAGGTAAGTTTTCTCAGTATCTGTTACGCTTTTAAAGGTCAACACAGACAAATTAATGAATAAAAACAATTGGGCGTTACACCTAAACACAGTCTACAGTTCTCGTCCCCCAGTTTTCCTCTCCAGAAGGAAAATAATCTCCATAAACCTGTAGAACTTGATACCTAACAATGCCTCTGCAGTGAAGGAAAGGGAAAGAAAAGAGGTCACTTGCCTTTAGCCAGTTCAACTGGATTTTCTGCTTTCCCACTTTAAAAGCTGGCAACTCAAGTCAGCAAAACTACTAGGCCTTCAAAGGCATGAGTTACCATGATGCCCCATTTTCAGTGTGCATTAATAAGCTTAGAAAAGCCTACACACAGCTCTTCTGAGGAAGCAGATCTGATCACTGAACACACAAAGACTCTACTTAAGGAACAAAAAAGGCACACTGTAATGCACGATCTGAGGGCATGGAAAAGGATCTGTAGGTTCCTAGTGTCAATCACAGGTCTAGCAGAGACATCAAAGTTATAAACCAATTTGCAGAACAGAAAAATAGCAAACGGTCAGGAAATGCAAAAAAGGAACTGCAGGAGTAAATGCAATGAGCTTTTATTCTTTTCATAGGTGCTATAAACCCTTCTGTTAGAACCCCTAGCTGTGGGTCATAGCTTGTGGCAATGACATGATCTGGTTTAGCATCACTGTCTATCAAAGAATGATGTCAAACAGGCTTCCTTTAGTTTCCAAGATGAAAAGGACACTACAAATGTGAGCAGGGCAAGCTAAAGGAGAAATGCTAGCTTTCAACAGACCCAGAAACATCAACAAACTGACAATTTTGATGTTGAATTATTACTCCATATTCCATGGAATCTCATGTTGATGGCTGGATGTGGAACTCTTAAGAATATACACATTATTGTACTGAGGCCTTTACTCTCTTATTTACAATATCCTCATGCAGTAGTAAGAAATATTTCATATTCTGCATAATAAAATAATAATTTAAAGAAATTTTTAAAGTATACTAGGAATTCTTCAGCATCTAATCTTACACTTCACCTGGAAGTAATGCCCTGAAAGACAAAGGAAGACCTGACAAGATCAGAAAGACAGCTTTCACTTCAAAAATACATATTATTGCAGGATAGTTTGTATATTCATCCTTCTCACTAACTTCAAATTTCATTGCATTAGGCTGGGTACCCTCATACTAAAGTCAAACTGAAGAATTGAATAATCCACCCCAAACATAAAACATATGGGGTGCTTATTCATACCTGATGGGGTCGGATAAGAAGCAAAGGCCCCAAGCAAGCTTGACTTTTTGCCAGAAGGAAAGCGCAGCAATTGCTCTCTTAAATGTAACAGGGATGGGCCGGTCACCAAGGTGGAATTTACAGAAAGGTACTTTACTGGCCTGAAAGGGAAGATACAAATAACTAGTCAGCATTTCATACTGCAGCACAGCACATTCTTATTAATGCACGGTAAGGATTTACTGTGTTATACAAGGTATCTTAAAGAGCAAGATATATCATGCTTCAACACAAAAAATATTTTGGCTTTGCAATAAGTAAAATTTACAAAATACTACTACATTACTTCATAAATGAATAAATCCACTACACAATGCAGTTGGTTAAATTCCATTAAATTGTAATGCCACACCCTTGAGGTTACTTGTACTGAAGCACAAAGCTTCTGAATATTTACTATATAAGGTGACAATATGGCTCAATATCTATCTGGGCCTGAATAAGGTCTGAGGAGAACCATCAATGGTGTCATCATTTTGCTTTCACCTAGGATTTGTCAGGATCATCAACCTTACAGTTGGTCATGGCAAAAGATATTAAAGAAAGAGCTTATGAGACAATAACTGATGCCAGATACACATGATAAAGTCTGACTTAGCTGTAGATTACCCTGACACATTTTAGCACAATATAGAATTTCCAGAAAATTCTTTTCTATTATTTATTTAAAAATTTAAAAATTTCCAGCAATCGCTTAGAATAGGACAGAGCTAATTTTTTTTCTTTCCTGCTTAAAATGGGAAACAACACATTTCATTCTGGTCTAGAATGCACAAGAAAATAAACCTTGAATATACCAAATGATTCCAGATTATTTATCAGCAATGTCTCTCAGATTTCCTTACTAGTGCATAATTTACATAAAAATAGCAAGATACATTCTGCAAGATGGATGCACATAGAGAAAATAGTGTCCCAGTATTCCCAGACAAAAAAATAAGAGTAGTGTAAAACACAGCTAACTATTTAATTCCAGTATCACTGCTGGCAGTAGTACAAAAGGTGACATTAAAAGACCATACAGAACCAACAGATCAGTCAGGTATTTCACTTCCCCAATCTTTGTAGATGAATGGAACATATCAGATCTCATTAATCCTTTCGAACTGGTTTTCACAGCCTGAAAGCCTGACACCACCAAACAATGGGACTAAGATCAATATTGAGAATTCAAAAATAATTATTTAAAAGAAACTAAATCATTAATGAAAACAAATGTCTTCAGAAATATCATCAGGAAAAAGCCTTATTTGAATTGCTTTCCTACCACTTATGTCTACAAATCTTTGTACCTTGAGGTACAGTTTGAAGTCGAAAATGATTTTTACTACTTCATTGGCTTCAGCAGAGGTATTGCCAGAGTGACTCTTTTCCAGGCAACAGCAAAATGGTTTTATTGAGTTCAACTCTGGAAGCAAAAGGCCAGTAATCTGACCTCAGAAAAGCCATTTCAAGTTCTCACCTCTTTGAAAGCCTCCCTGAATTCTCCTCCTGGGGCCATTCCCAGCTGCTCTGTGATGTGAGCAGAAACCTTCAGAAGCAGCATTTGCATCAATCCAGACATGACTCCGTTCTGGCAGAAGAGGGAGAAAAACATGTAAAAAAAACAGGCTGAAGAATGCACTGTTCACAGAAATGAAAAAAAACATTATTTTAATGAAGAAACAGCACTGAAGCTACATTTTGGAGCCAATTCACTGATCAATACAGCCCATATGTCAGTTTTTATCAGTTTACCTCACTGCGTGGCCAAAGTATTCTGCCTTTCAACAAAAATGTACAACAGGTTAAGAAAATAAAGAAGGACAGCCAGATTTATTTCAGTCTGTATTTACTCTGTGTGCCTGAAGCAAGTGTATGAATAACTTAATGGTTAAACAGTTCTGTGGTACAGACACAGAAGGGATAGTGGAAGCAGGAAGCCAGGGAGAAGGTAAGAAAAACCTGTCTTATCAGTTTGGTTTGAGCCAACTGGTACTGCACATCTCCAGGTTATCCACATTTGAGCCAGATACCACTGTGCACCATGTTACTTTGCTTAATGGAAAGCAAACAGGTACTTCTCTGCAAACAACTGTAAGGGTTCTGAAATTCAAGGAGGAGCTAAAGGAAGTCTGGTTTTAACCTGCAGCAGTTACCTGACAAGCTGTGGATGCCAGTGATCCATTGCAAATATGTTATGTTTCATATCAACATTCTGCTCATCTTCCAGTTTCAATTAAAAGCAATGAAATCCAATTTTAGCGCTTAAATATTTAATGTAAGTGATTATAAAAAGACACCATTTGGGCTTTCTTTCCTCATTTCCAAACTTAAGGATGAAAGTTGAAAGCAGCTTTGACTTTTAGTGTAGCTTTTGGGCCTGTCTCATTTCAATAAGATGAGGCAACTAAGACATAACTGAGCAACTTACCAATTGGTCTGATGTTTATCGGAGAAAAACAAAGACACTATAATTTGGCATGAGACAGTTGGACTGTTCTCCTGGTTTTCCCTATACAATCCATACTGTTAGTAATTCAAAGGGGAAAGGTCAGGGAATTTTTTGGTTGAGACCATAGACAGAGAAATACGTTCTTTAAAAGGCCAAATGTTCAAATTTTATTATTTGCATTATTCCTGCAAACAGAGTAAAGGAGACTAATACTGAGCTATAAGAATAGGAAGGATCTTTGCTGTATTCTCTGGCTTTGGACCCAACAGAGTCTGTGTTTTCTACTGCCTGCATGCAAGATCACTTCAAGCCCAGGTAGGAAGTGGCAACTGCCAAGTTGCCAACCTGACTTTACATCACAGAGAAAAAAAAGTCTGCTATTTTGTTTTCATTGTCTTTTTCCTCTTAACACAACATAAACTGTTGCATTTAGCTTCGATATAAAGAAAAAAAGTTTCTGTGCCTGTTCACAAGGTCAGAAGACCCCCAGCTATGCTGTTCCAGTTGTTGTGAACATGCATTTTGGCTACATGCATCAGAATAATCCACCTTACCTAAGATAAACAGATAGATGCAACAATTCATGCAACATGCAAGTGTTTTGCAGTGTCTTTTCCTTTGACAGGGCATAAACAAAGAAAACAGCAAAGACACATTATTGCCTCCCTGAGCGAGTCAGAAAGCCAGCTCTGAGACCCTGTGTGTGAGCACACACACTGCATAGCCCTGAGCCACTGCAAGGGGTTCTGCATGCATGCAGATTATATTCCTCTGGGGGGAGGATGCACTCCTGGAAATCCCCCAATTACATCAATAAAGCAATTCCAATATACAGTTACCACACAATCAAAATAGCAATCTACAAATTTCTTCATCCAACTGGACACAAACTCTTTACCACTGATCAAGCACTGCCATTCTAATCAAGTGTCCGGTCATTTTTAAACCAACTTTGTGTTGTTGCACTGTGCCTAGCTTAAAATCATTCCAATGCAAGCTAGCTAAGTGGAACTGAAAAAATACAGGATTTTTTTTTTTTTTTGCACACACATCCAGACATGTCCACATCAAACTGCCAGAGTAGTTATAATTTGAAGAGAATCCCACACTTTTTAGCCCAAATTTTTCAGAATCCCCCTCTAGGGCCTATTGTCAATTAGAAACTACTCCAATGACAAGTGGATAGGTAGGAATTAAAGAGCAGCACACTAGATTGAAGAAGGAATGCAGCTAAACAGAAAATACCAAAATTAAGTGCTCTTTAATAGTTGTGATACAGATGCAGATTGCAGGAATAATAATCACATTTAAATATATTAGCAAAGCATTGCAATTGCAAAGTTAGACTTGTGTCCTGCAAATGGAGCAGCTGTTAAATGCAGGAGGATTCCTGTCAAGGTTAACAATTTGCCCAACCAATCCCGTTGTGAAAAGAAAGTCCTCAATGCTCCATCTGAAAACAGAAATAACACCCAAACCTAGCTTTGCCACTGTAATAGTACTCTCACCTACATCAACAGTATTAGGTTCCCAGCTGGTGGGAACACTGGTTTGGATTGCAATCTGACAGATTGTTCTTAACATAAACCTTTAATTCTCACTGTAGGAATCATACCTGTTTTATAGCTTGTTGAAGTTTTTCCAGATTTATTTCTTTGGCTTCTTTTAGTAAGGTCTTTTCATCCATCTTCAACATAGAAACTCTGTACTGGCACAGCTCCACTACAACTACATCAGGCTGCACTTCTTGTATTGTCTGAAAAAGATGAATTTATTTATACTGCTTTAGAAAGGAATAAACAGAAATGCAGCCAATATCAACATTTTAAAGAGAGAAAGGACCTTAAAATCACATTCCAATAATAATTTTCAATTAAAAAAACCCAGCAGAATAGTAAATAAGAGTTCTCCAAATAACTATGCATTGACAAAAATATTAAGGAAGGTGACAGCAAAATGTCTTAGTTACTGGATGCTTTGGGACAGGATAATGGTGAACATACTGTGCTGGGGAGGGGAGCAGGGAAGAAACACTTTATGTTAAACTTTTCACATTCACAAAATTATTTTGACTGTTCTCTGTGGTATTTTTCCATCTGAGTTAGAATACACTTTGTGCCAGAACTGTCAGCCCTGCAACCCTGGTTCTTATAAGATTCCTCCCCCTCTACCTCCTGAATAAAGGTTGTCTAAACTGCAGAGTCTGCAGGAGGTACAATATGCGATAGTTCCTACTTGCACTAGAGCTTCAGACCTATTTGCAGCTTGAGAATGGAATCCAAGTGTTGTGCAGGATGGTTTTACAGCCAAATACTATCCAGGCAATCTAAGCTTCACTAGTGAGATTTCTACTTTGAACACTGACACTCTATCTGCCTTTTTTATTGAAGGGCAAATAAAAATATTTGAGCTGGGAGACCAATATGTTGCATCAAAAATTATTACCGTAACATGTCTGCTTCTCAGCCCATAGCGCTGTTAGCCCTCCAACAGCCAATTAGAAAAAACAGAGCCTGAAGGTTACAGCACAGAACCAAGTCAGAGAGCTGGACTTTATTCTACTTAGTGCTAAATTGAAACATCATAAAGATGCTGCTGAAGGGCTCACACTGAGTATTTACCTTTACTACATCCTTTTTGCTGCTGTCACTGAAGTGGGCTGTTCCAACCACGTATACTTTAGAACCATCCTCAGTATTAAGCTCAGTCACAGTGTTTGGTAAAGCAGGCCTTTTCTGCCTCTTCTTCAGCTTCATCTCCAGGAGAATTTTAAATGCATCTGCATCAGCTATAAATGTAAAGAAAAATAGAAAAGAAAAGCACACATGACATAAAGTGCAGGTAAGTAGAGACAGAAAATAAAAATGTCGCCACTAAACAGCAGAGCAGAGCTAAAAGGCCATTGATTTACCACTGTAATCTTACATTCAATTCTGAAGCTACATCATTGAGAGTGCCATCACTGGAGAGGCTGCCTCCAAGCATGGGTCTCAGTCCAGGTTTCCTACCCTGTGGACACTGGGACAGGTTGTCCACGCAGTTCAGTAAGGGAAAGAGAGAAGCTGTGTGGCAGGTGAGGTGGACAGAGAAGCAAAGAATACTTAGAAAAGGTATACACTAAATTAGAGAAAAAGAAAAAAAAAAGCATTTTTTAAATTCTAAACCCGAAGTGTTCCATTTTGGGATTCTTATCTATATAAACAATAGCAACACATGGCACTGGTGTGAATATGATAGTAAAGTCACCTCCACATATTGGCACATATAGGATACCTACAGTACCAACCTTAGCCTGTTCTGGGATTAACACACCAGGGATCAGTACACAAAGGAAAATTAAACCTCAAGAGGTATTTAGGTTAGGAATCCAATCATTCTTCCCTAGATTCAACAACTATTTAAGATCAAAATGGTACAAAGTGAGTTTAGCTCCTCTATGTCAAGCTTCCTGTATGGAAAACAGGAGGATCTATCAGCTTTGTCACAGATGCTCATTGCCAGATAGCCTCATTGATTGAGACAGAGAAGCTTTAATTCTTTATCAATGAGAAATTAAAGTTGTTTTGAATGAGTCATCTTAAAGCTGTAATGCATCTTAGGAAAAAAAAAGTATCGAGCAGGAAAGCAGAGTTTTGTTTCCAACCAACTCTCTTTCTCTGGCAAGCTGCTGCACAAGTTAGCAGAAGTCTCAAGTGGTCTCCAGAAGCCTGGAATAGGATCATAAGCCCAGGGGAACAAAAAAAAAAAAAGATTAGTGAACAGTTTGTAGGCAGGATGTCAAAGATGCAGATAAATTACAGCCTCCTACCACACATTCATTTTATGAATCTGGTTTAGCTGTGTGGCTCTGGCCCCAGCTGTGTCCCACAAATACTAAGCTTGGAAGACTTTATGTTAAAAAAAAACAAACTACCCCAAACCAAAACCAACCAAACAAAAATCCCACCAAAGTAGAAGAAAACCAACCAAACAAAAGAGAAAACCCAAACCAAAAAACCAAAAGCAACCCTTCAACATCCTTCTTAGCATTTGAGCTTCATGGTCAATACCCAAGAACATGGTGTGCTGCAATCAGTACCGTCTGAGCTATGGCAATGTTGCTGCCAAAACAGATGGTGATGATGAGGAGGAGGTAAGAAAAATGGAAGTAGAGGTAAGGCTGCTGCATTTGTAGCACTCTCAGTCACATAATTATAAAGGCAGCCATAGCAGATAAACAAAAACCCACCTAAGCAAATATCCCACCTCCCACTATGGTCAAAAGTGGATGTTGAATGGAGAACATAACACTTGGGGAAGTGTGTGTAATACCTGTCTCAAATATTTCCTAGCCTAAAGCCATTTATGATTCAGATTCCCCCAACTAAAAGTGGTTTCTACACATTTGGTAACCCTTAAAGGGTGTAATTTCTATTTACTTTTCAAGCTTTCACCTCACACATATACTCAGTACTGGACTGAATAATGTTTCACGTGAAGAAAAAATGTGATAGTGGTACAGCACCAGATGTTATAATTTAAGGACACAATTAAGGAAAACATTCTCAGAAGCAGCTATGGCTTTTATTGAACCAACTTCTATATCTGGAAAAAAAAGCCACATAAAAAATTGATCTGCTTCTTTAGGTCTGCATAGCTTTAGTCAAAGCTCTGTTTGCTCCCATGAAAGCTGAGATCCCTAGGAATTATTCAGCGGTGCTATTGTCACACACTAATTTGCCCTAAGGTGGTTCAGAGCCTATTATTTGCCAGAAAGCACAATCTGAATGCTCCTATTGTTACAAATCAGCACCGGATACACTAATATAATAACAGTGTATCAATACAGATAAAGCAAATCCTAAGAAGCCTGTGTTTTTCACTTTTGAGAAAGAAATGCCTGTCATTATCTGATCTTACCAATAACAGGTAAGAAAAAATACTCTTCCTGGGCTTCACAAGACAGTTTTGGTTGGAATACTTTTATTGCCACTTCCTGCAGGCTTGCCAAAACATTATCATGCTAGCATGGGCAAAGCTAGCATGATTTGGGACAACTCATCACCATCATATCACTAGATGCCAGACTGCCAAAGCAAACATATACTCATGCATCACTGGCTTAGAAAGCAATAGCTAAGCTTAAAACAATAGCTAAGTGTATCTCTTAAATCTAAAAATATTTACTTTTGAAAGTATGGGATCAGCAAACTGACAATCTACATGTCATTGCTATTTCTAAATTTGATTTACACAACTGGGCCTTGAAACAAATCAAGAACAGATTAAATCAGCTATGACTTCATTAGCACCTCCTTTTTTTGCCAACAGTCCTGTCCCTTCTAGGTAAGGAAAAGGCAAGGACATTTAGTTGAATACCCCTTCCAGTATGATCACCCTCCCCAGTCCAACCAGAAACATACAGATATTCTGTGATATACTTGACGCTCCCTTTGGGCCATCTTCTGGTGCATCAGAGGACGACATGGGATCTGCAGCAGCCTGTATGAAACAAATTCAAAAGGAGGCTGGGAATTATAATGAAATGTTTCAATACATCTTTCCCTTTGTGAGTTTACTCAATTTGAACCCACCAATAATATTCAAGCAAGTAAATAATTCAAGCAGTGTCACAGTTCAAAACATTTGTGATTTTACAACTATTTTTTCCTAGCTGCCTGAGTATGGGATAGAACATCTAAACAATGGACTACTTCATGTCTATTTTAAGAGATAATATTTATACCTGACACGGAATTTTAAAATAAATGGGATTCTGGATAAAAAGAACAAATTTATCTCTAACACTACTACAGTACTACAGCACTTTGTGTTGAAAACTAAAATGTGCACCGATTATATCATTTGACTCAACTACCAGTCAGCACTAGTCTGTCAGGAGTCTGACAAAGTTAATCAGTACTCACAAGACTAAACACATCCATTCTAGAAGAGTCAGGCCAAGTATTTGTTAGAATAAGGCAATTATGCAATATGCACATCAAATCTTACAAAATTCACGTGCATGTTGACTTTATACATATCAGAAATCAAAGATACAAGGCACCTGCAGAGTGTTGCTCTCTAAAGGAACAGAAGGCAATTGAAAAGATTCACAAAGACTGACTCTTGGATACTATCCCTAGAAGTATGTGATACAGGTCTTTGGCTAACAAAAACCTTTCTGATTTTTAATTTAACAGCAAGTTTTAAAACCCATGCATAGAATTTAAATAATTCCTGTCATTCAAGCCAGAGAGGCAGATTTAGTGCAGAAAATACTCAGGAGCAAGGGGAAGTTACATTATAAACTACCTTTAGGCAACTACCTTAATTGAAAGTTTAATCAGGATGATTATTGGAAGAATTTGAAATTTCTGAACAACATTAAGTCAGAAAGTTAGAGACGGGATGAGAACTCATCATCATTAAAGTACTTTCCAAGGGAAAGAAAATATTAATGAGTCAGCAAGCAGGCAGCCAACCTCTCCTGATGCATGTCAGCTTTTTAGCTAAAATGACTGGTTTATGTACTTTGTACTTAACCTGGTAAGGTTTAAAGCAAGGCTGTACAAAGCACACCCAAATGTTAAGAGCTTTCTGTAAGAGTAATTATTTTCTTCTTGCATTCCATAATGCCAAACAGAAATTTTGAGAAAATAAATCCTGAGTCTTACCGTGGCCCCATTGAAGGCAAGGAAAAATTTATGATACATTTCATGGACTAAACTCAAAACATACAACAGCTTTGTAGTGCAAAGTTTAAAATAGTCACAGCAACACATCATCCTTTCACTACAAAGCAGAAGTCTGTTCATTGACAACTGCAAACTGCAATTACACTGCAAATTGCAATTACATTCACGAATCTAATTTAACACCAGCTCAGCTTTTGATCACAACATATGGCTCAACTACTGCTTGCATACTTTAAGTCTAGTCACAACAATATTTTGGAAAAATTTATCCATCTGTAACATATGGAATTAATCCTATCACTTATGCTGGCTTTGTCATCACAACATCACAACACTGCAATGAGCACAGCACTAAACCACCATGTTAGGAATCTGTTGTCCTTTTCTTTTATTAACAGGACAAAAGAACTGACATTCTTATACTTCATAGGATAAAAATTTCCTGAGTTTCACCTGCTATACCAGAAAAAGGTTTTGAGATACATGGATATGAAAGAAGAAGGAAAGGAACAGAAAGGATAGAAAAAGAATCTCAGTTTAATTTGGCAAGGAACTTCAGACATGTACAATGACATTATTTGTATATAATCAATTTCTGTAATTTACTCACAAAACCTTTTTCCTCCTAAAGGTTTCATCTCATAGGTTAAGCGATTTTATGCAATTCCTCACTTGCAAATAGAACAACAGAAAAGACCCATTTTAGCTTTTGCAACTGGAGGGAAAGAGAACCTGAAAAGAAACTAAATGTATCAAGAAAAATAGCACTCAGCTCTCCATCCCCATTTTAAAAGGGGTCTCACACCGGCATTCTCAGTCCTAAGACTTTGCAGAACTTGCCCAAAAATAAGTGGAAGAACCTGGCTAATTCACTCTTGACCTTCCCTGCAATTGTACTGAGATACAAACTTAGTCTCCAAGCCCTACCTCAGGCTGTTGCTCCTCTTGCATTCCTGCAGCGTAGGCTTATTTTCACCAACCACACAAGAACTGCAAGAAGTAAAAACAAATAGGAGAGAAGTAAAAATTATTGGCATAACCCAGAATATTTGCTCAAGAACTGTCCAGGGAAAAAAAATATATACGTGTCTCTACAGTCTCCAATAAAGGTTGAAGTAATAAAAGCAGCAAAGTGAAGAGGCACAAATGTCACCTCTTCAATTCTACTGCTATTAAGAGAACCAGAACAAACCAACAGCAACTCCCCCAAGTAAAACCAGCCTGTTTCAGTATGGTTCTTGAGGTGGCTCAAGCCAGAGAACAGCTTCTGCAACAGCAAAAATCTTGCTCAACTTAGTCAGTAGTTCTGTCTAGTTCATATCAACTACATCAAGACAGTTTTTAAGCAGATTCCAGGGATCATCTATATTTCTAGTATTTTACTGCTGCACAAAATATTATGAGAGCAGTCACAATCTTAATATTTAACTATAGTAATACATGTTGTTTTATCTGCATCATGCGACCACACATAAATATGCCAGGGTTAGAAGGTCAGTCAGCTAGTATCTGTGTGACAAACCTATGAAACTAGGTTTTCAAATCCTTACTGAATGGTTTCCATGTTTTAGTTTAACAATGGGGATGAAGGAATCTTAAAAGTCCAATGTTCTCCCTGGTGCTGGCAGAGTGCTGTGATTGAACTTGCGTGGTACTCTTGAGGTGATTACACAAGACACTGGATGCATGACTAGTGCTCATTCTGCTTATTCTCACTGCCATCCACTAATACTGAAGCACTCCAAGAAAGTGCTGCTTCTTTACTACAGCATTTTGTGCTACCTCCATTTGAGCTATTTCACAGTACACGAGATCAGTGTTTTATTTTATTAAATAGAGAGAGAGCAATCCTGAGCAACTTATTCATGGAATACATTTGCAGTCCCGCTCTGAGGAGTGGACAGACAAGTCTGGCTCCTGCCCTATGGTCAGATGAGGCTGGAGAAAAGCTGGCTGGCATTTGGGTGACAGCATACTTCAGCACACAAATGTGATGGCAATGGCAAGCCTCCCCCAAATCCCAAATACAAAAGTCTCCTGCAGTTGGATCAGTGCTCTGCATTCTGGTTTCTAGAAAGCCATTTTACTTTCTAGCTTTGCTTAAAGTACGTTTCTTTACAAGAGCATTTGCCTGGACAGTGTGAAGCAAGTGAGCGTAATTCTGTCCACTGGCACATCTCCCACCATGCAGCAGAGGGATTTCAGGATTTTGTGCCCTCTCGCTGCCCACTGCTCGTGGTCAGCCAGCAAACCCGAGATCACAGCTGCAGGCTGGGCAAGAAAAAAGCAGAGTGGCCAAAATCTTGGCTTCTGTATGGTCTCTAGAGCAAAATCCCCATGAAACCCAACAGATTCCCACAGCTTGAGCAGGCAACAGCTACAGACACAACTCCTGAGCTGCAAGGCAAATACCTCATTAAAACAAAAAAATACACACTGCACACAGTCCAAGAGGTTCATTAAAAGAAACAATTCAAAAACATACAAGATGTCTGCACAGGCAACATAAGCACTCCAGTGGATGTGCTACAAGGCACAATTTTAAAACCAGGACCTTCCTGCCTTCCAAGGAGTCAAGTCAAGGAAATCTGGATGTCAGAGTAAACTGCAACAGCAGGTGAAGCTGAACCGCTCTTCTGCTTCAGTATTTCCACAATTTACAAGTGGTGTGGACAGATCTAAAGCAGTACAGCAGAAGGAAAGCCCTGCCTTGACACCTGCAACCTGACTGAGACACACCAGCCCACAGACACCTCACTCCAGATAGTCTCTCAGTTTTGTGGGGTTAAGTAAACTCAGAGCCTGTTTTTATCCTGTCCTGTCTCTGATAGACTGGCTTGACTACTTGTTGGCTTAGACAGTAAACTACACTGGAAAGCAGGCTCAGTTTAAAAAAAACACCACTTTTTCCCCCTCACTCTACCAAGGCATTTTTAGTTCAGATGATTAAACAGCTGCAGGAAGAACTGCAGCACCAAAACTTGAGGAGCAGCATGAAGCAGAGATGCTGAAACCAACTGCCCTTTAAGAAAATACTTGTTCAACTACAGCGTCACTCAGTGTACCAATACTCTGATGCTCAGCTCTAGGCTTGGTTCTCAATTGGTTTGTGTGCAAAATATCACAGTGTTTTTCTGTCAGTGAATCAGCTGGCCCTAAATACAACCTAAAGTTCTACGCTTGATTAAGGTCTGCTGGCATTTGAAAGTATGTCTCTTATCTACAGACTACTCTTCAAACTAATGAAGTGCAAGTTTTGTTTTAAAAATAGACTCCTCTACAGAAACACTACATGGTATTTTTTCCCACCAAGTGACATTTTAGGAAACATCATCCCATTCTCACTACTAACTAAATTATATGTCTGATACTGCTGAGGGTGGGGGAGAGATCTTTGAAGTTTACTCAAGCTAACTAATACCAGTTTTTAACTGACCTATACCTTTGGAGAAAACAAGCAGTTTCCAGCTCACTGTTTCACTGCAGTTTTCAGCTCCAGCCTCTGCAGGGAATCCATGGAACAATACTTCCATGGCCAGATGAGAGAATGAGCAGCAACACTGACAGGCAAGTCTGCCACCATTTTCCTCTAGGACAAGTGGGCCCATAGGAATCTCATGAGGTTTAGTAAGTACAAGGTACTGCACTGAGTTGGGGCAACTCTCCATTATCAATACAGGCTGGGGATGAAGGGACTGAGAGCAGCCCTGCTGAGAAGAACCTGGGGGTGCTGGTGCATGAGAGGCTGGACACAGCCTGGCCATGCGCACTTGCAGCACAGAAAGCCAGCTGTGTCCTGGGCTGCATCCAGAGTGTGGCCAGCAGGGAGAGGGAGGTGATTCTGTCCCTCTGATCTGTTTTTGTGAGACCCCACCTGCAGTGCTGCATCCAGCTCTGGGGTCCCCAGCAAGAGAAGGACGCTGACGTGTTGGACTGAGTCCAGAGGAAGCCACCATGATGGTTAGATGGCTAGAGCACCTCTCCTGCAAGGGAAGGCTGAGACAATTGTGGTTGTTCAGCCTGGAAAAGAGAAGGCTTTGGGGTGACCTAATTGCAGCCTTCCAGTAACTGAAGGGAGCCTAAAAAAACCAGGAAAGGGACATTTTACAAGAGCTGTAGTAACAGAACAAGGGGGAATGGCTTCAAACTGAAAGAGAGTAGATTCAAACTGAGAGGCTTCAAACTGAAAGACTAGATTCAAATTAGATATCAGGAAAAAATTCTTCACTGTGGGGGTGATGAGGTACTGGAAGAGGTTGCCCAAAGAAGCTGTGGATGCCCTACCCCTGTGAGAGTTCAAGGCCAGTCTGAATGGAGCTTGGAGCAACCTGGTCTAGTTACAGATGCTTCTGTCAACTGCAGGAAGGTTGGAACTAGATGATCTTGAAGATCCCTTCCAATCCAGGCTTTTATGCCCTTGTTTTCAGGTGCTTAGATCTGCTCAAGTTACAATGGAGCTGAAATTTTCCATGCAGAAGTCTTGTTCTAGACTCACTAGAGTACAGGCAAGGCTGGGTACTCAGCTAGCAGCATCCTCCTCAGCAGCACTGGCAAAAGTCCATGTATTTAGGAATTAGTCAAATACCTTGGACTCCAGGCTGATCTAGTTAATCCACATGAAAGGCACTATCCTTGTGCTTCTATGTATTCACAGAAGGTATGTGAGTGCTATGATATTTGAAATATAATTTGAAGCCTCTGAGAGAACACCAAATGTACCTTGCTGTTACATAGATAACCAACTGAAGCGCACAAATCTGTATGCACTTCCTTTCACCATGTCCAATAGCAAGAAAAGGGGCCAATTCAGATCAAATTCTGGCATCATTTGAACAATTTACATTCATGCATTTCAAAATTTCTTGGAGTTTAATTTTCTAACCTGTGTTCTGGGCTTTTTATTCTTTTTTTAAGTTTACTTTCCTAAAGAAATGACACAAGGTAACAAGGCATCTTATTTGTTTGTGCTTGTTCGCCCATAGGTGAATTTTAAACTATTTTGGCAAGCAGGGAAGAGTCTCACAGTCATTCAGAGGTGCAACACACAGCACGGCTCCTCCAGGAGAAAAAGATCACGAAGATTAGATGAGGTGCTTGTGAAAAAGAGGCAGTCTGCAGAACTTGCCAGGGAACAGAAGGAAATTCAATCCCAAGCTGAAAAGCCATAGAGTGTTCAGACAATTATTTACAGTGTTCCATAATATGTATACTGCAATATCTCATAACCTCAAGTTCTGCTTACCATGAGATTTGGCATGAACATGTGAAGCCAATCAAATTCCCCTCCTCCAGCTACTTCAAAGGCCTGGAAGACCCTCTTGCGAGATAGATCATACACTGAAAATCTCAGACATGACAGTGCACTTCTTTCAGATGCACTGGGAGACTCAGCTTTTAGGCACTCATAAAGATCAGAGATTAGAAAGTATTTCTGTTGTCTTATCTGCCAGGAGACTGTCTTAATCGGGGATTCATTCTCCTGGTTGGAGTATTACCAAGAAAATTCCTGGAGCTAGAAGAAACAAGGAGGGGTGATTGATGATTGAACGATGATTGAATCTCCACCTCAAACACCTTTTTCCCAGGCAAATGGAATTCTTGTGCTTAACGCATCTTTGTTAGACCAAGGGGACCTGCCATTCACTGGGCCATTAAAAATTGTTGTTTATACATACATATGTGAAAAAAATGAAGCCCTTTTGCCAACTATTAAAATACTTAGGCAACCAAACAGGAATTTTTGAGACCACCAAATAAACTGCAAACCTAGAATTTAGCCATTACTCATCTCTATTGATAGGCACCTATTTCCTCTCAAGCTCTTCTTGTTCCTACAGCACACACAGGACAGCCATTGCTACTGAGAAAAGTACTGCCAAAGAGGGGCTGTATTTTTCCCAAGCACATGGGCATTATTCTCTTTCCCCCAAAATAGCAAGTTCAGGAAGGAACACACAGAAAAGTTCAACATCTTCTAGCAATGCTTACTTACCCTGCACAGACGCTGGCAAAGCAGAGGCAGAAAGAACTCCCTGCCATGCTATTTCACAACAGCCCTCCAGCTTTCCTAACATAAACCAGCTTCAGCAGCACTTCTTTGCACAAAATCTTCTCATGAACTCATTTATCATACTTGATAGCCTTAGTCAACCTTAGTCAAGTGTTTCGGTTCCAGCTTCATATTTAGGCATCTGAAACTCTCCTAGCTTGCAGTCTCAAGAACACAAGAGGCACATGCACTCACAAATCAGCTTCTAGCAAGGCAAGTTAAAGAACAAAAGGTCCTTTCCTGTTTAATTTCAGTGAGAAAATTCAAACACCACACAGAAAATTCATTACAGTATCCTCCTACGGTAGGGCTAAACTTGTTCCTTTAATGTCTTGTCTAAATTTGCTTCCTTCAGACAGTGATTCAACGGAATTGATAAGAAAGCTCTCAAAAAACCTCTCATGCTCCTACCCATAAAACAACATAGTCAGCTACTTTGTAACAAGATTTTTATTGGATGTTTTCCTCCTTCTGAGCTGTACAGAAATTCAGAAGCAGCACTTTGTTTCCTCAATATGTTGACACTGCAAGAGGGAAATAAAAGTTGTCCATAGTCTTATAATTGTTCTGTATTTTCTGTGCGCTGCACACACATCAGAATAGTTAGTAAAGAAACTAGGAAAGGAGTCACCAAACTACAGCTTGTTCCACCTTTTATTGAAAGGAACAGGCAAAAATTTCTGAGTTTGATCTCCGTAACAAACAAATGTAAATGTATCTGTTAGCGCTTTTGACAGCTACAGTATTCACTAACATTGCAGCAAGTACCCACATCTCTTGTGTTAATCAAAGTGTTAATATCAAAGTGTTAATCCTGTAGCCTCTGAGACAGGACTGTATGTTTGTTTCTGTTTACAAATAAGTAACTGAGGTATATGAATGCTTAAATATGTCTACAAATCTGACCTCTGGCAGCTAAAAAAGTTGTTCAAAGGCTCATGGAACTTTCAAAGCATTTCAATTTTACAATCTGAATTTTCCTTTCTTTTTAATCATTGGTCCTTCTAGGATCCCCACACACCCCACAGGACAGCACTTCCTCCTAGTAACAAGGCACCACCACCCATCCTTGTTCCTCTAAAGTTGCTGTGGGAAAGACAAAGGATAGGCTGAGGACTGAATTTGAGAGCAAGCTGTCAAACAATAAGGTGGGAGTCCTCCAGTGAGAATATAGCACGCCTCACACAGGTCATGCAGCAACTGAGCCAAAACTGCCCTGCACTGGACACAAGCCACAGGCACACACAAAAAACTATGTCACAAACAGACTTGTGTGCAAGTCCTCTAACACCAGTATCCCTGGCCAGAACACAGCTTCCATCAGTTTGGCACGAGATGCAGCAATAAAAATTTACCTGCATCTATGTGCATTAAGAGTGCTGTGCTCCTTTCATCCTCTAAACCTGCAGTTTCACTAGCAATGGATATTTGATTTAGCTGGTATAGCCTGTACACTTTACATTCATATTATGCACTGCATAAGCACATCTCATTTGAATACTGCTACCGTTTAACAGGATCACTTATTTTATGTAAACAAAAGAGGCATATCAGTACTTCAGAAGATACAGACCAAACTTTTCTCCCACTGACAAACTGTTGCACTCTTTACTTACTGTCTGAAATACCTAGCAAAGCACCTTTCATGCTTAACATTTAACCTACTACGAAGGCAAAACCAAAATAACAGATAACCTCTTAAGTCTCATACTCTGCAACATAAACAGTGTATTTAAGAATGATGAGGCTTTTTCCATATCTATGCACAGAAATCTCACAAATGTTTACAAACAATCATCAGCTCCAAATGGTGTCTACTCTGTTGATAGCCTGTTCATACTCAGAAGGATGCATCCATGGAGACCTGTCTACCAATTAATGTAACAGCCACAAATTCAGAAATTGGAATGTATTTCAAAATTATCACCAAGGTGACCTACTCCACATATTGCATGTTATCTCTTTGATACAAACCCACGCCTTTGAAACTCAACTGAGCAACTGGTTCTGTAATCACAGATGGTTGTAGAGCATGGCTCCAGTTTCTCACGACTCAGAAGTTCACAAATTTCAAAAGGCATATTTTTACCCTCTGAGCATTAATGAGGTTTTCCTGCAAAATGAACTGTGCAGACATATGCAGTCTAAACTCAGGTACCTGCACACTAGAGTCAACGTCCATTTGGATGCTTTGGTAGTTAAAACATAAAAGTCAAAGACAACTGCATCAATTTTGTTTGAAAGAAGGTGTTGAAACATGAGAGTATGTGGCCTGGGACACTAAAAACACCTTTATCAGTGAAAGACAAGAAGGCATTCTCATATGCTCTGTGGTTTTACAAGTTATTGCTAATTACACTGACTGGGGCTACTTGATGAAATGAGTAAGTATGAGGTGAATCAGGATGCTAATGCACTGCTTTGCAGATTTATGAACAAACATTAGCCCAAATCCTTACTCTTTTAAGAGGTTGCAGAGGTTATAAATATACTGCTAAATATAGAAACATGGGACAGAAAGACCACAGTGATGTGGCTCAAGTCTGGACAGGCACTCAGCAACTGACAGTTTTTTAGAACCTACACATCTATTCAAGTCACTTTCCTATTGGATTCCAATATGAATTATGTGAATTCAGCAAAGATCTAGAACCAAAATAATTTTATTACTTTCCTGTATCCAGCAGCTTGGGGTAATATATCAGTACATCTCCCTCCAGGCCACATAAAGTTATGAACAAAGTGATAATTCTGGTTTTGGAAAATCCTCTGCAAAACACTCCCAAGCAGAACAGGAGGGAAATAGCACAGCTGCTGCATGTGTATGAGTTCTACAAGAAGCAGCTCTTCCACTCTGTTCATTACCTACAAGCAGCGAGCAAAGGAAACAAGTGAAGAAGTTCTGTGGTGTCAATGGCTGTCTCCTGAAATATGCAGAAGGTACATCTCAAAAGTACCAGCAGACACATTCACTTTTGTTATAAACATTTTGAAACACAATCCTTATGATGCTAAAATTGGGATTTCAGAGGACAAATAATTTTGCCCAACTGCCAAGCACATTACTTATCAGTAGTGTTCTTCTGCCTGTCCCTTTCATCCTACTCTCCAAACTATCTGTGAACAAGCTGACCTACTCTTTCAAAATCATTATGTGAACACAAAGCTGAAAACAGTTACATGACACGAGCCCATCTTCTGGCAACAAGTAAAGAAATACAGCTCTATTGTGGCAGAGAACTGAAGAAAAACTCCTCAGAGAGAAAGCTTCAGAGTAGCAAATTCCAGCCTGCAGTCATAGAAGCCCATGATAACACTAACAGCTCAGTACTGTTGACACACTCACAGGAAAGCTGTTCTACTTCCAAGTCCATCCAGCTGTTGCACCACTCATTTAACCTGAAAAGTACTCTGCATCTAACCAATTCAGTATATTCACAGAATGACTAGGTTGGAAGAGACCTTAAAGATCGAGTCCAACCCATGCCCTAACACCTCAACTAAACCATGGCACTGAGTGCCACAATCCAGTCTTTTTTTAAACATATCCAGAGATGGTGCCTCCACCACCTGCCCGGGCAGGCCATTCCAGAACTTTATCACTCTTTCCATAAAAAAGACCGTGTCCTCTTGTTCTGTCAGTGCTGCCTTGAGAAAGAGATCGACCCCCACCTGACTACAGCCACCTTTCAGGAAGTTGTAGGGAGTGGTAAGGGCACCCCTGAGTCTCCTTTTCTCCAGGCTAAACACCCCCAGCTCCCTCAGTTGTTCCTCAAAGGGCTTATGTTCCAAGCCCCTCACCAGCCTTTTTGCCTTCCTCTGGACACACTCCAGTGTCTCAAGGTCCTTCCCAAACTGAGGGGCCAGAACTGGACACAGCACCCAAGGTGCAGCCTCACCAGCGCTGAGTACAGGGGAAGGGTGACATCTCCACTCCTGCTGGCCACACTATTCCTGATACTGATATATGTATAAAAAACACCAACAAACAACACCTCTATTTCCATTACTATCTGCTGCCCTCGGAAGAAACGAGAAAACCCCTCAGCAACTCCTGATCCCAGCTCCTCACACACAGGCCTCCTTTGCAGGCTACACTGTAACCGGCTGTCTGGCTGTCCTTCTGAAGGACAGCGACCAGTGCAACATGCAAGATATGCACCCTAGCAAGGCAAGACCAGCGTCTCCAGATGCAGCACACAGGTGATTGGACACTTTCTTCAATTTCACCAGCAGTCATGGTGTTGCTCAGCTGTGGTGTAGGCTCTTGCTCTCTCTCAAAAGCGTGCACACCCTTCCTGAGATAGACAGACTTCTCAGCATAAGAGCAGGACGTTGCACTATCAACAGAGACAGAGTTATTCAGCAGACAGCCTAAAGGGCTTACCCACAGGAAGACACTCCTGGAGCTCCAGCACAGTGCTTGATATGCAGGGTCATCAGGACATTTAAATTCTTGCATGTGGACATGCTAAGATCCTGCATCCCTCAGTGATTTCAATCAAAACTGCAAGGCAGATCAACTAAAGGCAAGGGAAGGAAGGAGGCAGGAGTAGAAAAGAGCTCCTCTACTTTTTTTATTATTAGAAAAAGAAGTGTACAGGAAGAGAACTTGTCACTGAGTGCATGTGCATTTTTATACAAATCTATAAACTGTGGTTAATAATAAAGTTATGTTCCCCTATCCTTTATTAGAAAGGGAAAAAACAGTTTTCACTACAAAAGTTGTAAGTTCAAATACAGAACCACAGTATTAACTAACATGTTCAAACCACCTGAAATTTGAATGGCCCTTTTAAAACCTGAAGGTCTGATCTCAGATTCAAGTCACGTAGGTATCTGCAAATATGTTTCTAATCTAGTAACAACTATCACCAAGAGACTACACTGGTCAGATTTTGTACTAAATCATCTATGAAAGACAGCCAGTGTTCCTGTCTCCTGACAGGACGAGGAGAGCTACAGAATCCTTCTTTCCTACTGGCACTGGCTGGCAAAGCACATGCTGTGATATCACTTCAGACAGACACAGTTACACACCACTCCCATTAAATCTGGAGCACACTTATCTCTGGCCTGCTCTCATTTCTACATTTTCAAAGACTGCCCCAAATCTCTCTCTGCACTTTTCCTGAATAGCAAATAAGGAACAAGAAGATACTTTCCAAAAAGTGTTCTTTTAAAAAAAGCACTCGTATGACTTTCCCACAAATAGGCGGTAATACCACGTGGTTCATTCACAGTTGTGGTGGCAGCAGCAGCAGTGTTTCATCATTTTTACCATATGGAAGAAAGAACACACTGAAAAATCAATCTAATTCTTCTAGCACCAAGCTACACAATATCCAAGTGGTGTACAGTTAAGATGCCAGAGTGCCGGACACTGTGAGGACTGAAATTTACAATAAGCAACCTAAAACTGAAATTTACAAAAGAATAGTCAATTCAAGTTACTGAATCTTGAAAGTCTACTGCCACTGACAGCAGGGCACAAATCAGTGCCACAGCCACAACCCAGATATTTTAATTCATAAACTCATTTAGCTTAGAATAATTAAATGGATATGTTTTTCCCCTACTGTGTAAGGTGTATCCCCTACTAAAATACAGACGAAAAACCCCTGGAATCTGTTTGGTTTGGGTTTTTAATTTGTTTTTTCCTTTACTCTGTTAGCTTTCTAAGAAGGAATACCTCCATTAATGAGGTGGACAGTAGTTGCACAGATACATAACTCTACAAAATGGAGAAGTGTCATTCCAGACACCCTGGGTATTTTTTTCAACTAGTAGTGTCACTACCACATTTGACAAACAGCATCTAACTTGTAAAAGACCATCCGGTTCTCTCACTTTTCCAACCCACTAGTTGCAACTTTCTCCAAAGTTTTACTAAAGAAAAATACTCTCTTTCTTCCAGAAAGCTAGCAAAAATAAACACCTCTGTTATATGGACATCCGCATCAGTACATGTATTTTCCTCAAGAGAAAAGCCCAGGCTACGTTTGTGACATAAGTTACTTTCAAGCGCTAGGTTAATCTGAACTATTTTCAGAGGTGAATTCAGAAAAAGCCACAACTGTTTAGAGACCAGAAAAAAAAGAAGAAAAACTGAGTCTCGGCTTTTCCAGAGCTTTCCGCCAGAACCAAACAAATCCCACGCTCTTATCACCAAACACCTGGACCAGGAGCGCTGTGCCACGTCCGTGAACCCCCAAACCAGTGAACAGCCATAACGAAGGAGCTGAAGACACGCGGGCCCGGGACCTTACAGCCGGGCCCAGAGTCGCACTTCCCCCCAAGTTTCCTGCCCGGCTGCAGTTCCCCGGCCGGCGGGGCAGGCCAGGGCAGCGCGGGCCTCCTCGCGGGCCGCCCCCGGAGGCGGCGGGCACCGGGCACTGGGCACCGGCCTCCTCTCGCCCCTCGAGCGGGGCCGATGGCCTCAGCCCGCCCGCTACGAGGCGGAGCTCGCGAGGAGAGGCCCCTCGGCCCCGCCGCCTGCGCGGTCATCGGCGGGGCAGCGCCGGAGCAGCCCCGTCTGCAACTCTCTCGCCAGGCCCGGGGAGCGCTTCCAGCAACGGGAGCGAGTAGGGCCGCCGCGCCCCGGCCACCTCCCTGCCCGAGCGGGCGCTGCCCGGCAGCACCTCCGGGCCGGCACCTGGCGGGGCAGGGCCGGGTGCGTGCCAAGGGCGAGCAGCGAGGGGACACGGCCGCGCCGCTTGCAGCCACCTCCCCTCCTGCGGAACACCGGGAGAACCGCGGCACCCCCCATCCGCTTCCCCTTGCACGCGCCCGCCACGACCGGGGTCGGCCCCAGCACGGCCACGCCGCCCCCCGGCGCGGAGGGACACGGCAGCGCGGCCGCCCCCCATCCCCGCTGACCTGCCGTGCCGGGCGATGGGAGCGGCGGAGCCGCCGCTGGCCGGGGCGCTGGGGACGGAGCGGGCGCGGGGCGCGTTAGCCGGACAACGTGCTGCACGAGTCAGCGCGGGGCGGGGCCGCCGCGGGGCACCCTGGGCGTTGTAGTTCTCTTCCGCTCCCGGTTTTGCGGCAGCCGGCGGCAGCGGACTACAGCTCCCAGCCCGCCAGGCCAGCCGGGCCCGCCCGCCGCCGGCCCCTCCTCTTTTCCTTCCTCGCTCGCCCCGCGTGGCTCCTCCGCCGGCGGCCGCTCCGCTGCGGGCCGGAGCCGCGCGGCCCCGTGATCGGGCCGGGCCCAGCGGCCGCTCGGATCCGTGCCGACGGATGGGCCGCCAGGGGCCATCGGGGTTTCTGCGGCAGCCCGGGGCGGAGCGGGCAGGGTGCCATCAGCTGTGTCTTCAGCTTCCGTGGGGGGCGGGGACCCTTCTGGCAGGGGATTGAGCCACGTCTCTGAGGCTGCGTTTCTCCGTACTGGGGAAGCAACCCTGCGGCCGCGCCGGCCGCTCTCGGCCGAGCCCGGCTCGGTGCAGGAGGTGCGGCTTGGCAGCGACCTTAGAGCCCCGGATAGCTGGGAGCCCGCAGCGCTGCCGAGGTGTCCGTGCCTGCTGTGGCCGTGCTTGGGAGCCGGCTGGAAATGTGTAGGGGTGTAAGTAGTAAGGAAGAGCCCTTAGGGGTGGGACTGCCCGGGGTGTCCATGTGAAAACACGCCTGGGGCTAATGGAGACTGAAATCGCAGGGATATCACGCTCCAAACGACGTCATCTCTGAATTTATCCATTACTTCTCAATGTGCAGCCCTGCTTGCCACTGCTGTTCTGGCCCTTTGCTTTCTCTCTTGCAGTGAGCCTCTCCTGCTGGAAGAGAGTTAAATGTTTCACCCAAAAAACATGAAAATCTGTGTTACACCACCTCTAAGTACAAGGGGCATTTGGTGTTACTCCAAATTACTAGGCTGACACATACAAATATTTTACTAGTCAAGAAAATATTTGTTTTCAGAAAGATGTGTCAAGAGTTGATTATAACAACTGGTTGTGTCCTGGAACTGTCTCTACCCTTTTCCTGTTTCTCTGTTCTGTTTCTGATAAGTCACAGTTCAGTGACAGTATGGCTTAAACATCCATTTAGTCTGAGCACACATTTGTTGTCTAAATACAGTTTCATTTGAACAGATGTGAAGGTTTGTTTTCTGATTTTTTCTTACTTCACATCCTGGGTTAGTTTAGGATTAGGCTGAGCTTTGCAAGTGTGTGGTATGTGGAAATCAAGTCCAGACATGCTGAGACAGTTGGGAGTTTTACTTCCTGTTTCAACTTGCTATAAAAGCACAGACCAGGCATTTCACGTGTGAATGAATCAAATTAGGTGCAAGCTACACAGACCTTCAATTCTGAGGAAGAACCATCCAATGTCTGACATAAAAGGAAAAAATATTCACTTTGGGCATTTTAATCTAGTGCTGTACACTGATTCCAAAGACTTTTTGGTTTTTTTCCCACAACTGGTGAGTGAAGGCCACCAGGAAAGATGGGACACTCTACTAGATCAGAACAAGTTGATTGATGCTTTCGAGGAGCGTGCCCGATGGCTTTCTTGGCACCCAAGGACATCGGTCCTTTGAGTAGCATAATTTCTAGATGCAGCTGCTCCCCCTGACCACAGCTGCTTGCTTCTGAGTCTGCTTCTAATCCCACCTTTTCCAATCATCAGCCTTGCCCAGCCACAAGCTTTCTGTGGTGTCAGATCCTCCACAGGGCTGTCCTGTAGCAGGTAAAGCCTTGTGAATGTTGGCTAAGTACAAGAGACCCTTATGCTCAGCAGCCTGAATATCAAGTTGCAGTATCGTCCCTTACACAGCTGATCACAGATTTTATCCTCAGATTTGCTCAGCTATCAGTGTGTGCCAGGCTTAGACTCAAGCCCCAGCTATTTGCAGTGTCATGTGTTTGGTTCAAGCTGATACTGATACTGAGTGGCAGTTCAGTATTTTTGTGGCTGCAGCTCCTCCTGCTACACCACCAATGGTGTTCAAACTCTGTGAGTCCCTTGACATACTACAGATCTGTCCCCAAGCTTCCATCTGCTTCACATGCAAAAGCTCAATGATTTTTTGGTCAGAGCATGGGAGCCCTGCCTTAGCCTGCAGGAAATACCTCACCTGATCTGTTCTTTTGGGAATACTGTGAACTTTTGCTGGCCTGATTTTATTTTAGCTTGCTGCACCCTGATTATGTCAACAGTGTCGGTACTTTTGTGTATACTTACTTCAGGCAGTGTTTGCTGGCTTAGCAAGAGCTGTGCTGGCTGAACATGCCTTTACAAGGACTAAAGTAAGATGCAGGTCTCTACTGACATGAAACAATGTGGCTGGAGATTCTGCCTGTGCCGTTTCAGCTTGGTTTGTGGTGCACAGCACTTCTGGAAGTGGAGAGGCAGGGCTGAAATGGGAGGAAGTTTATCAAAAGCGAGGACCTCTGCCAGCAGGAGGTCTTAGAGGTTCCCTTGTGCCAGGACTGTGCCAGGGATCCCTCTGAAAACTGCAGTGTCTCTGCAAGAGCCTGCGCGACTGCAAATTGTGTTCTGCTCTGTTGTGAGTAATGAATGAGAGAGTTGTGGTAATTGAACACTCCATTAATTAGCAATTGCAAGATGAATCACTGGTGTCTTCTGAGAAGCCTAATGTGACATGTAAATAGTGTTCTTAACATTTAATACATTGAATATCTTCTTTAAATGTTGCTGTTGATGTGGGATTGTTTTGAGATCAATGGCAAATACCAGTAGTGAAGAGAGGGCATGGTAGAGATTCCTGGATTTCTTCATTCTTTCAACTCTACTTAAAATGCACTTCTTTTTTATACTGAAACTGATCCTCATGGAATGCTTACCAGCCACAGCACAGTATATCTGAAGTAAGTTTGTTGTGTAAGGAGCCAGAAAGGCTCCTCATGAACATGCCACTGTTCTCATGCGTAAGAATTTCCAGCAATTTTTGGGATTTCTGGGACTAGGAATGAGGAGGGGAAGTTAAGTGCACTTCTGCCTGCCCTTCCTTCCTCTCTTTCCTTCTTTTCTTCCCTCCCTTCTGCCTTCATCTTCCATCCACTCTGCCCTCTTCTTTCTCTTTATTAACAGGTTATTTTTACATAAGGTTTCTTGAGAACTGAAAGGAATAATGGTGACATCAGCCAGAACAGCTGGATTGTCTTCAGTGATCTCTAGTTTGTAGCAAACAGAGACCCAGTGAATGAGCACCTGAGCAGATTGCCGAAGGTACCAGGCTGTTTCCTGGATGGCCATATGTCTGTCCAGGTTACGACAGGTTTTTAAGAACTTGTAATAAAGAAAAAATCACCACTACCACCCAAAACAGAAAACCTTGAGCATTAGAAATGTTATTCAAGCATCTGACCTAAGCTGGTGTTTGCCTGTATCCAAGCCCAGTAGCTGGTGCTCTGTGGGACAACTTTCCCTTTGTAGCAGCCTTCACCTGTTCAAACATTGTCACGCCTTCTCTTGCCTTCTCCAGATCAGTGAACCTTAAGATTTTCTCCGTGAGTCCCATCCTCATGGATACTTGGCTGGGGTCGGTACTGCACACTGCCTGGAAAACTCACCTGGAGCCATCACTGCTGAGCACTCCCCAGATCAGCAGGATCCTTCCCCACCCTCTGGCGTTTCCAGCCCCGGAGCAAGGCCGGGGTGCTGTGACCATGGCTCGTCGGGATACCGACGGGAGCGTGTCACGGGCGCGCTGGGCCAGTGGCGGGGAGCAGAGGGCGGGGAACAGAGGGAAGGGAAGGGAGCAGAGGGCGGGGAACAGAGGGAAGGCAACAGAAGGCAGAGAAGTGAGCAGAGGGCGGGGACACGGCGGGGCTGGGCCGAGCCTGTCCCGCGGGGCTGCGCCGCCCCCTGGCGGCCGCGCTCCGTCAGCGCCCCTCGGGGCTGCTGCGGCCCTCAGAGCCGCCACAGCCCGCACCCCTCCCTCAGTCTTATTTTCTGGGAGACACCATCCATCTCCGACTGAGAAGCAGAAGAAGACAGGTAGAAGGACGAGCAGCTTCGCGGAATTTCTTTGACCGTCCTCCCTGGAGGAGACGCGAGTTTCTGTCATTTCGAGCTCACTCGCTGTATGTTTGTTATCGCTCAGAAAAGCCCCCGAGGGCCACCTCCAGTGTGCTTCACTCCCTCGGATCGGGAGTATAGTCTGTATTCGCGTTGTTCCTAAACAGAGTCTTCTAAACATACTAAGAGGGAAGTTGGAGAGCGATTCTGCTGCACCCAGGAGGGATTCGGCCGTTGTGTCACTCGGGAAGCGTAGAGATGGCAGCCTGCCATGTCAAGAGTGCCACCCAGACCCAGTGCCCTCCGTGCACTGGTGTATCTGCTCCTGAGGCTGGGAAGGTCTAGGAGATGTTCCTTCTACACTGCTTCTACGACGGAACTGCTGTATGTGGCTGGAACTGGCTCAAAGAAAGCTGATTTGGTAAATCAGAAGAACCAAACCACACACAGGACTACTTCAACTATCTCTAGACTTTACAGTTTTCCCTTAGAATTTGTATGAGATGTGGGGACAGTTCATCATGAGTGGTTGCTGTGAAGGGAAGCTGATGACTGTGAGCAAGGCTTCAATAGCTCGGGTCCAGCCCTAGCTGCTGTGCTGGTGACTGCAGCATGGGCACAGGCAGCCGTGCAGTTCACAGCGTGCTTGAGGAGGAGGATGGTGTTGATGGCAGAGGGGCTGGAAAGGCTACAGCTCCTTTGTTCTTCCTCTGCATCATCCCCACCCCCTGCTCTCTCCCTTTCCATTAAATTTGTAGCAGACCTGCAGAGCACAGTGCATTGCAGAGGCATTCCTTGTGCTTGTGGGTAGCACAGCTTGGGTACAGAAGCTGCATCGGCACAGGGCTCTTTGTGAGATCGTTTGTGTGGGAGGCATGTGAAGCAATCAACGTGGCATTGCTGTGACAGCAGGGTGGGTGTGAGACACCGGCTCTGGGCTTTCCTGGTCCAGGAGGCAAATTTGCCTGTGCTTCTCTACAGGAAAGGCTGGAAAAGAAGGCAAAACAGATTGTACACAGATTTACCTCTGTGAGGAAGCCGAGGATTGCACAAATTAATCCTTCTGTTCACCAGAGGTAAACACAAGTCTCACAACAAAGCCTAACCCTCATAAGCTTTGGAAGACAAGGAGAGACAACCGAGCTATTATATGTGGTCTTGTTCCTCCACATGAACAATTAAATTGCACGGTGCTGTCTTCAACTAATAACAGACTGGATTAGAGCTACAGAGCAGAAAATCTGGGCTAATGCCAGTTTGCAATCCATAATGCACACTTGTCTGCCTCAGATTTGAAAGCTGTATGGTATTTTGGGAGGCTTTGGTTGTAATCCCTGCAAATAAGTAAACAAATGAGTTGAAGATAAAGACCAGTTAATGAAGCACTGAAAATCACTGCTGATGTCAATGTGAGATGTGGACACAATAAATAGAATGAGGGGTCCAGATACTTGGTTTAAAGTTGTACTGAAAACCCTGGCTTGGCAATGGGATTTTTTTCTGTTAAATTCCTCCATTCTCAAAAGCCTTGGGGCATACATATACAGTAACAGCTTTTCCTACAACAAATTGAACTGGGGTTTGAAAGATCTGGGTGCTTCCTGCTCTCCACTGATTCCCCAGGGGATCATTCAAAGCACAGAACAGTTAGTTAATTTGAGCAGGTGGTGCAAACATTTTCCCACATACTGCATCCATATGTGGAGTCAGTGAAAGTGCTGTAATCAACTTGCCCACTCACCAGCTCCCCTATTTGCATGAGCTGTAAGACTCCTTATGTGTACTTGCATTCATTTGAGGACATAGCTTGCACAACTGAATTCTCTGGCAAAGTTCTCTCTCATTTCAGTGGCCACAGGACCTGGCTCCAGGAGCTTGCTGTGAGTGGGCTAAAGATGGAGAGCCTCAATACTGTTAGTATTGTATTAGTTCAATTATGTAATTCAATTAAAAGAAAAATCAACGCTGTCACATGATTACAATCCCTTTCTTACTAATATCTAGAAATACTCTGATTCACAAATCTCAGCTGCTTTTGCCTTCATAGATTAGATGGAAAAGTGCTTAACACATGAAAGGTCCCTTCATAATGCCTTTCTCCTGAAAAAATAATTAAGTTGCTAATAAAATCATTAGGGCACCCTATTGTTACATGGTGTTCATGTGTGCATGTTTCAGTAGTAGGGATTCACAATGCAGCATCAGAACCTAAAATCCAAAATTATACCTACTACATATCAGAATATTCAATTGCCTCCCATGGATTTGAGTCAAAATGTCGATTCTCATGCCTGTGTCCTCTAATGGACCTTAAAACAAAGAGGTGGAATTTCCAAGAAATTAAATGTGTTCAAATTTTCTGCAAAAAATCCTGGGGCATACACCTAAAGATAAGAGTGAAGAGAAGGAAGGAGACATCCTCAAGATTTCTGAGAAGGCAGAGAACTTACTGGTTAAATGCAGACAAGTTTGAAAAGGACTCTATTAGGAAGAAAAATGAAGAATAAAATTACCTCATGGTTGGAGGTACACAGTTTGTGGTAACTGGGAGTGCAGCTGTGGCAGAGCCTCATCCCCAATGGGCTACAGCTGTGAAAGGCAGGTGAGCAGCATTGAAAGCAATGAGCCATGGAGTGCCCAGGTGCACTGACCCATCACCAAAGGGACACACAGGTGCAATGCAGGAACATAACACTATAAAAGGCTGGGCTAAAGAACAAGGACAGCAGACACTTGAAGTTTTCTGATGTGCTAGGATGTTACTCTGTATGGATGAATGCTTGAAGCCTTCTGGAATTGCATGGTGATACTCTGTGTACTGTGGCTGTCTTGACTGTGGCATGTGCTGTGACACATGGTCACAGTGAACAGCCTCTGCTCACCTGCCCTTGTAGTCCTGGTAGAGTGGTTTAAAGTTATCACCCTTCAATCAGAGTTTAGTGTCCCTAATGAATTGGAGAGGGTTTATGCAAATCCATCCTACCTGGCATGACAGTTGCCTAGAAGCACTCTTGAAATCTGTCCCTCCATCTCTGGTGAGAATATAGGAATTAACAGCAATCACTTCCCAAGCAACCAACTTAAGGGCTGCCTGTGCCCTGCAACAAAATTTATCCATCTGAAAACCTGAATAGTCCCCAGATGGGTTACTGCTTAAATTGTCTGCTTTTTTTTGAGAAAAGAAACCCAAACTACAACAGTATAAAATCATACTGTTTATGTATTATGGACACATCCAGCTGTATGTGCTGGGCATTTTGTCCAGAATGATATTATGAGAGACTGTACTGAAAGCTTTGCCAAAATAAAGAGAATCCCACATTTGCTGTCTTCCCTTGGTCAGCTAGATGGGTGAATTTGTCATTAAAGGAAATTAAGTTAGTTAAGATCAGTAACTTTAAAAGTACATGAAAAATGTCTCACAAAAATAAAAGAAGAAAGTTTTCAGCAACTCTTCCTATGGGAAACTGTAAGAAAACTTCTTGTAGTTCTCACGTTTCTACCATGCTGATTAATGCTTTACTGTCTACAAACAAGCTATAGAATGAATAACGAAACAGGCATTTTAAATACAAAATTATAGTAACAATACTAAAGATTTTATCATCATAAGAGAACAAAACAAGACCCTTCATAACTGAGTATCAGAAGGACTGGCAGGCTGACAAATGATTGTCCTGATTAAAGCAATGATGCCAGTGTGAGGTATTGTTTGCACACAGGCTGTTTCCTTTGAATAAGCCTTTCCTGACCTTTACAGCAGGCAAGAGCAATGCTTGCTTGAGGACAGGACGCTTCATGTGAGCAAGTCAAGGAAGCTGTAAAAGAACATGAATCCAGGCCCCAAGGCTTGGAAAAACCTCTGCCGTTGTACTGTTGTTGGGTTACAGAAAAGCCATAACCATTCACCTCAGCAAGGACACGGGTTTGAGTGACCCCAGAATAAGAGTGCTGCTCTTTCACCAGCCCACACACAGTGTGTGTGGTCACCTTGTCCTCTCCTGTGATGGCAAGATCTGCCAAAACACAGAAGCACAGCAGAGACAAAGAAGATACATGTGCAGGTAGGAATCAGCTGGTACATGTGGAATACCTTACCTTTGCACTGAGCATCTGTTTTCTGCTAAGTGCTTCAGCTGTGCAGTTATCCATGAGATTTCCCAATTCCTCACCCAGGGACACAGAAAGCATGAACCTTGCTTGTAACCAAATATTCCTTTTCCCCACTAACCTTGTGCCAAGCACCGGTAGGAAGCAAGGGACTACTGATAGGTATTTTTTGATAAAAACACATTACAGGCAACATATAGATCACCTCTATACATCAGGTTGTGTGCATTATCTTTTTTATATAATCAGCAGTGACAGCTGTTCATTCCATAAAGCTACATTTACAATATCACAAAAAAGTCTACTGTCCACTGATTACATAACAAAACAAAATACATGGTGTATTGGAGTTTTATGCATCCAGAGAGGAACAGTCTTCTCCCTTGCATCAGCATTTGTGAACTGGAAGCCTCCACTGTTGTGATAAAATTAAACAGAGAAGTGGTTGTGCTATGCAATGTGACACCCTAATTTACTCTGTTTTGGATTGGCTACTCCACAATTAGTATCATGGCATTTGTTTAAAATAAAACAGGAAAAGGGGCTATAAAGAAATAAGGTCATTAACTTTCAAACCCAGCAAAGGTGATACAAAATTACACAAGTGAAAAGTGGAAGAAATCTTTCTTGTTGCAGATCTTGTAAATCTCAAGTATAGAAATCTGCATTGATAAGTGTTATATAAATGATGACTTGCCAAGTACACTGAACTGCTGTCACTATGCACATGACACAGATCCCATATGTGAAATGCTTAATACCCTCAGCTTCTAATACAAGTGGAAACAGAGAATTAGTAGAAATATGTTCAAATATTTTAAAATTAAGAGTAAAATTGGCCAATGTTTAATCTTATCTTGTTTTCCCATTGCTCCGTGAAAAGTTTAAAGATTTACTTTCTTTTTATTCCTTTGGCATGGTATTTTGACATGTTACCACCAACCTAGCCTGCATGCTATTTGGATATACTAGTGTTGAAATGTATCTGATGTCCAGCATATAATAACTTTCTGTGGGGTCAGTGGAAAGTGCAATGAATTTTGCCTTGAGAGACTTGCTCAAGGCATGGATCATATTTTCCTCTAGTTACAGGGAAGGTACAGCTAAAATTAAATTTTGTGCTTTATTTTAAGGTTAAAAAACACATTAGAAGTAAATCATTAACTCAAAGAATCTCCGATCATTGCTATTAATAGCAAAGTAACTGATATGTAGCAGAGATTACACACCTGAGTTCCTAAAATAAGCTTGCTGTGAAAAAAAAAAAGCACTTGTGCTAGTACAGTTGGTGAAGCACATTAGTACATTCCCAGGATCGGTAGGTTGAGTTCTTCCTAAGGATCAGAGTTGCTGCAGGTGAAGAGATCTGCTCAGCTATGCAAGCTGGTAAGAACCCTACCTGGTTGCCTCTCTGCTCTGCCCAGGCTGCATCTCTGAGTCTGCTGATGAGCAGAAGCAGTTTATCCAATATTTCCTCTTGGACAAAGGGTTTATGATGGGGCAAGTAATAAGTGGTGTTTCGTAATCTATTAATTTTCCCTAAAGGGACCTGCAACTGAAAATGAGTTCTGTTATGAAATGATGACACATTTCCTTCCCAGAATGAATGGAAAGATTAAGGGGAAATTCTCTTTCCCCAAGTTCATCTTTTCCCATTCAACCTGGACTTGCACCACATCCATGCTGCACAACCCTGGGAGTCTGTAAAACTATGACTTATGTTTCACCTGATTAAACTTAAAATAAAGATAACTTTCAGTTTTAGATAAAAATAATTTCAATTGGAATTAGATATCTTACACTGAAACACTGCTTTTCCTCTTAACAGTTCTATTGAATTCAATGGACTTGAATTTATGGTGTAAGAAATCACTCAACATGACAAAACATTGCAATATCAGACTTTAATATAGGAGACACTTTTGTTTTGTATTTACAGGGATCCCATCCAGTAGGCATCTTGTCCTTGGGAGGAGGCTCTTAAGCATATTGCCAGACAATAAACTACCAATAATAAATAGTTACAAGATCAAAGGTACACCAGTGTAACACCAGCAGAACACTATGCTGGAATCACAGGACTTCTAGTTTTCCCCAAGGTAAATATGCAGGTACTTTAGCAGCTATAGTACCTCTCTGTAAATCATGACATGAAAACCTCATTCAGGTGTCTAAGGAAAATACACTTGAGAACATTAAACCAATATTTTTTAAGCTATTCTTGCTACCCTTTTTTTTTTTTGGTGGTAGAGCTGCTAGCTACCTGATCTTGCTCTCTGTGCCAGTACTGCCACTCATTCTTCTAGCCAGAGGTACCTTAAATAGTCATGAACTAAGAACCACAAAAAGGCTCAGTTTCCTTGAAAAGCAATGAAGAATCCCTGCATTGTTCTTCCCCTCTGTTACAGAGTGATGGGAAATAGTCACTTCAGAATTTCAAGTGTAAACTCCAGAAAAAAAAAATTAAATCAGAAAGTCAAGATGATCACGTTAAATCAAAATCACCATGCATCTGTCAAGAAGAGGATGTAACACTTAAGATATTACCAAACCAAAAGAGTAAGGAAAGAGGAAAATTCACGCGTCAGGCAGACTTTGGCTTTTCACTAAGCACCATTTTTCTCTAGGATATATTAGTTTGCATTTTCCAGGGTCAATCTCAGTGTATTTCCTACCCAAGTTGGTAACTACTCTTTGATAATTGGTATCCCTGCTCTGACTTAGTGGGTTAGGCACATCTGAATCCTCCCCCCAACGCTTTGCTTTTCAAAACAACGTGGAATGGAACATCACTTCTCTTTCATCAGATTGTCAGTCCACATATCACATGTAATACAATAAAAATTTATTCATTTGTATGATTTCATGAGATTCTTTAACTGTTTTCTTACTAAGATGTAAGCATAATTTATGATTTGGTCAATGTCTGAAAAATCAAGCTATTCTAGTAAGTTTATTTTTCAGACGCTGAAGCTGTTTCATCATTTATGACTTCACATATGCTCAAGGAGTCCAATCCTATCTCCTCTACTTACTCAAACAGTTCCAGGAGCATGTATTATGAGAATGGACAGAACTGAAGGCCTCTAATAAAGAACAAGGGATTTTTCAGTTATGATTATATTAATGGTTTGACAACTATGCGTTTCTGGTTGCACATTAAACGTGTGCATTAAAATGTTACACATAAATCACCTCCTTTCCCTCCCGAAATCTGTAACAGAAAGAAATCAGGAAAATGTTACCACTGAAACACAAGTAAACCTCAAAATTCATTCCCAAAAGGGTTTGATAAAGATGTGAACCACCACAACCTGCTTTTTCGGTGTGACTCTTGCACATACAAATTAACCCCTGGAGATGCTAATTCTACCTCTGACTGAGACACCGTCTCTTTTACAGTTTCCTACTAATTTTTTTTTAACCTGACTTGTAGGAGTAGCTTACCTTTTGCTCTTTTGCAATGAGACTACATTGATGATGGAATCTCTTCTTGTAGCTTTCTGGGCCACTGGTTACATAACAGTACCTTGCCGTGTTTAATGTCTTCTCAGCGGCTCAGTGTTATCATGGGCTAAATCAAATGAATATATAACAGCGCCAGGCCACAATGAAAATAGTTTCCAGCTGGGAAAATCTAAACTGAGTGACTGACTGATTGTGTAGTTAGTTAATATTCAGGTACAGATTTATGCTTATTTCTACAAATGGTCCTAATAGTACAGCTTGATGCAGTAAAAGAAATAAAACCAAAACCTCTCGTTATGCTTCCTGTGGGTTATCTGTGTGTTGTTTTAAGTATTACTCCTAGTGCTTATAAAAGTTTAGTCCCTTGCCCAGGGTAAACTGGGCTGCAGCACATGCCATTAAAGTTTAAGACTGAGCTATCCTGTTACAGAATGTTTTCAGCTGAGGGTCCATGTCACAGACATGTTTTATGAAAAATCCTTTCCTTAGGATTTTTTCTCCTGAGAAGCCAAGAGGCCTCAGGAACAAAATGTAAACAGAAATTATCTGCTGCTGTGGAATGCAACAGGTGGATCTGTGATTGGTCTCATGTGGTTGTTTCTAATTAATGACAAATCACAATTCAGCTGTCTGGACTGTCTCGGTCAGTCACAAACCTTTGTTATCATTCCTTTTCTATTCTTAGCTAGCCTTCTGATGGAATCCTTTCTTCTATTCTTTTAGTATAGTTTTAATATAATATATATCATAAAATAATAAATCAAGCCTTCTGAAACATGGAGTCAACATTCTTGTCTCTTCCCTCATCCTAGGACCCCTGCGAACACCACCACAGGTCCGCAGTGCTGCGGGCAGGGCCAGCTGCCAGTCGCACCCGTTTACTTCGCCCGGGGAGGCGACAGTGGAACCCGGGGCCGGCGGCCGGGCAGCTGCCCGCCCTGGCCGGCTCGACCCCCCCCGCCGAGCCCCACAGCGCGGCCGAGCGCCCCGGGCCGCCCCGGGCCGCGCCTTCAAAAGGGGACGGGGCGGAGGAGCGGCGGCGCTGGCACTGGCTGCCGCGGGGGAGCTGCACCGGGCCGCGCCCTCGAAAGGGGACGAGGCGGGGGAGCGGCGGCACTGGCACCGGGCCGCACCGACCGGCGGCTGCTCGGGGAGCCGGCGGGGCCGCACCTCGGACAGCGCCGAGGCGCCCGTGCTGCGCAGCGCCCGACGGCACCGACGGCCGCGGGAGGCCCCCACCGTTCCCGCCACCGCCCTCCCCACGACACCGGGGCCCGAGGGCACCATGACCCTGCTCAAGCTGTCCCTCATGGCCTTCAGCTTCGTCTTTTGGGCAGCGGGGCTGACCATGCTCATCATCGGCCTCTGGGCCAAGGTGTCTCTGGGCAGTTACTTGGCGCTGTCGGCCAGCGGCTACCCCAGCGCCCCCACCATTCTCTTGGCCACCGGCGTCGCTGTCATCATCTGGGGCTTCCTGGGTTGCTTCGGCGCCGCTACGGAGCACCGGGGACTCCTGCGCGCCTACAGCGCCTTCCTGGCCGCCGTGCTGGCGGCCGGGCTGGCGGCCGGGCTATCGGCGCTGCTCTACCGCCAGACCCTGGCGCAGGGCTTCCAGGAGGGGCTGCGCCGGGCGCTGCTGGCATACGGCGAGGACGACGGGGTGGCGGACGCCCTGGACGCGCTGCAGCGCGCCTTGTCCTGCTGCGGTGTGGAGAGCTACCGCGACTGGCTGCGCTCGCCCTGGGCGCTGGAGCAGAACGGCTCGGTGCCCCTCAGCTGCTGCCGGGCCCGCCGCGGCTGCCAGCGCGGCCCGCCCGACGTGCGCTGGCTGCACCGCGACGGCTGCTTCGGCAGGGTGTCCGCCTTCGTCGGCAGCAACATGTTCTGTGTCGCCACCGCTGCCCTGGGGCTGGCACTGCTGCAGCTCGTCGGCATTGTGCTGGCCTGCCTGCTGGCTGCCCGCGTCCCTGCCCACCTGCTGGGCATCACCACCCCTCGCTGAATCCCCCCACTCCTGCCCCTAGTCCCCTCCAGCTTTCTTGTTTCCCTCAGAACTGAGTACATCCCACTGGGAATATCCTTCCTTCAGATTCACCATTTCCGCTTGAGCGTCCTCCTCCAAGCTCCATTCCTCTGCAGCCTGTGTTAGGTGTGCTATGAGCATCTGAAGTCCTTCAGAGGAGAAGGTGCTGGGAAGGTGCCTGCCGGCCTGGCCATGTGTCCTGCGGGGCAGCAGGTCCCCACTGGAGCCTCTGGACAACTGCAGGTGGCAGCCTGGACAGACATCACTCTCTGAGGCAGCAGGGACATCTGAGGCAAGGCTGGCCGGTTTTCTGGGTGATGTAAACACCAAGGCACCTAAACGTGGACCAGGAAAGAGTAGAGGGTCTAGGAGAGCAAGAGAGGTGTCCCTTGACATTACACTATATGAGTTTTCTTCTGAGACTGGAAAATGATGTTACTGGAAAGCTGCTGGAGTGCACGAGGGGCAGGCCGGGTCCAGGGGCGCCCAGACAGCCACACCAGCAGCTGGCACTGGGAGCTGCTTGAGGGACTGTCCAGCATCGTGCGTCCCATTGCCGCAGATATCCTTCCTTCGGTGTGAGTGTATTCAAGCTGGCCAGCTGCTACGGGTGCTTTTCCCGCTGATGGCGTTTCCAATGCCGATTTCCATCTAAAGGTGGAGCTGCAGCTCTAAGTGTTACTCCCTCCTTCAGGATATGCCTGTCCTCGTAGCCAGTGTGTGGCCGGTTATATATATCTTTGCAGGGCTGAAAAGACCTAAAACCTTGGTCCCTGTCATTCAGGAAGATGGCAAAAGCTGTACGATCATATCTGATGAGGGGTGGCAAAAGGAGGGAAGGGTTCATTGCCCTTCAGAAATTTGCTTTGGACTTTTACTGTTAAGATCAGGATGAATGGAACAGGCTGACTGTTTTATAGAAGGGTTTCTAGAAAACAGCCCTCAGACTCTGACATTTTTCCTCTCTCAAAGGATCTGTCTCTGAAGTCTGCCCCCACCTACATTTTTGAAGCCAGACCTGTATACAACCTGAGAGTAAATGGAGAATCCCCAAGACTTGCTGTGTAGCCCTGGGTGTATTCAGGTCAGGCAGCAATATAAATCTACAAGATTTTGGTTTTTTTTCTGCAGCAGGTCTGGGTTTGCATTTGGAGTTTGAGGAAAAGCAAGCCACACATTTCAGAGAGTCCTGAACTTTCATAGCTTAACTCTGGCTTCTTTCCACTTCCTTAAAACCTGTGAACTCTATGTATTTCTCTACCTCGCAGCACAAAGACATGCGCACCTTAACCAGCAAACAGGGGAGGAATGATTTCAGAAAAGAATCAAAGAACCACAAAAGAACTCCAGAACATGGCAGCTCTTCGGAACATGGCTTGCAAAGCTGTGGAGAATGAGCAAATGAGTAAAGAAGATGACTGGTAACTTCATGGGAAGAGGGGAGCAACTTTGGGGGCAAGGCTCTTTTCATGTATTAGGCAGCTATTTAGCTATGATAATCATGTTCCAGGGTAACAGTGTAGTGTGAACAGTCTTTGCAGTCATTTGGGTATTCATCTGCATGGGTGGACCCTGGAAATGTGTTAGGAATCTCTGTAGGCAAAACAGTGCTTTATTTTTGAGGGCTGATGTTTATTATTTTACAAAATATATTTTTTATTTTTGCTTGTAAATGTCTGGGTATATTTTTTGAGTTATGCAGTAATGGAGTTCCTGTTATTTTCTGGAAGTCAAGATGATGTACAATTTTAACAATGGGCAAAAGTATAGTTTGTATGGTAAATGTTACTTGAGAAATAAAGTTTAGCAGCTGCTAAGAGCAAAACAGGTCACTGTGTCAATTCAGAGTATTTGCATTGCTGAATGTCTACACAAGGTGCAACTAAATGAAAGTGAAATTAAGTGTACATTGAAATGTAGAGACTGAAGCATGTCGTGAGTTTTAAAAATTATTATTCAAAAGATCCATTATAGGGGCAAAAAACCAGGCATTTGTAGAGAGTGTGGGAAAGGGACATGGAATTGCGCTGGGTTTATAAAAAGATCTTCTTTATTTGAGTTAATAGGCTCTGAACATTTGCAAGAATATGACATTGCTCTATTTTTACTTCACTGATGATAAAATTATTTCTGATTTTGACCTTTGTTGCTTTATGTGACACATAGCAGTCGGTCAAAATGAAGTACTCTGTTAAAACACATTCAAACATAGTGTAAATGTGCACTTCAGTGAATTTGCTCTGGTTTTAAGTTGCTAAGAATATAAAAATAAGAATAAGAGCAAGTTTGAAACATACCAGTGTATGTTTGTGTGGTGGTTGGGTCTGAATCTGAGGACATCAGCTGATGTAATGAATAATTAAGACTGTAAACCATCACTCTGCACTCTTGCCCTCACTAAAATAGGATAAACCTTGGCAATGACGACGTAAATGCTAAATGTATTTATATCACCAAAGATTTCATGAAATGGCTGTGAGTGTTAGTTGAATGTTTATTGCCAGTTCCTGGAGTTAACAACATTAACTTTTGTAATTGTAAGAAAGAAATGTCATTCTTCTCTAATTAGTTTCCAGATTAAGAGATTCCCAGTAGCTGTTTCAATTGTCTGGAATTCTTTGTGCTTAGTGACCAAATCTTACTTTAAGTTTTAAAATTTATCTGAATTCAATTTATCTTGATTTTCCATTACAAAATGGCTGTAACTGGAGAATGTTACTTTGGAAAGCACCATCTATCCCTTGCTGGAATATGTGTTTGTCTTCTGTCATCTGCTTCGGCTTTAAAGTCACTCATCAAAATGGCATATTTTAATAAAAGATCATACAGTTTTTTACAAAAGGCTAATATAAATTCTAATATTACTGCTATTCAAATCAAGGAGCAAGCTGTGTTGCAGTTGTAGAAACAAGAGCTCTGTTGTTTGGACAAAGTGAGATTTAGGATTAACAGGGTGCTAAGATTAGACCCTTGTTATGAAACAAGGACTATTTTATAATGCTGATCTAGAATGCCAAGAATATAAATCTTTCAAACTTCAAAAGTGCTTTGATATTTCATCCAATATGAATTATTTGCTGTAGCTAAACTTTGCATTACAGAAAACCAAAACTAAAAATGGCCTTTATAATAGATGAGTTTTTAAATAAGAACAGGTGAATTTTTAAATAAGAGATGGCTATTCTGGGGTTAGAAAACTTAAACAATTGGCCTTCCAATGTGTGCAGAATTTACTTTTAAATGCCACTGTTTACTTTGTGCAACTTGAAAAGTTAATGACAGTCACATTGTCTCCTGGAAGTTTAAGCTTTTCAGGATGATACTATGGAAAGATATTCAAAGCAAATTAGAGAGCAAAACAACCTAGTGGTAGGATCTCCTGTGATTCTTCTGTTTTCTTCTGTTTCAATCTTTGTAGTGTAAGCCTTTTGACAGCAGTAGTGGAAATCTCATTGGTCGTGCCCCCATTGTGCTTCAAAATGGTAAAAATATGTATTTCTACTCAACTCTGTGTGATTCAAACCCACAGATTTCACTTTGCTCAATATGTCATTTTAGTTTGCTGAAAATTTGCTTAAAATATCACAATTTAATCCTGCTTTGTTGGGCCCTCTACTGTCGCCATCTACTTTCTGGGCCAGTAAAATGCAAATATCAAAGGATTTAGTGTCCCATGTTATCAAAGAGAACACCATCACACACATTCTTCAGAAGCATATTGGTCAAATATATGGATTTGCTTGTGGATGAGACAGAAAAAAAGAAGCAAACTAAGGAACCTCTTCTGTCCTTGACATTACCTTTGATTTGCAATTAACACACAGTATTCTGTTGTACGGAGGAAATAATTTGTTAATGCTTTTAAATCTACAAAATAGAATTTATTAGAGCATCTTATCTGGGCTACAGAATTAAAATTATCAAATTAAATATTATTTCAAATGCTCTAATTCTATAAAGATCTCTCTAATCTACCTGAAGTGGTTTCTGTGCAGCTTTGCTTCTCACTCATTCTCCTTATGTCTAGAGTCACTCTAAGGTTGGCTAAATTTTGAGTTAAGTAGTGTTTGAAGCTTCAATCTTAGACAATTCCCATTTTGTAGATGTTATCCCTGATTTGTCATATTAGGGTACTCAGACTGATACATTATGAATATAACATTTGTATTTTTTGGTTTTGAACAGTATCTTGAGTCTTAGGCAAGGCCACAACAAAATAAAGGGAAGTGCAATGCTCATACTGACCAAGACAGACAACTCCTTGGAACTGACAATTCTTGAAAGACTATCATATTCCATCCTAACACTACAACAAAGAGATCACATACTGCTTGGTAATTCATGTTTCTAGTTTTCCCAAAATAATGGTTCTGCAGCTTTTCTCTGTCTTAGTTGAGATGCATCATCGTGAGGTATCAGCACTTTAGAGCAGTGGTGTGGTCTCAAAACCTAAGAAAAGGAATCTTTCATGCTTATAATCATGTTAATGATTATATTATCATGTTAATAATTTCAGATAGCTTCACTTCTTCCACATCACAAAGATGGGGGCTGAGAGTATCTCTGGTCATTTCTAGGACTGACTGGAGGGTTGGGATTGAGAATATCTAGGTTAAAATGTCAGCATCAGTAACAGTAGTTCTACTGCATTACTGCTGTTCTGAGGGCATCTTCCTGGGCTGTTTCTCTGCTTTTGGTTCCTTGACATGGCAGACAGCACTGTGTAGAGTGATATTTGGCCAAAAGCCACCTCTAGGACAAGATAGTCTTCTCAGTAGTTGTGCTGGAGTGTTATGCCTTGTTCCTTGCCATAGTGTACTGGTGTCCCAGTAATCCCAGGTACTGCCGTTCTTGCCTAGAAACTCTCAGAAGAGTTAGAGGTGGAGGCTTGTCAGATGCAGTAGCACCTTGAGTTTCAGTGCAGAGTTCGGGGAAAATAATCATGTAGGTAAAGCACAAACCCAACAGCTAAATATACTTATCTCATAATTTGGAAAAGGTTGTTCACTGAAACAGGTAAAGAAAACATCAGAATAGCTGAGGTATTAGCAGAATTGGAAACTCATTAATATTGCAAAATTTCCCACCAGCGTGGCATGTTCACACTTTCTTGCCCATTTTGACCTTCCATCTCGCTCTCTTATTCCACTTCTTATTCCTGGAGTGTAATTATCTGTAATTATCTGTAATCTCAGTTATTAGTTTTCTGCTACCTTATGGGCTCTCTTGAACAAATTTCTTTACTTTCTAGCTTCCCACCCCAAGGTCAGGCAGTCCTTCGAAGTCTGAGCTCCTTGTTGGAGAGCTTTTTGAAAAGAAGCCTTTTGATTGGCCTGTTTTGGTAACAGCACTTTTCTAGCACTAGTAGTTTAGAATTATATGAAAAATGTGACAGAAAGTCATAGTTAAACAATGATTTCAGATAGCTATTTTTCTATTAGGTATTTGTTTCTTAGCAAAGCAACACTCCCTCTCCGCTCTCCTTGCAACACTCCCTCACTCACTCTCTGCTCCCCTTGCATATATCGTCTTTGTTGGCTTGATGGTGTTGTTGCTGTTGTTTTGTTAAAATGATAATATTCTGGGAAACTTAGGCAGAAGATAAACTAGTTATTTTACATAGAAATAAGTGGGTTTTGATCAGCTCTAGTGATTACATTAATAATTTAATTAATAATGTTTAGAAGGTACCATTGAGCAAACTCATCAGAAAATAAACGTGTTATGAGATACTTAGTGGAGAAAAAATGAAGGCCCCAGAAAAAGAAAACAAGTCTCATGGCTTAAAAGCAGAATACAGATAATTTTAAGTCTCCTGGTAGAGGGCATCGAGACATACACATGGTTCATACAGCTGACAAGTAGAAACGAAGAGATGATGTGAGTGCTGTTTCAAAGCCAGCTTTCTAGCCTGTGTTGTATATGTCATGCTTCTAGTGTGTCAGGGATGTCATCCTTTATTTCCATTCTATCTGATGTTCCTTGTATGCTTATGACATTCACATTTATTTCTTACTCAATTTTTGCCTTAAGACACTCATCACGCTCTTTTCCTTTAGCAGGGGGCTTAGCAGTGATGTTGAAGAACCATTCTGTCCCTGCTGGTGGATCCAGTAAGATTTCTTCTGTGCTTCCTACATATTTCACCCCTAAAAAAGGACATCACTATTTTTCTCTGAGCCTGCACTGTTCAGTGTCTTGTTTGCTTCTAATTTATAATACAAAACATAGATTAATCAGCTTGTCCACAGAGACTATAATAATAAAAAAAGCTTTTCCCTTTAAGCCATTTGTTTTTCAGATTTTACTCAATTGTACCATCTAAGCTTCATTAAAGTAATTCCCCTGCTGCTGCTTCCTCTCCAGCTTTTAATTATGACATTGTAGTACAATGGTCAGATCCTTAGTTGGTACATTTTTGGGAACTTCATTTTTTTTGTTCTTCTCTCTTGGCTTTTATCATATGATTTCTATCCTATATTTACATGTTTTCAAGGTGTGCTATTCTGCTTCAAATGAGATTTTAAAAGTATTTGACACCCTCTTCTCCCACACAAGGATGAGAGGAAATTGCCTCAGGTTGCAGCAGAGGAGTGTTAGATTGGATATTAGGAAAGATTTATGCACCAAAAGGGTGGTCTAGCATTGGAACAGGCTTACCAGGGAAGTGGTTGAGTCACTGTCCATGGAGGTGTTTAATAGACAGGTTGATGTGGCACTTAGGGACATGGTGGCCTTGGCAGTGCTGGGTTAATGGTTGGGCTTGATTATCGTAAAGAAGGCTGTCCCATCTGCTGGCTAGCAATGGGGGCAGGCAAACCTCACAGCCCCTCTCATCACAGCTCCCAGATCCCTGCTGATTTATTCAGGGGCTGTGGAAGTAGTGGTCAGCCTGTGGTGCTGTGTTTCTATAGTCTGTGCAGTTTCCATCAGGATGGATCAGTGCAGTGTTAGCTGTGCTGTGCTGGCACTATGCTGCAGGGGCTCTTTGCTCACATGGTGAGCACATGCTCAGGAGTAAGGAGCTAATGTGAAATGGGAATGTTACCTGAGGGTATCAATTCATCAAAGGGTAGATTCTAGAGATAAGAAGGAAACATTAAATTGTTCTCCTTGGGATTACTTTTGAAGGCTCTGGAAATTTATTCTGTTCTCAGGTTTGCAGAAAAAGACTTGGCAGCTGTGGAGGCTGGGTCCAAAAAGAGTCAGCAGGGTGCTCTTGTGACAAAGATAGCCAACCACATTCTGGGCTGTGTTAACAGAACTGTAGCCAGCAGGATCAAAGCAAATATTAATTCTTTTTCTCTGGCACTCATGATGTAGTGTTGGGACCAACGTGTCCAGTTTTGGACAAGATACAATTGATAAATGGTGACTTATCTGGCCCAGGGCCACTAAGCCTGTTGGGAAGACAGGCAACATGATATATGAGGAGAGGCTGTGGGAGCTGGGTTTGTTCAGCCTGGAGACAAAAAGGCTTGGGGGGTTATCAGATAGCTGTCTTCAAGTTTCTCATGGCATGATTTAGTATGCCCAAGATGCAGTTCTCTGGGTATCAGAGCTGTCTACATTCGCAGATGCTGCATTCTTGTGTTTCATCACACAGTGGTCACTTGTAGGAACTGACATGCATGTAAGTCACACTTTAGGTTTGAGTCGAAACTGAAGGGAAAAGAACAATCATTATGTGAGCAAACAGTGTGTAGGATTTTGCCACTGGGTAGCAGTGCATTGTAATATGTCTTTCTTTACTTGCAAGGAAGGCAAATGCTTAATTTCAGTCCCACTATGCCAGAGACAAGAAGCAGTGATTTTTTTTTCTTTGTTTTGATATCTTGTCCAGCAATTTCAGGACAAGTCAGTTAAAATTTGTGTCTAGAGATTTTGTACATCATTCATCTTCTATTTCTATTCTCAAGCTGGACTGACTGATTTGATGCTGTGCTGAGTGCAGGCACTTGGGTTGAAGTGGTATGAGTTCCTATTGTGCAGTTGTCCTTCCCTCACCCATTCTTGAGGATGTTTTCAGCTTAGAAGGGCTGAAGAACCATGGCATAGCCAGGAGCAGACACCCAGACAGAGGACAGACATCTCAGTTGGTGAGTCCCATATAAATCTGCCCAGCTGGGGCACATGCTGGCATAGCTAACCCTGCTCCTGGTTGCAGTGATGGCTCCCACAGAGCTGACTGAAGTATCTCTGCATGTCACTTCTGGGGTTCACTCACTGCTGGTACCAGCTTGGGAGAGTCCATACCCATTGTGAGCACAAGTCAAACTGCTGGTTCATAGTAGGATTGAATGAAAACTCTTGAAAAATATAACCAGATGTTAAACAATAGCTGCTGAGTACTAACAGATGTGACAGGCCAGACAAGTGTTCTTGAGGCCTTGCCTTGGCATGCAGCAGCTTTTGTAATAGAATATGGCTAAAAACAATCCTGCATTTTTATTTTCTGTATAATGGGAATGTGTTATGCACTCTGAAGAGGACAGGATAAAAGCTGATTGCAAATGCGTTATAAATTTTAACCTGCTAAGAAAATATTGATCTTAAAAATGTGCTACAATGCATTTTGGAACATTTCAACTACATTTTGTTCACAAAAAGCTTCTGTGGAATGAGTGGATGTTACATTAATGGTCCTGTACTTACCAAACAGTATGCCTTGAGCTTATAGCTGGTACTTTTGTTCATGTGCACACATTTTAGAAAGCAGAAGACCAAAGGTATTATCTCAGGAGGTACCCTTAGGCACTCTGTACCCTCAGTACACTGCCTGCTGGGACAATGCTTTTTGGGAAATTGGAGTTTTACAGGCACAGCAGGAAGTTTTCCTTTCAGTGAAATCCTTTGTGCCAGTGCAGGTTGCAAGCAATTCAGGGAGTAACAGTGTTGAACACGTACACTGTAACTGTTCTGGAATATAGAGAAGGTGCTGAGAATGCAAGAGGGAATGGTTTGGCTGTTCTGGGCCACAGATCTCCTTGGGAGAGAGGAAGAGGTTACTGGATTTCACAGTTGTTCTGATACTTGCTTCTGTTGATGACATGTCACCTGACACAGGGCCTGAAAATTGGGGATGCTCCAAAACTGGGGATGCTCCAGATCAAATTACAAGCCACCATATTCCCAATTTCTTTACTGTCTGACAGTGCTCTGCATTCACTGGGCATGAGTAAATATGAATTGTGGAATCCAGGCAGCACTTTTTTGGTAAAAAATAAGAAGCAGGAGAAGAGAAATGCTTAAGCTAACTATTTAAAATTTGGATAAAATAGAGTAATTCAATAGGTAAATGAAACATCTCTCTGAAAACACTGTTACAGAACACCCAAGAAAATATCAATATCAATGTCATGTAACTTTTTATCTTACCAATGCCAGAAACCTTTTCATAATGCCCTTATGTAAGGATTTCCTGGTTTGTTGCTTGTATTTTAAACAAGCACCTGCAATTAAAACATACAATTTCTAGCTTCAAAATCCCTTAATTTTACTTTTTTAAGAAGTAGAGCACATAAAGTGCCTTATGTAAAGACCAGACAAGAAGCCAGTTGTTCACCTTGCTGCCAGGCATCGGATTTCCAGACAGATTATTTTAAGTGTTTTATAAAGTCTGATATAAGAAAATGTTTGCACTTCAACAGGGCAGGTATTAACACCATTTCTGGCAAAAAAGGACTGTACTATACAGTTTCACATTAAGTTTCTTTTTCTTTCTCCTGCAAATCTCTGCTTTGTACCCTGGGCTGATAGCAAGACTATGGCCCCAAATACCAAGCAGGTGTGGTAGGTTGGAGAAATCACTGCTTGCAATGCTGCTTGTCAGTCAGATTAAAGTGGTGCATGGACATATTTTCCTAGAGGGCCCTTTACATGTGATAAAAAGTCAGTGCTTGACATAAATGTATTAAACATTGGAAAGCTGACATGAATTTTTTTCCTTCATGCAAACATCAGTCATCTACAGTTTTTGTGTTCAAAAAGTAACTATTGTCTCCCTCTTTAGAGACTATCAGGCTGAGAAATTTTTAGTCTCTTAATGGTTGCAAAACTGTTCCTATTCATCACATGAGCAAGTTTGGGCTGGTAAATTCTGATGCTGTTGTACTGATTGTTGTTATATTGATTATTGTTATCAATATAACTGATGTTGTTATATTGATTTTCTGAGAATGTATTAATGTCATTAAAAAGACAGTAATGCATATACAGCTGGAGAAACTCCAGGAAGCTTTTAACAATGCAATGGACATATATCCAAAAGCTAGTGTGTATCAAGCTAGCAGGGGACAGATCAGGCAACTGGATACCATGTCACATTATGTGGGATTTCTGGGAATCCCTTCCAAAGTCATGTATAACAGAGGCAGACTGCAACTCACTCATGTGGACCCTCACTCACTGCATCACCAAATCTAGATGGTTTCAGATTTGGGTGGCAGCAGACTTGTATGTCACCAAAACCTCACAGTAAACAGTCTCAGACTACGTACTGAAGGGGAGGATCAGAGGATAACCTCTGTGACCACAGCTGTGGAAAGAGACAATTCCTCACAGGCCATTTCCCCCTCACAGTGTCTCAGAGGACTCAAATTCTTGCCAAAACCTGGCAACAGACAGATCCTTGCAGATACCACAGTGCTGTTTTTGATGTGCCCTATAAGCTGCCCTAATCACTATGTTATAGTTTTAGTTCCCCAAAGATTTTAAGATATAGCACACCTCTAGGATTATTTTTGTTTCCTTGTTTTATATCTTGTTCTCTGATGTAAAAAAAAAACAAAAAAAACCCCAAAAAAAACCAGGCTGAAACCACCACCACTTTTCTGTTTCACTGGACTCAAGCTCCACTTGTAATTTTTAAAAATTTTTAGTTCAGATGTTTATTCCACCTACCAACAATTTCTTCAGTCCAGCTAGGATTTTCTGAGCAGATCTACCTTTGGGAAACCTGGGCTGTCTCGAGTGAATACCGAAACACGCCCTTTAATTTCATGGGTCACTGACGCTCGGATGCAGCCTGACGTGATCCAGTACCCATCTTTGCAGAGACTGACCTTGCCCATCAGAAAATGTACAAATAAAATGTGTTTAATCCTTGCTGCACACAGAGAGACAGGGCCCTGAGGGAGAGACTGGCTCCAGCAGCAGTGTGGCTGCTGCACACTGTGGCTGCATTCTGCCCATGGGCTGGGCTGCCACCTGTGCTCCATTATCCTACCTGGAGCCATGGAATGCCAGCTGTGGAACTGCCCTGCCAGCACAATGGTATAAATTCTGCTTGTGCAAAACCAGTATTTTCCAAAAAGGAGTTTAACTTTAGTTTCCACAAAGCCTGCCTAGAAAGAGCTGTTTAATTTCCCTGGGTACTTTTGAGATCCCTGGATATTTATGAATGTACTTATTCAGATAATTTAGAGCATGAGGATGTGACAGATTGTGTACAGAGATGTGGAAACTCCTGAGTAAGTGCTTGCTCGGGCTGATGTGGACAAGCAGGGACCTGTGGGGCTTCACAGAGATGGGCTTGGGCTTCCAAACAGCCCAACCCAAAACTGCAGTGTTGTGCCTCAGTGAGCAGTTACCCTGCTCAGCAGTTTGGAGGTAGCTCACCCAGAGCCAGCCCCACTCTCTGTGTGGTGACTGCTCAAATCCTTTACATAATCTCTGTCTCTTCAACAGACTGGCTCTTATCTCTCTGTTCTGTTTCATCTGCTCCTATCCCGTGATGAGAATTCTCTGCTGCCTCCTGTTCCTAGAGCAATCCCCTGAGACTTAAAAAGAAGTGTTCTATTAGCCTTCAGTCCTGGGTAATTTTCACCAGGTGTAATTACAGCCTGACTTCTCTCCATTGCCCCTGAAATTTTGCTTTGAAATTGTCTGACACTGCTTCCTATTAGAAAAGCCATTTTACTTCACTTGGAGTGACTGCGCTTCAGAAGTGAGTAAAGTGGTTTCTAAATGCAGCCTGAAAATGCTTTCAGCTAAGGGTTACTCTGGGTTCGTTCTTTATTTTCTTCCAGAAAGAATTCAGTAAATTTGACAGCCAACAAAAGAGATGGAAATTTAGGCTATATGTGTACACATCAGAAAGGAGGCTGGCTCATGAAGGGAAAGGTGAAATTATTCCTTCTTCTTTGAAAGCTGACCTTTCCTCTGGCAAGGTACATCAAATTACTGATTTCATTGCAGTACCACTGGGAGCACTCTAATTCCATAAAATAAATTAGCATAAGCACAAAGCACACATGACAGGTATATGAGAAAATGTTCCAAGTTCTTTCTGTGCAATATTAATATGTTATTCATCAAAGCTGTGAGTGAAGTGGGGGATTAATGTTTTTAGCTGCATATAATTTGTGATAGTGAAAGAACAAACATTGCTGCTTACTGTTAGGAGGGCATTCTTTCCAGACAACTTAGTAAAAAAGAATTTCTACTCCCTGTCTATCATTGAGATTAATTCAGATCATATTACATAAGCTTTTGGGAAACATATTTTCTCTATTTCTGTCACCTGTGCTTGCGACAGTTTTAGATTTCATGTTGCACTATAAAAATTTTAGTTTCTTCCAGAAACTGATTATGAAACTCTTGATAGAAAAGACTGTACAACACATGCAGAGATGTGTAGTTACCTTGGTCGATAACAAATGGTAAGAAAAAAAGTGTGAAAAAAAATCAGATAAATGCCTGTGACTGCAAGTTACATGCAAGACCAATGCTATGCTTATTTCTCAATAAGAAGTTACATAAAAGGTGATTTTAGCTTTAAACTGTTAAAAATTTCCTGATTCTTAAACCTACCTTCAGGCAAGGCTTGAACTTTCATTGTTGCCACTGGGTGAATGCATAATTCATGCAATATGCAGGATTAATTTCTCTTATAGGTCATTTAGGAAGCCTGTTATTAAACCTAGTTACCAGGATAAGGGCTGAGATTGTTACAAATACTTATACTAAATCATACCAAATGATAGAGTGACACATAATGGCAACAAATTAAAACATTTCATCTCTTTGAATGATGTTAATAATGGATATGTGTGAATATTAACCAGAAAAACTGGACATTCAATGAGTCTATTCAGAACTGGCTTAATGACATACAAAATATCACCTTTTGGATTAATTTATTAGAAGGAATAGAAACGGGTTCCTTTTTGAACCTTTCATTTCCACATGAAATGATTGTGATCAATGCCTTTTTTGAATTTAATAGAAACATTTCCACATGTGTACCAAAGGCAGCTCCTGCCAATGAACACTGTAAAGGTCTGTCTGCTGGTGGGAGGGGGAGAGGAGCAGGAGCAGCTGCCATAAGCTGTTCAGAAATGCTGGCTGTGTGTAGCAATGCTGTTTCCTGCACGCACCACCTGCACGGGGCATTGGGCACTCAGCACTGTCAGCTCCCAGCAGGCAACAAATGAACACTGAGCAGCAACACCTTGCAGCTCAACACTGTTCAGACACAGGCAGGTCCTCTACCTGGTCTCTTGTGTAGTCTCACTGTGTCAGACTTATGGGCTAGAAAGAATCTTTCTTACTGCAAGATTCTTAATGAACAGGACAGTTTTAACAGTAGAGGAGTGCTGGTGCTGAGAGAAAGAACTGCATCCCACTTAGAACACTGAACCCTAGGAAAAGGGGAGAAAATCTGTCTACTTCAAAATTCTTACCCACTGATCCAAAATTCCTGAGTACATTTTAATTGTATATTTTTCTAGGAAATGTAAGACCTGAACTGAATTTCTCACTTAATACCGCCGTGGAAAGGCAGTGGAATTGCTGCAAGTGGTGAATAAATCGGTGTACCTACCTGTACTCATAATGTCCACCTTGAAAGTGTCAGAGGTGAGGTACTGTGGGTTTTTTAATGTGGCCTCAGGCAGTGCTGGAATGGTTCCTGCAGGTGAGACAGGTGTGGCATCCTGAAGCAGCCTGGCTGGAGCCTGATGTCCTGTAAGCTGGCAGGCTTGTATGAGCCATTAGATGAAGAAGAAACCTCAAGAATCAGGATTCAGAGTGTAGGTATGCTCAGCCTGTATTGCTACCTTTGAATTAAAAAATGTGAAACCTCTCAGAGAAGGAGAGGTTATGCTTACCCAAATGAATTTCTTTGTGTATGGTAACTCAGCTGGCAACAGACACATTAATAATAAAATCAGACAAGTTACAATCTTAATATCCCAACAAAAGACACTGGGGCTTCTACCCCCAAATCCTGTTCCCCAAAGCAGCATCTGTTATCCACAGTGTTTATCACTGTGCTGAAAGCAGCATGGTAAAGAGGTGGTGCAGGAAGGTCAGTGAAAACTCATTTCACAGAGGAGTGTTGCACCGTGCCATTTGACCCTGACATTTAGTAGAGCACATCTTTATTTTACCTGTACAGTCTTGGGTAAACATACAACTTGGTGCAGGCTGCTTGCCTGTACAAAATTGCAAAGCTGTTTTTGTTATATTATCTCTGAGTTTTCATTTACTAATTTCATATATGTATCTGCTGCCATCTCTATTTTCATCTTGTACATCCCTTTTCCTGTATATGTGTCAGGTATTTTCATCCCAACATTTTTGCAGGAGACAGAAAAAGCAATACTTCAGAAAATATTTTGCAACTCTATTTATATTTTTTTCCCTCACATGTACTAAAGTAACAAGCTCTCAGAACTCTCTGGCTAACCTTAATAACTAAATCATGAAAATAATTCAGGTTATAAAAACAGTTCCTGTGCCCAAATAAAGCAGTCCATATTAAATTCCCCCTGATCTTTTTTTGGCCTGTGATTGGTGGTTTGGTTATGCCTCTGAAGTAGAGGCTTCAGCTGGCCAAGTTTGCTGTGATGGAGGACACTCAGCAGGAAGGTGGCCCTTCAGTCACAGCCTTTCTGAGGACAAGGGCCAATTTGCTGCCTCTGCCTTGCTGAAGACAAGTGGGCCCATCCTGCCAGCCCAGCAGGACTCCTGCCAGCAGGAGCAGCTACTTGTCCAGCCCAAGTGATAGCAAAATAAATGCCCCAGGCTAATGTAGAGGAGAGTTGACTCCATTTCATTTGTAAAGCTTTTGCCTTTGAACTCTCTAATTAAAAGAAAAGTATTTAATATATTGACACAAGGACAGATACATATTAACATTTCAGAAGGTGATTAAGGGAGCTGTCAAGAAGAAGATACTTTAACAGAAACATTGGGAGGTACTGTGTCATTGGAATAACAGTTCTGCTAAATACTAGGCATTATTCTCCAGGAGGAAGACAGAATTGGACAAGCACATACAAATTACCTAGTGCACATAGAAAGTTGGTTAGCTGATTGCTAACAGAAACAATGTTATCTTATTGATACATTTGCTGCTTTTATTAACATGCAGCAGGAAGAAAATAGAAATGATACCATAAAATCCTCAGTTTTTATTCAGGTGTACCAAATTCTATGCCATAAAATCTGTGTGTATCAGGCATCCATGCTAAACAGGTCTTGTCTGTGCTGCTTGGGAGCCAAACGCTTTGGGGCTTTATTTCTGCTATGAATCTGCAGAGGAAACATCATTAAAGCTAGCTGTTTGTGTAGTCATTTATTACTCTAACCTGATAGATTGCTCAGCACAATCATATCTTCTTTGGACACATTTGGTATCACTTATCACATGGTCTCTGGCTTCCGAAGCAGAAACAACAAATGAACATTTAAAATTTCAACATTACAATGAAGACATTAGCATTCCTGTCTTTAAGGAATTTCCTAATGGAGTCAGCTCCAGAGGATACAAGAAACTGGTGGGGGAGGCTAGAAAGTGGATTTGGGAGGTGTTAGTTACTCTGGGGCAGGCAGTCTTGTATTTGTGTCCATCCTGTGATAAAGCAAAGCTTGCTCTTCAGTGAAAATGAGAGATTTATTTAAAATTTAGCATGGAGCAAGAGTAAGCACACCACATAATTTTCACGCAGAGGTAGTAAATAGACTGTAAATTTTAGTCTAATTTTACCTCACAGAAGCTGAATGTTAGCACATTCAGTGGGCAAAGCTGAAGCTGCTTCACATTCAGTGCAGCAAACCTGGTAAACTCCACTCAGTTTGGCTGTCCAGAGCTGGTGAACAGTATTGGCACCTGCTGGCTTTCTCTCTTTTCCTCTCTGCTGGGAGGGTTCTGCAGCCTCTTCTATGGCAGCTGTGGGGATGAGCTGCAGCCAGGCAGATGCTTTGGTGAGGCAGAGCAAGGTGCTTCCTGTCACCATCATATTTTCTGAAAAATCCCTTTGCCAGGATTTCTTCTCCTGGGAGTCTGAGAAGCCTCAGAGAAAAATGAAAACAATAATTATCTGATTGCTTCTCCTGTGTTTTGCTGCTTTGGAATGTGGTTGGAGATTGTTTATCCAACAGGTGGTTGTTTGATTGGTTTCATGTGAATTGTTTTTACTTGATGACCAATCACAGCCAGCTGTGTTGGGACTCTGGAAGAAGTCACAAGTAGTATCTTGTTAAACCTTCTGTAAATATTCTTTCTCTATTCTTTAGTATAGTTTTAGTATAGCATTCTTTAATATAATATAATACCATAAAACAATAAATTAGCCTTCTAAAAACATGGAGTCAGATTCATCAATTCCTCCTTCATCCTGGGGACCCAGCAAATACCACAGCTTCCCACCAGTACAGGATCTGTAGCTCTGGGAGTGAGGTGAGGGAGAGAAGAGAGTGTAACAACATCATCTGGCAGTTTGTCTTCAAGGAGTAGTGTGATTCTGGACAAAATTGCCTGTCACACCTGCCAGCTGCACGTTGGTTCATTTTGCGGAGTGAGTCTGTTGTGATTGCAGCTTCTCCAGCCTAGAACAGCTCTGGAGATTCTACCAGAGGTACAAACCAGCCCCTGGTAGAGAAATAAGGCTTCAGGCACATAACAAGTCTCACATACATGCCTGGCAGGAATTTTTGGTCCAGGACAACACCTTAAAAGTCATCTGAATTTAAACTTCCAGACCACAGATGCTGGAGCAGTGAGGAAATCAGCACCAACTGCTTCTATTTACTGATCTGCTCCTATGGTACTGTGTTACTGGTTAATGAAGAAGCAGGCAGTGAAACCTAGGCACAGTATCTGTAAGAATTGCCTTGAGAAGAACAATTTTTATGTGCAAAGAGATATGTGGTAGAGAAACAGAGTGGAATGTCAGAGGAGGGCTCAGCAGGCAGGGATGTCGCAGACTTTGGGTGAAGGGGAGGGGAGCAGAGACAAGTCTGTGACTGGACCAGCTAAAGATAAACATTTTCTACATGGCCTTTGGCTGTGTTTGGCTTACCAGAGGATGCCTCTTGCCTTTGGTAGCCCTGGGCTCTGACCCATCTGTGTTCTGCTCCTCACCAGCTCTCCTGAGAAATCAGCAAGTGATCCCTCCTGTGTCCCCATGCTTTGTACAGCCAAGGCTGCAGGTCCTTGGGCTCTCGTTTCTCACTGGGTAACGTTCTGGCTGCAGAAACAAGGCAGCGGGCAGCCCTCCTGAATGGAGAGTGTGTTCTGATGACCAAAACAATGCGTGCTCACCCAGGAGCCCCCAAGGAGGGCAGCTGTGAGCCCAGGCAGGCAGACAGGCTGAGGCAGCCGGGCAGGAGCCGTGCAAAGGCTCTGGGCTCCCTGGCTGCTGGGCTAGCGCAGCTCCGTGACAGCAGCTCCCAGCACGGCTGCTGTCCAAACACTAGGAAGTAACATGTGTTAAATTAGCAAGTTATCTCATCAGAAGGCTTCTGCTTTGATTTTGCACATGAAATCTGTCACCAAGTATCTTGCAATTTACTATTAGCCCAAACATGAAGCATTTATAAAACTCGTAGAGATTTACAGATTTTAGTTCACTACATAACTCACAAAACTTAATTATACTACTTAAACTTGAAGAAATTAGATAAAATTTTATGGATTTGTTTCAACGCTTAGGATAAAAATCAAAAATCCAATTCCCATTTGTAGTGAAAATGACATCCCTATTTTAACATGTATTTGCCAATGAAGCAGCACAACAGAAGACCATAAAGTTTTGATTATAATTGTTTAAAGTCCAGGGCCAGAACCTCCAAAGGAGACACTTGGTCTGCTAGGAAAAAGAGGAGCATGCCTGCAGGGGAAATTTCATTTGTCAGCCCACATTTCTTCTGTTGTTACCCAGAAATTCAGTGTAACATAAACCTGCATCTACATGCTAAAAGGAAAATATGAAAAGAAATAGCTCTAGCTTTAGGTCCAAGGGTCTGTTTCCAAGACTTTACTCTTGGATCTGCCCTTGGTCCCGATCTTGCCATTACTTTAATAGGAAACTCTGTTTAAACAAAGACTTATGGCAGGAGACAAGGCCTCCCCAGCAGCTGAGTAGAAACTGAGGATTTAGAGCAAATTAAGCCATGTCAGGAACCCTTATAAATGAAGACAGGCTTGCAGAGAAACACTTTGCTGCTGGGGGACATCCTGACAAACCTGTGGTAAAAAGAGTTAAATAGACTTTTGAAAAGATCTTAAACATAGAGGGAGAGTTACCTCTCTGTATATATACTGTGTTGCTGGCTGATGTGCTCTTCCCATAACAGGGAATTCCTTGATTTCACAGGGTCTCATGGAGAGGTTTTGAGGGAGCTTGGTGCCAGGGGAATGCACGGGGACAGAGGCATTAGGTATGTTCAATGCCATTCCTTCTACAGCCACTGCCTGTCTAGCTGAAAGGTTATATCCATCGTGCCAGCTCTCTCAGCTCTTCCTAATAGGAGAGATACTCCAGTACCTCCATCATCTTTGTGACCCTTCATGCCTTCTTCCCAAGCACTAAAATATTCTTTGTCATTGCCTTGGAGTAATTCTCATGATACTTAAGATTCTCACAGAAGCTCCTTTGACTCTTCTGCCACTTCTGTTGTCGTGTGAAGCATCCTATGAAGAAACCTGGGATACCAGGTTTCTCAGACTCTCAGCTTTGTTATTCTGGACCATTTATTTTTTATCGCTAGTCTGAATCTAGATATATCCTCTTCTAGTTTAAACTGTCTTTTAAACCCTCTTCTAGTTTAAAATCATTACGCCTTGTCATATTGCTACACATCCTATTAAAAAGTCTGTCTCCATCTTTCTTTTAATCCCCTTTAAGTATTGAAAGACCACAATAAGATCTCCCTGGAGCCTTCCCTTCTTCTGACTATTAATTTATTCTGGACATCTAGTCACTCCTTTATATTGTTCAAGCCTTTCCAATAACAGGATAAATCTGTCAATGTGAGCTCTGCAGGACTGTACATAGAGGACAAACAGTACAGAGTTTTCTTAGCCCCCATTGTGGCACATCCTTTTTCCAAGTTTGCATGGATGAACACATCCATCACTTTGCAAAAGAAGTTCCTGAACTGCTCTCAGAAACTCTTTTCCTCAGCAACAAAATGTACCCATCTGTCTCCTCCGCTGTGCGCCTCAGGGTCTGGGCACAGGCTTGTTATTCCAGAGCAGGAGCTGGTAAACTGCCATGGGGTTATTGCCATGCTATAAAAGCTCTAAGAGCAAAAAACTGGTATAATCTTCTAAATGTGAAATTTTTCTTTACAGGCACCCATCTGCAGTGGGATGGTTTTCTGTCTCATTTCATGCAAGATGCCAGATTTTGCTTGTGAATCATCATTCCTCTTTCAGGGATTTATTGTAGTCTTTGCTGTCCCTGGATGTGTTTGTGGAAAGCTAGACTGGTGACTGCTATGAGCCCTGTGATTATAAAGCAAAATGAGTTAAGCAAGAGTCAGTAAACTTCTTTGCTCTTGAGAGCAGCAGGAGGCCCAACAACTTCTTTCAGCTGAAGCTGGCACTGACACCGGGCAAATCCATTCTGTGAACAAACAGCAAATCAGTGAAGCACCAGAAGACAGAAGAATCCAAAACCACTGAGGACAACAGGACTGGGAGGCCAGCATTTCCTTGACTCTGACCTGCAGAACCCTGAGAGCCTCAATGGCATGGAAGTAATTAATAATTATTTTTGCTTGCACAATGTTGTAAACCAGTTAAAAATGCTAACATCTGGGGGAATAGCAAAAGCTGAAGATTTGTTTCTTGTAAATAAAGTACACAGAATGTTTTGCTATTAGTTACTGTCTGTTTACAGACAGAGTGAAATATTCATCATTAAAAGCCAGAAAATATTGGAAGATATCTCAAAAATTATTGTTAAAACTCCCAATATGCTCTGTGGCATGTATTTTAGCAGAATGATTTTAATGAGAAAAGATGTTGAGTCTTTAAAATGAAACATTCCTTGATCAATATTCCACAATGATTCTGTCAGAATTTTAAAAAAATAGTTTTTTTTCTATTAGGAGGAGAGTTCAGAGAGCTTTCCTGCAGAACCAAAAACCATCCTGACCTGGTTTTGCTGGCAGGTAGTGCTCTACCTATGGCATATTGTCAGCTTTAGATTAGATAGTTTAGACACAGCTGGAGTAGCTTTGGGACAAATTGTTTTACTTTCTTGTGCTGCAGTGTCTGTAACTGTGAGCCAGGGATAATAAGGATGAGCTCTTCTGGAGCTTCTTGAACCCTCTGACTGAAAGGCTAAAGTTGGGTTTTCACAATTTCTATTAGTGCTCTTCTGTGATTGTGATATAAAGGCAAGAATTTTCCCCAATGCCGTGCTAGGTCAAGTGTGTTTGAGGCTGTCTTCAGTTCTCCTTCAGGCAGAGGCTTTAGGAGCCTGGGCTCATGCTCTCAGGCTTAGCTTTCCATTACTGACTGCTCCCTTTGATGTAAGCCTGAAGCAGTGCCAAGCTTGCTTCAAGGTGGAGATGCCATTCCCTCAGTGCAGCATCTCCTACAGCCTGCCAGCTTGCTGTACTTGCCATGGCAGATAACCTGGTGGCTTGGACAAAGTGACAGAGCTTCACCTCTGCTTTGCTTTCCTCTGGTCCAATGCTGGCTTTGGGAGCCAGCTCTGCAGACACAAAGGATGTGCAAAGTGACTGCCAGCTGTACTAACTGTGCCCCCAGCAGCACAGAGATAAATTCCACCCTGGGCTTTAGTGCCAAGGAGTCACAGGAAGTACCATGCAGAGAACAGCTCCAACCACCAGGGCCTGACTCACTGACAGTATCAGTCCAGCAGGACCAGAGCATCCTCACCAGCAGGCTGAGCACTGGAAAATGCCAGTGGAGTCAGCAAGATGTAACCAGATGGGTTGGCCTAATATGTGATAATGGGAAGTGAAGGGAAAAGAAATTACTAAATATAGCTTATTTGCAAAGTGAAGTACAGAAGATGAACATTCCTATGCAAGATGCATATTTACATGTATATATAGAATTTGTAGGTGTAGAGTTGATATATATAAATGTTTATTTGTGTAGCTGTACATTTATTCAGTATAGCTAAATATTAGTAACATCAATACTAAAATCATTATTGCATTAGAAAAGTCCCCACAGAAGCAATTCTCTAGCTGCTGTGAGACAGGAATGGTTGATCTCGTGCTGGGTTTATACAGACTAAATATAGCTCAAAAGATGTTTCTGACACACTTGTCTCTCTTTTTGGTTGACAAATGTACTCTGAGTAAGAGTACCCTGGAGAAAGGGGTTTCTGTGCTCTCAACATGCAGTCCTATTTCCTGTGAAGTAAAAGGGAAAGCAGCCTTGAAGAATGTGAGTCATCAGATCTGTCAAGCTGAAACCACTAGGCAGAGGCAAGGCAGATGGAGATGTAAATGCAATCCAGGCTGAACAGACATTTTAAAAATGCAGCATTATCTCATCTTTCTCCTCTTTGGTCATTCAGTTTAAATAAGTCTCCTTTGGCGGGCAGGACACTAAAATTTTCCTTTCAGTTCAGCAGAGCAGCGTTTGCTATGTGCCTGCATCAATTATCTACCCCTACATCAGCCAAGATGCACTTGCTGTCTGCTGGTTTGGTCAGTGAAACACCAGGTGTGGGCCACACCCAGCCCTCAGCAAGCAGGTGCTGGGTTAACACTCCAACCTGGGTGCCCGACATCAGCAGCCTCCAGCTTGTGAAAGGCATTGGTGCTGGAACACAACATGTAGAGATGAGTAAGGTGGGTGTTCTCTGAGTTTAGCTTATCCCAGGGATGAGGGAAGGTATATGGTTTCCTTTCTTTTTTTAAGTAGGTCAAGTTAAGTCTGATATTGATTTCTATGAGTGCAGCAACAGCTGCTAAATCAATAGGAACCAGCAGTATCACACAGAAGGACTTTGTCCACACAGACTTGAGTCCTGCTCTTGAATGAAAAGGCAACATGTGAACCTCTGTGGGCAACTCTTCCTAGAAAATACCACCCTCATCAAATGAGTAAGGGTACATGCCTGAGAATCCGGATCTGCATTTTCTGCATAATGAAATTCTCTCCAATTATTGAATTTTGCTGCTTTCAAAACACTTCACAAAGTGCAGATCCTTAGTTTTGAGAAAATCTGCTTTGCCTGACACTGGTACTTCCATATACTGGTATGTATCACTCCAGACCAGCACTAACCTATGTAACTGTGCCAAGTGAAGGGTGAATGGGCAGCCTCAGGGATTCCCCCACACAGCTGTGAAATTGTCAGCTGAGCAGCTACAGCCAGCAAGAAATTCACCACACTGCCTACTGACAATTGAAAGTACAGGGGCATAAGGAAGTAACATCACTTTAAAACTGGCCTCACTCAGGGTCCTCTTCTTTCACCTTGCTTTTAGTAACAAGTCTGTTTTAGTAACAATTTTCTGTTTTTTGGTTTTTTTTCCTAATTATTTATTGGCGTCTAACAAGTTCTGAACTATAATGGTTTTAATTAATCTAAAAAATTGCAGTGGGGCATTTGACTCATCTCCAGAATCTGAGCCATTGCTTTCAGGTTACTCTGAGTAGTCTGTGAGTGACTGGCAGTAACCCATCTGGCCAGGCACTGACCTTGCCTGCAATCCTGTCACAGGTGATGCTCCACTCCTGTACCTTGAGTGGGATGAGACCCAGGCTATGCAGGTATAGATTTGTTATCTGAAGTCACTCCCGTGCCGTTTCCCAGGGCTGGAAGGACACAAGCCAGCGGGAGCCGTTGCAGTCCCATCCCCCAGCAGTCCAGGACCAGGCTCCATGTCCCCCCTCACCTCCGAGAGCTCGGGGTGTTCCAGCCAGCTCCTCCAGCTGTCCCCAACCCTCTGCCCTGCTGGCAGCACCTGTCCTGTGCCCTGATGCCATTACAGGATTGGGCTGTTCAGGCCAAAGAGGCCGTGCAGCTGGGCACAACTGAAGTAATTAATGTAAGGGAGAATGGTGGCTTTCCATTATGTAAATTACAGGTCCTGCATACTGCTTATCATAAAATCCCCATTGTATGTAATGATGTGGGATGGACTGAACTTTTCTTGGATGGGTGGGTTGAGCTTGGCTGTTGTTTCCTTCATAATGTGGGACTGATGTCTTCAACAAAGTATTTTTATGCCAGATAAAGTAAAAGGCTGTTAAGAAGCCTGTCCTGCAGAGATGAGGCAATGCTTTTCATCATACCAATTTCCTCTCCCCCAGCAAGGCTAACAGCATAAAACTCCCTCCCAGGGCAGGTGTTGGGCACTCACACAGAGGCCTGAAGCTATTCCTCCCTAAGGAGGCGCAGCTGGCACAGTCAGGAACAGGGCCAAAGAAGCAATCGTCATTGGAAGGGGCTACAAACCATCAAACGACCCCCAAAGAAAACCCCTCCCAGGAGGAAGTACTGGGGCATTCCCACATAAACCTGAATGTATATAAGCTGTCAAACTCTTTGTTGGGTGAGTGCTGGCCCCAAGAGATCAAGACTGCCACGATGACTCCAACCATGGACATCAAAATTGCAACAATCAAGTATTTTTGCAATACGGGCGGTCACATCTTTCCTCCCCACTACCTACTCTTGCTTTTTCCTCCTCTTTCTTTCTTCTCATATACTTTCTTTGTCATATTTTTGTAATTGTATAGAGAAGAAACAAAATGGCTCCTTTCCAGTGCAACCAATTCGTTTTACAATAAACTTACCTCAAAAATGTACACTGGTAATTCAGTGTCATTTTATCCTAATCCACCCCTAGGGATCTATTGACAAGAACTTCAGTTACCCTGCTTAAGGGGCTGGTTATAACACTAAACTAGGAAGTAGTACACATTAAAATATTCAGAATAATAGGCATTTATTTTCAGTACTATTTTCATTAAATATTGGTATAATATATCCATGTCTGAGGTAATAAATTAAAAATAAACTCAAGATTTCAGTCCCATATTTGTGCTGCATATTTTTTTCTACCATTATACATAATTTTGAAGCAAACACACACAGTCTGTAATTCTGAATGCAGCTAGGAATATTGTTTTACACAGTCACTTTTCTGTTTCACTATAATTTTGCTGAGAATGGTTATTGCATGATACACTTTTATAGACGTTTTAGTTATACTAGAGTTTTCTATTAGATCACACTTATCGTAATTATAGGAAGATGGGCATGAAGATGTGCTTTGAGCCAAGGATGGCAAATACTGAATCAGTGACAGCACATACTGCAGCATTATTGTCTGCCTTCACTAGAGCCCAGATCCAGCAAAGCCATTTCAGTGTGTGCTTAGTTTTAGACATGAGTCATTTCAGTGTCATCCATGGCCTTAATTTTTGCTGAATCAAGGACTAGCCAAATCTGTAGAACTGAATTAATAGACTTCTTTAACTGTGTGTTATTTGAAAACAGGTTTGCTGGTTTCATATTTTGTAAGATATTTTGTAATGACCTCTGTGAGATTGTTCGTATCAGTGAAGCACCCATGAAAGTTTCTAACCTGGTTCATAAATACACTATGAAAAAATAAGCAGCTACAATGACTCTCTTCTACACATTTTGTTAAAAGTAACACCTGGTTTGAAAAGTTATTAAAGTAATTTTTTCCATGGTAAAATATATTTAAAAAAATAAACTCTTAATTTAATCATCTTCCATCAAACATATAAGCATGTTAAAGGGCGGGGCATAATTCAGGTATTTTCATTTATAAATGCAAGAGATTGAGTGTGTCAATCTTTTGCACTTAAATGCTGGTGGTAGTAAGGCCCTTTCAGCTAAGTCTTCATCAAGCCCAACATCAGTGAGCTAAATAAACAAACAAACACAAATTTTGCTTGCATATAACTTTTTCATAATCCTGAATTTAAAAAAAAATCCTCCCTGCTTAGAAAAGAACTATTATTTAACTCCTGCCATTAAAAAGTATACCTCACTTCCATGTTAAGTTTAATCAGTGATTCTGAATGCAAAGGATTTAAACACTCACTAAAATTGCTGTGGCATGCCATTAGACTCTTAATGTTCATAAATTGTGCTAATTCCCATTTCAATCAGGAAGCTATAGTTTAGAGTTAGAGCTAATGGTTTGTCTTAGTGTTAAAGGTCTATTTCCACCAGATTTCCTTTATTCTATTTTGCAAATGACTGACAGTGCTTATGATGTGATCCTGAAAAACCGTTTGGTGCTGTTATTACCAGAAGCGATAGTCCATGAGAAAACTCTCCATGCTCATGCAGTGAGTTGCATTGCTGGGGGAGGGACCATGGCCAGTGCTCCTGGGCCTGCCCTCAGTACTCCACCGAGCTCACCATGGCCATGGGCTCGTCAAACGTGGCCAGCCTGATCTGCTTGGGCGTGGGGATGGAGAGCATCTCCCCGGGCTCTGCCGGAGAGTGAATCCCATTGTCCATCATGCTGGACACCTCCTCCTCGTGGTCCTCGTACAGCGTGTTGATGTGCAGCAAAGGGTGGGCTGGGTTGCAGCTCAGAGCAGATGTGGGCTCTGGCTTGACCTGGTTCAGAGCCATACTGGTGGCAGCAGCAGTGGTGGCTATGTGGTTGTGGTTACACGTGACAAAAGCCGCAGCTGCGGGCACAGTTCTGCATGCCTCGGATGAGTATAGGATCTCTTTTGCAGGATGAGGGGTGTCTACAAGAGAACAAAACAGACAGATGAAGGACAGGTAGTCTCTCACCATTCCAGTCCATCAGCGAGGAGCGTCCCAAACCAATAAAAGTCATTGGCAGTCTCGCCACCGATTTCAGTGGGATCAGAAGAGGATCCCAAAAGGAATTTTCTTGGGACCCTTTGAGAAATCCAAACAGGACTGTTTGAAAACAACAGGGTCGTAAGCTCAGGGAAACAGGACAAACAAGAAGTGGGGTTTCTAGATCTCACTCTTTTTTATGCATGCTCATGCTTCCTTATGTGAATGGTATTTTTGTAAAATGAAGGAAAAAAAACCAACTGAAAAGTATATTTATTCCCCTCCTAGTCTGGCCAGTGTTTTTTAAACAGTATGATTTAATGTTTTGACAAATGCAATGACTATTGAAATCCACAGGATGGAATAAAAAAGGCATTGATACTTTCAATGGGAAAAACCAGTGGTTACACATTGTAAGCCACTTGTCTTTAGAAAGAACTCAGCAATTTGTCATAAACTGAAGTCTCTTTTCAGAATTTATAAGTCTGCCTTACCTGATGGACTGCAATGTAGGTCTAACTCAAAAACAAAGTTGAAAATTTTTAATGTGAATAGGGAGTCACAGAGCCCCAAAACTCCAGTAATTATTTTTTGTCCTTAAAATATTCAAGCACTAATTTAGATTAAGGTGATTGAACCAGAAAACCCCAGCAGTATTGAGGAGTTGAAATCAGAGCAGGTGACTGGAAAAGAATGCTGTAGAATAGCTCACATGCACATTGGGGAGTTGGAGGAGTCTAAGGAGCATAGGGATTTGGAAGTGACAGAAACTTTTATACCTCAAATCACTTCTTTGCTGGGCAGTGGGGTGACGGTAGAGGTCAGTCTGTCGAAGCCCAGAGGGAGGTCTTAGCTTGTAATGAGATGAGAGCCATTGCTTTAAGTACGTACAGATTTTTCTGTAACTTCAACTGCATTGTGCTTCTTTCTTATGTCAGTAGCTTACAAAAATAAACAAGAAGATATCTCTCTATCAGTTTATTTACTGATCTATCACTTTTTGTAATGTTCAAATGGCTTTCCTCATCATCCTAGCTCATAGCAATTACTGATATATTTGAAACACTCCCTTGAGTTTTTCAAAGAAAGGGACAGGCTTTACAAGACCCTCAGGGAACCGAGGCACTGAAAGAGCATCTCCTGTGAGGCCACACGGGAAGGGAATGGCAGAAATCCTGAATCCCTGACCAGCACCCACACTTCAGAACATCCATCCTCTGGTCCATGTAAGACACAGGGCAGTTTAAAGCGTGTGTGAAGAACAATGTCAACAAGTTGAGTTTTGATTTTCTACGTGACAAACCATGACAACCCCTCAGAGTTGGTAGTCTAAGAGATCTTTTTTCCACAGGCAGCTTTAACTGCCATTAGTAGTCTCCTACACACCCCTAAGGGGCTATTACTGCTCAGGGTACTGGTCATCTACCATGGCAGTTTCCATATCACTTGAAAATAAGGCAGGTTTGAAACGTGCCAGGTGCTGGTGGAGCAGGAAGGGTATCATGGAAGCCAAACATTCCTCATTTCCTTGGCAAGGCATGACCACATTTCTAGTTGTGAAAACCTGATTACATTTGAAACATTAACCGCACCAACAGCCTGCAGCCTGTTTTGTACAGCTCTACCTGGAATAATCCTTACCCTCCATACAGTTGTTTAAGAGAGAGAACCTTTATTTCTGACACCTGCAAACCTTGAGATTACTAGCTATCCCCAAATCCAACTAGGTAGGTCAAACAGTTTCAATAAACTCTGAGTTCCTTAAGGTTGCTACGTAAATTATGGCCTGTGGAGGTGGTATGGGTGTTATGGCATACTGTACCTTTGAGAGAGGAGGTAACATGCACTACAACATTCTCTTCCTGGTTTAAAAATCCACCCTCTTGGCTTTTTGACGTAGGCATCGAGGGCATGGCTTGAACCTCTGGCTTGGGTTTTTTGCTACTGAGTATATATGGATGAACATCCAAGGAAAAGTGCCGTGTGTGCTTTTTTTCACTGCTTGTGCTTGGGATGGCGTTTGGCTCGCTCTTGTGAGCAGACGATTGCTGTGAGGTCTTTGCAGCAGACTCCAACAAAGGAGCTATAAGGCTGTCTGTCGCTGTTTTTCTCCGCACGGGCTTCGGCTTATCAGGCTTGTGGTTCTCCACCTTCATAATGGCTAACTGCTCCTTGAATGGCTGGGGAAGGGGATTGGTGGTCGGGATCCATTTCATCTTCTTCCTTGGCCTCTTAATGATGAGCTGTTCATTAGCATCAATCTCTGCTGGATCAACGCTTGGGTCTATGGTCTGGATCCCTGAATCCCGCATGGTTGGAGTGGCATCGTGGTTGGACTGGGCCAGTGCCGCGAGCAGCTGGCGCACCACGTTGTCGTACATGAGATCGCTCTCATTTGTAATGAAATCCAGACGGTTCAATGATTTTATGTGGTCCCTATTTTCATTACAAAACATGGCCAAAATATTAATATCACAAAACTGGGACTTCTGCCACTGTTTCTTGGTCTTTATTCCGACTTTGTTCAGTTTATCAAATATGAAGTTAGATTTGCGGAATATGAAGAGGTGAATCAAGTTGATGAGGATTATCAAGTTCATGAAGCAGAGGAGAACGATATCTACACCAGCAATAATCCGCTGGAGCTGGACAGATGGCAGTTTACAGTTCACTCTGATGTGCAATTTGGAGCTGCTCGTTTTGTCCGGAGGCTCACCTAGTGCACACGTAAATTCATTTTGCTTCTGTGTAGCATAGTAGGTGGATAAGTATGTGATTGGTATGATGCTTAAAAAGATGATGAACAGATGTCTTGCAAGATAAAGCTTAGCTAAAAAGTTACTTCGTCCTCTTCTTTCCAGATATTTCTCAAACAAGTTCTGCTCAGGGCTTTTTTCCTTTTCTGCATTCTCAATTATTTCTCTTTTCTCTCTCTCGGTTATCCCTGGGCCTTTGGACTGAATCTGTTTCTCTATTTTTGGCGCCCGCCCTTCAGCTGCACGGTGGTAGCAGTTATCGATCTCCTGAAGCAAAAAATTAAGCTCCGAAGTCAGTCGAGTGGAGGCCAGAAATTCCCAGCCCAGAGCTGGAATGTACATTATCCCAGCAAAAGCCAGCAGTGCATAAGGTAGGAACTTATGCTCAAACAAGGAGGGCCAGTGGCTGGCATCAACTCCTGGCAAGGCATCTTTTAATTCTGTCCAACAATATCCTCTGGCATACAAGGCTTGATCGCGGGTGAAGTTGTGTGGTGTGTAACAGTATATTGGCTCCTCTGTATAACAGAGAGAAAAGTCACTGCTGTGCATTTAACCTACAAAAGGGGCTCTGGAAAATAAACATTCCAAATTATATCAATTTTATTTTACTGTATCTTCACATGACCATTAAGCCCTCTACATCTATTTGCCAGCTCAGGCTGCATACATGCTCACAAACCCTACGGCAAAACTATTTACCTGAAAGTTTTAGAACGAACCTGAGTTAGAAATGTCAGCAAGAAATACATTTTTGGTTTAATGACCTCTCTGAAAATAATATCCTGAGCAACTATGATGTGAACTCTGTAAAGCTAAAAGACCTGATATTCACTACAAAGCCAGTAGCTGAGGATGTTCCATGCAAATGCTGAAAATTAGATGAAATTTAAGGTTCATCCCAGCTAAGCATTCTTCCAGACAGAAAAAGTTAGATGTAGCTTAAGGCAATGTTTTTAATAATTAACAACAAAGTCAACTCATTTGATATGATAGAAAAAAATGAAACTCGAGACATACAAGAATTTAGTCAACTGTATCCCTCTCAGCTAATATTCTTAAATAAAAGTGTGACTGACCAGGACAGAATCTGGTGTGTTAACTATTTATTGGTATGAAAATTAAAGTCTACATTTGAAACTGTAACTTTGGGATTTTTAAAAAATGTGTAATTAAATGCAACTTGCCCTCAGACAGTATTACGGATGAAACAAATGCTGTGGATCAAGAAAGAAATCACACAAAGTAATAGGAGAGAAAGTTTAGCAAGGATTATTAAATTCACAGTGATGCAATTTTTCTCTCAGGAAATGTTTCAGTCATATTCTGCTGGAGAACGGAAAGGTTTGTCAAAGGAAATTACACCACATACTTGTCTATTTTAACACCCCTTCTAAACATTTGTATTTTACCATCATAATCAGAATGCTGAGATGAAGGTCCTGACCAGTAGATAAATTATGTTCTTACATGACCTTTTTTTTTTCTAGGAATACATGAAAGAAGGAGAGAAAAACTTGTGAAAGCTAAAGCAGCATTAATTCTCCAAAGAACAATGACCATTATGAAGACATCCTATTCAAAGAGGAAGACCATGTTTTCATGTTTTGACAGGTAGAACAAGGAGAATATATTTTAGAGTGTTCTGGTACACCTTTAAAAAACTTCCCAGAATGAGACCCATAGGAGGAAGCATGCTCTCTTGACTTGAGAATCACTCAAGAACACCAAGCCTGCTCTGGCTCTGAATGTAGTCTACAATTCAGATCAAAAACAGCTCCCTGGAAGAGCATGGTGGCACTGTTTTCTTTATAATAAAAATGAAAAAAAATCATATTGATAACAATAAATAGAATATTAAAAATTAATAGACAGGCAACTCCCACTAATCTTTCTGGCTTAACAAATGACCCCTACTTGACCAGTTACTTTTCACATGTGAGCAAAGCAAAAGTTAGTTCTTTGGTGTGGAGGTACAAACCTCTTCTGTGATCTAGAGAGAATTAATACTACCAACTTAAACAGAGTTGACAGAATAAATGCTGCTACTCAAGACAGCATGTAAAGTGAGCATGGCCTGCAAATACTTTAATATTGTTTTTGAAGACTATTTTAAAATTATCTAACTTCAGCCTCAGAGGATAGCTTAAAGCACTTCCATTTAGACTATTTTTGTGTACTTACAGACATATGTAACATGAAAAATGCTCACTGACTCCCTTGGTTTCACAATTACGCGGCCTCTAACCCTACCCATGAAGGATGCATACAAACAATTTGATTTTCTACTATCAAGGACTTATTGTAGAATTCCCCAGGAGAACAAACAGATTCCTGTGTAAAAATGTTCCCATGGTGTAAAAAAAGGCAATGCTGAATGCTATGTTTCTCATAAGCAGAAATTTTTTGAATTGGGTATCCCTAAGCCCAGTAGAACTTTCCAATATGAAACCAAGTTTTCTGTGCCAGATATGAGTTCATTTCTCCTAGGTTTCCACATCACAAATGCTTGAGAAAACAGCAGCAAGTATTCCTACAAATCAGCCACAAGGATTATTTTTTGATTCCTGCATCAGTTACTACTATAAAATAAACTGATTAGTTCTTTCAGCTCACTGAGACCCAAAAGCTAGGGTGACTTTTGCCAAAATTGTATATATATACAACAACAATGCAATATCTTTTTCCTTTATATATTAAAAAAAAAAAAGAAACAAATGAAAATGTCTTAACATTTTACATTTACATTGGACAGATCACTGAGAGACTAACTGCACTCCATCCATTGCCACTGCTTTAGTGAAAAAAGTCCAAAGAGCTTCAGAACTCCAGTTTGGACTGACCAGCTGCATTACAGGCTACAAAATGAGGCTGTCCCAAACAGTAGGAAAAGCAAACATCAATGAGAGGAATTTGTTCTCTTTTCCTCTGTTAAACTTGTTTTTATCTGACCCAATTGTCTGTGAGGTTGTAAAAGATCTGTAATTTATCTGGCCAGCTGAGCATAGTGTCCCACTCTTACTCAATGTTTTGTACCTTGTTGCTACTACTCTAGTATTTTCTTTGCATATTTGCAAAATTGGCATGATTTTCATTGTATAACATGTAAATCCCAAGACCCTTCAGACAAAAAAAAATCCTCTATGGTGCCAGTGGGACTTCTGATAACTGACTGAAGTAAGAGCAGTGGGTTCCAACACTATTTTATTTATACAGTATTTTCTATTATAGAATCATAGAATCAGAGACTGGTTTGGGCTGGAAGGGATCTTAAAGATAATCTAGTCCCAGCCCCCCTGCCATGGGCAGGGACTCCTTCCACTAGACCAGGCTACTCAAAACCCCATCCAGCCTTGCCTTGAACACTTCCGGGGATGGAGCTGCCACAACCTGTCTTAGGATTACCTTTGAGCTATAATTACTGTCAGAGAATGTCATGAATTTTGGCAAAGTTATTCCATAGGGATATTTAGCTTAACCCTCTCATCACAGGACTTGACTCACAAAGCACTGCATCAAACCTGGAAGCTCATTCCCCTAGAAAATGGTCCAGACAACTGAGAAGAGAGGAATTCCCTTCTGAAGTGATTCAAAGCAAGAGATTCATTTAGCTACTGTCTGGACAAAGAACCTGTCTCTCTGCACTGACAAGAGGCTGCCAAGCAGGATCCACATCAGGTTTTGAGTTAGTTTTTGTGAATGTTACTTCTTAAGACAGTGGCAGCATTTAACCTGACATTTAGCAAACACCCTGAAGGTGTTTGATCCAGGTATAGCAGGGTATGGGACTGTTTCTTCTCTACTGCAGCCTGTGCCCATCATTAATTAATTAAAAACACCATGTCAATAACTAATCCTGTTGAAAGTTGGCAATGACGTATAGCTGGATATTGACATGCAGGTCTGATGAGGACAGCAGAGGAACAAGTTGTTCTCACACACATAACTCACTTTGCTGTGAGACCTCTGCTTAATGTGCTTTCAAGAAGACAAGGAAGATTTTTTTTGTTTGCTTGTTTTATAATGTTCTCCTGATAGGTAAGTATGCATTAAAAAAGATTGCAATGGTGTTAAAATCACAGCTCTGGTGTTGGATCATGCAATATACAAAATGCATTTTCTTTTAACTTTATATTCATAAATATAGAAAGTTTCTACTGATACTCTTTTTTCATGCTGAAAATTACAGTTTGTTAAGGTCCTTTTTCATATAGCCATTCCAGCCACCATGAAACACAGCCTTTTCCTGAGACATCACAGTTTAATTGTGTATGGCAATGAAGTAAAGTGTTGTAAATAAAATTTTTAAAAGCTTAGGGAGCATTATTATGGCTGAGTGGATTGGTCATCCTCTCAACATTGTCTAGTCTAAAGCCCATAAAAATAACCTGTCTCCCTGCTCCTTGAAAGATATATTCCTAGTAATTACTACATTGAAAAAAAAAGGCTTTGATGGTAATATGTGATGATTTTCATACTAACTTAAGCCTAAACATGCACACTAAGAAGCTTCATTTCCCTTTTTTCAATATGTCAAATGTTTTCAACAATTGTACATAAATACATTTTATCCTGCTCACTATGCACCTAAGTAGTTTCTAGAAATCTGCAGAACTGTCCTCTAGGATAAGGTGTGAGAGAGATCTGACTGCATTTTTCAGACATGCAATTAAGATGAAATAAACAACACAGAATTACTTAGTTGTGTAATACAACTGATACAACACTTGAGAAATTAAAATCCCTTGGCAGGTAAGTTTTTTCACATGCTTCATTCCGCAACATCTCACCCCATCCCATCATATTCAGCATTTCTGAAAGGGAGAGAACTCACTCGAGGGAGGTACTGGGGTACAGAAGTCATACCTCAGGGGAATGAAAGTGCATGGCTGCAGGAGCCACTCAGGGTAGGGAGAGGGGTAATGGAAGGGGTTGTGCTCAAAAAAAAACTCTTTAGAAAGAATCCAGACAGTATGGAAAGGAGTGAAGACAGAGTACTGAAGCTAGGAGCTGTCAAGACTGCTGCTTTTAGAAAAGGCTTGGAGAAATGCCTGTGGGCTTCCTGCAGGCACACACTCCCACTCCTACTGCTCCCATTCCAAGGTCAGCCACCTCCTTTCAGCGGTCCCCCAACCTCCATATACTTAATACACATTCAACTGTCCTCTTTGAGAGGCCCTGAATTAAACACCACTTCTTCAGGCTGCAAAATACACATTTAGAGTGCTTTGGTAGGCATAAAAAAATTAATAATAAACAGTATATGCTCCTACATAACAGGGTAAATGATTTTTTATGCCTAATGCATTCCCAGTAGAATAAAGTATATTTGCCAAAATATAAACCATGATAACAAATTGTATATGCCTCCTGTGACCTCCAGCATTTAGAATTTACTCTAGAAAAAGAGTAAATCACTCTTCATTAATCTTCCCACTAAAATGCATTATTTAGCATTCCAATGCAATAATTTAGTAAAGCAAAAGAAACAGTAAAATTTTCCAACAGCAGACAGAAAAAACCAAACAGTTTTGAGAAAATATAACACAAAAATGTAAAAAGAAAAGAAAATTCTTGCAAGGCAAGAATTCAGTTCAAGGCAAAGGTAAGTATGCCTCTTGTGTGAAGATTTCTTCAAGGATCTAGTTAGCATCCAGCACGACTGCCAGTACCCCACACAGGGTGTAGGCAGCAGAGCTGGTGATTGGGTGCTGCTGAACAGGCTGCATCTCCACCTCTGGACAAGTGCCTAAACACTCGAGCTGGAGATCCCAGCTAAGCATCAGGTAAGGATATTGATAACTACAGTTACTGAGTTAAATATACTGCAGACTCACACTAGCCTACTGCCTCCTAGCAACTCTGCCCTCTTGAAGAGAGCTCTAAATCATCCTCATCCCTGTGCCCAACCTGCCTCTGAAGATAAGCTGGCAATCCAGTCAAGATCTCTGAAGCACTCCTTGTGCAGTCCTCTCCACTTGTCTCCAAGGAGAAATCCAATATTTAGGTAGACTCTCTCTGCCCATCACTTCCCAGCACCCACATTTCTAATAGACAAAATAAATTAGAAACTCCCTGAATTTAGCAATAAATGCCAGTATTTAACAAGAGTATTCCTTATCATACTGCTTTGTGGCACATACATGTAAGCAATCTGACATACATGCCTCATTCATCTTGGGTACTAAAAGGATTGCACAAGAAAGCAGGTAGCAAACTGTTTATTTTTAGAAACAGAAATAATTTATTTAGTACTTTTTCAGCAATTTTTAAATGGAAAAGAAGAAATGTCCTGGATCCTCTTCTCTCTGGAAAAAACAAGTAAAGAACATTTCTGTTACTGAGGTTGAAAATGTAGTCTAAGAAAGTAAAATATCATCTAAACAGTATATATGTCTTCCATCCCAGTCACACACTTCACAAGGAATATGTAATTCTGCTTTGAATGATTTTAACAGATGCTAGCTAATACCCAAATTAACTGTCAGCAAAAGGAAAAACTCACTTAATTTAACTACTTTATTTCAACTACTTTATTTAAAGGATATTTAGAGGTTAGAAATTAGTACAGGGTAAGGATGGATCCCTGAAATTAATTTTGTGTGTCATACAGTCCTATTGAACTCACTGGGTTTACTCATATGAATGAGAAAACATCCATCAAACTAAGCCTCAACTTAGCAAGCTAATTATTAAGAATTACTAGTTTTACTGAAATAAAGAGACAATACCTTTACCTTTCTTAGGGAATATTGCTTCCAGACTGAATACAGGTTCCATGCCCATGAAGTCTTCCTAAGGTACAAATTTCTCCATGATCAGCAAAGCCTTTTTTGCCCAATCTCTGAAACCACTTGTCCTGTTTAAGAAAAAAATCTTGAAAAGAAAGTCCCTAAAAAAATGAGACAGGAAACCACTGCTGCTATTGGGTTTTACTTGCCTATGCTCTGCAAGGATTAGTCATAAAGAGTGAGATGCAGATAAGCAATTTCAAAGATTGATTGGCAATGGCTCACCCACAAGGGTAACTGAAGAGCAAGGGTAGCAGCAGGTCTCCCTGTATTTGCAATTTGGGTCTTTTTGCCTTGCAGAACTGCTGCTTGAACCACATATATTTTGGATCTGTAGAATCAGTGAATTAACAATGCACTTTCCTAATGTATATATAAATTTACAGAACCATATTTCCCTGTATGTAATAGAGTCTGGCTCTTCTAAAAGCAGCTGATGTGCTCACCCTTACTGGAAATCTAAGGCTTTAGGCTTTGTACACCTGCCCAGGTTAGTCAGGAAAAACAGACACCTACTCCTGCTTGTCGGGTGTGTTGGAAATAGCAACTGCTATGAGGAAGGTGCAGAAACACTTAGATGAAATCCCTTACGCTGCTCCTACAGAGGAATGTGTCCTCAGTCATGAGCTGCCCTCTACCATGTAGTGGCCATGCAGCACAGTGGTAAAGTCACTGAAAAGAGAGCTTATTTATAGTGGCTGACTCTTGGTGGCAAGATTTGAGGGAAGGTTAGATCTAAATTGAAAGGAATGTATTAATTGAAATATAATTAACAAAATTCAGCCATGCAGCCAGTCCTACCAAAGAGATCTGAATAACATTTACTTCTAAATTTAGTGCTTGCATGAGGAGGTGAGTGGAATTTCAGTGATGTACAGATCTTCTGCATAGGAGAAGTAGTAAGGTGTGAAAATACTATTTTAATGTTTTGCAGAGGTCAAAAACTGCCTGCTAGAGATGGAACCCCAAAGCAACTACATGCACTCAGACAGTATGATAATGTGGACTGCAGTAACACCTGAAGGAAACTGCAAGAATAAATGCTGAAATGAAATGAATAATGAAAATCCAGTGAAACTTATGATACATGAACAATAGTGGCATCTTAAATCAAGGGTCGAGTACAAAATACAACCACAGGAAACAATAGGAAACAGCACATTTGTTCTATTGCATTATTATTATTTAATGACTAGAAATTAAAAAGATGGCTTGTATTAAGTACCTCTTGGCATAAACACAGCACCAGGAAAAGTTCATGTTGAAAAAGAAGAAAAGCACCAACAGTTAGCTCGTTAGGTAATAACATTATGTTAATAACATAGTATAGAGGGCAGAGATGACTGGTCTACTGCTCTTGGAAAACTGATTCCTCCATATGTAGAGAAATTGGGTTTTGTGAAGCATCAGAACTGTTTTGATTCATCACAGAAGAGACAGAACAATCCACCACCCGAGGCTCCCGAGGGCTTTGCCACTTCCAGTGTGGAGGGCTCCTGACCTCCTGAGGAAAACATCAATCTCACAGAAGATAAGGTACCTCAACCTCAAAATGTGAAATAATTACTTCATCATAAAACTAAAATTAAACTAAAACTCCAGAAATAGTCACTGAGCTCTGAGCTGCAAAAACTCCACCACACATCTCAGCACTTTGAGCCTGCATGACAGGCTTGGTGCCACTAAAGAAAGGCAAACAAATCCCCAAAGCTCACAAACTATGCTTGCTATCATAGTGAACAGCTGCACTTCCCCATTCAAATGCAAGAGTATAATACAAGCCTGGGACACAATCCCCAGTGATGGAAATGTGTTTCCTGATTTCAGTGTTTTTCTTAGAATAAATCCTGTATCATGTGAAAAAGAAGAAATCTACAAGAATTATGCTTGTCTACTGTGAAATTATTCAGCTTTTGTAATTAAACATATACATGTACTGAGGGTGTCCACTGCAGCTATTTTTAATACTGAGAGGACTCAAGGAACTCAGTGATGATGCAGATTCTTCCTGAAGACTTTTATAGACGTAAGAAACCACACCAGCTGAAATTTCCTCTACATCATGGATGCATGATTTCTATCTAGTTTAGAGAAAACAAAGAGCCTCAAATACTTCAGGGTAGCTTTGAAAAACAATCTTAACCTTACCCTTTATTTATTCACAAGGTTTCCTTTTGTCAAAGGTAAATAAATTAAGTAGCTCTTAAACAGAAATATCTTTGGCCATCTGTTTAAATCTGTTGGTTATCTGAAAGCATGTAGTAAGCTAAAATTCATCCATATTTTGGACCTCTTCCCACACATGACGTTTGAAAAAATGAAGGGGTTAATAATGCAAACAGGTCATTAAAGACATGATTAAAAAATGATGATGTATGTGTGTTGATGAGGTTTGAGAAATGGAATTTATGACAGAAAAAAATATCTGCAGTCCCTAGGAACTGCAGTGGAGTGATGCATTTCCTCATGCATTTCTTCAAGAATACCTTTCTATTCACCTTTCACCTGTGTAACTTCAAATATTTGAATGATCAAAACTCACAGAGTCCCAGCTAGTGTATCCTGTGCACACCTTGAGTTTGTGTGTAAAGGGCCCTTATCCTTTGGGAAAAATTCCATCAGCAATGTGAACAGCCAGCAGCCAAACTGCAGCCAGCCTGGGGCTGCTTGCATCATTGTATTCCTTTTAAAAAATATGTGCTAAGAAAGCACTTAAGTGGTACTGCTGCACTCCCTAAATTCTCCTTTCTCTGCTAATATCACCTCAGAACAATTTCTGCAGTGGCGTCATCACTTTGTCATACTCTAAACAATCCGGCTCTGTACTCTTAGCACTGACAAAGCCATTTGGGAAAATGCCATCCTCACTCTCTTCAAGTGCAGTTAGAGAGAAAAAATGGAAAGTAAGATCAAAAGCCATCTATTAGGTAAGTCACCTAAATAAGCATATGTAATTATCCTGACACAATTCGAAACAAATACAGATTAGAAAAGTGAGCAGAAATACAAAATAAAACTCCATCTCATAATATAAAAATATGCCATATACTATTTCAAACATACTGTAGGGTGAAAAGTGAAATAGACATTGAACTCATGCTGTATTACACAGTAATGTAAGCATTGCTTATGCAATGATTACAAATCAGAAAATATAACATAAAACCTTGAACTGATACTTCAGTCATTAAACACTGTTTCCTTCCATTGCTTTCTTATGAAAATTTTCTAGCAGAAGGATGGTAGAGGGCTGAACTACACAACTGCTAAGAGACACAGAAATACAGTATTTTTGAGCAACCTCTTTTGTATTTTGTAGGCACTGTTTAAAGAACCTAGCATGAAAACCAATGCCAAAGCTTGGCTTTTGACTAAAGTATAAAAATCAACTGGATGAATGCTTTGCTTTATTTTAATAAAGTACCAGCATTTAACAGCTTGGGTGGGAAAAGTAAACATGACTGCAATATGGGAAGAATAATTCCCTGTGAATAGAAAGTGTGAGGCACTGTACAAGAGGGATATGACTTAGCAATACCATTACAACATCGGTTTGGAAACCAAAATACTTCAATATTGTGAAGATAACACAAAAACCCAGCAATGTAATCTCCTTTGGAACCCACCACTCTCTGGTCCTTTACGGAGAGAACTTCCCACAGACATTACTGATGGGGTTGTTTCTCAACCCAGCACAACACTGGAATATTTAAACCACTCACTAAAAACATTAAGTGATACAAAAGAACTAAGCAGCACATCATGAAAGCCAAGTGTCTCTCAATCCGCTGGATTACAGAAGAGTGTCCTGGAGGTTCAGCAAATGCCATGAGACACTCAACACCAAAGCTGCCACCTGCTGCTGCAGCACCCTTGCCAGCCATGGAGGAGGGGACACAGCACGTGCTGACCCAGCAGCATCCCACCTGTGGCTGCAGCTTGTGTACTGCTGCCATGGCAAAACCAGGAATATACGTGGAACATCAAACAGACCCGCCTCAAACTGGCAGTCTAATACTCCACATTCTGTGCATTTTGGAAAGGAAGTGAAAATGGAAAGGCTGATGGACTGATCTTCTTTATCTATACCTATACCATTCCAGACTGACCATGCCTTGACAAGAGATACTGAAACTTTATAACTAAAACTACTTCTGAAAACCAACACAGGCTACAGCTGGACTAAGACTATGTACCTTAAATCCCGACCCTATAAATTTAATTAAATTTGGTGTATTACCATTTCTTTCACTAAATATTAACCTAAGTCTGAGTTGGGTTAACAAAGAAACCCTTCCAATAAAAAGAATCCCAAAACCTTGATCATAGGAAAGAGAACAATCCAGGAGGCTTCAATGTAGCTAAAATGGAAAGACAAAAGTGACAACCTATACTAACAGACATAAAATTTGCTTTACCACCAGGCAGTACCTGGTATAGTCACCTATTCATACACTGGGAGAGCACAGTACGATCAAATCTGAACTCTCTGTTCATACTGGTTGTATTTTACTTCTAGAATGCACAGGAATAACTAACTGCTAAGAAATAAAGAGCTTGGTGTGAGAAATCAAACCTCCAGAGAGTCAAATACAAGCATGGATTTCTGTAAAGCACTGCATACACATCTGCATGGCTGCTCTAGAAGATGCCTAAGACTATATAGGGTGTGATGGGGGTTATGTCACTGTTCTGACAGAATTTCAAACACATTTGCTGTCATATTTTAATAAAAAAATCATTTTTATCTTTAAAGCAGTAATTTTCAAACAAAAACAGAGCAAACCAAAGTTCCCTTGGGACCACCCACTGTATGCATTGTTACCTCAACAAGGAGACTGCTATTGGAGAGACATCCTTTAGCCTATGCTGCCTTCTGAGAGCCCTCTGACTCCAGGAAACCAGAAAACTCATAGTTAAATACAGATTCCATCCACTAGGTGAGAGAAAAATGCCTCAAAAACTTTATTATCCTCAAGGTCATCATACATTGGCCTCTAAATAAAGGATATGCCAGTTTTATATGAAGTCCATTCATGATTGAGTTTTAGAAAGGGAAATAATATTCATTCTTCTTTTGTAAGTGCTCATGTGGGCTTTCTTTGTGTTGGGTAACTGAATATTGGTCCTAGATGACTTTATGATGATCTTATGCTCAGTAAAAATGGAAAAGATTTATAGATTCATAGATTTATTTTAATTAACTTTTTAGGGGTGTCCTTTCTGGAATCACACTGGTTTGCTTGAAAACCAAAGGAGAATTAGGAGACTCAGAAATTACACTGTAGGAGGTTAGCTAATGACTTTCTTTCCTCCTGTGAAAAACCTTTAGGAAGTGGGGGCCAGTGCAAGAATCCGATCTTACTTCAGCCATCAGAGTGAACTCTTGTTCCCATTGAAATCAATGGTCAAGATCTTACTGCCTCCTTTGCAGCCTGAATTTAACTTTCAGGAGCATATCCATAGCAGTGTGTCTGCCTTCCTCCTGCAGAGAGCTCAATTTCCCCACAAATGCCCCCCAAATACTTCACTGCTAGATCGCAATCTAGTAGTGAAGTATGCAAACAAAACCTTATCTCCCAATACATTTTAGCTACGTTACAGATTCATTTATAGAGCCAAGGATGACAACCCCTCTCTCCACCTTGAGCCAGACTGTGAGGACCCCAAGCACCCAGGGCTGCACAACACAGAGCAGGCTGAGAGCCCTCCACTCTGTCCTCGTGAGACTCCATGTGCAGGACTGGAACCCTCTGCACAGGAAACATCTGCCCCAGTGAGACCAGAGGGACCATGAAAATCATCAGAGGGATGGAGAACTTCTATGACAGGCTGAGAGAACTGGGCCTGTCCACCTGGAAAAGAGAAGATTCCAGGAAGACCTTACTGAGGCCTTTCAGTACTTCAAGGAGGCTTTTGAGAATGATGGGGACAGACTTTTAGCAGGGCCTGTATCTCAGGACTGTGGTTTTAAACTGGAAAAGGGTAGCTTAGATTGAACATAAGGAAAAATTCTTTAATGTGAGGGTGGTGAGGCACTGGAACAGATTGTCCAGAGAAGGTGTGGATGTCCCATCTCTTCAAGGAACTGTTCAAGGCCAGGCTGGACAGGGCTTTGAGTAGCCTGGTCTAATGGAAGGCATCCATGTCCATGGCAGGGAGTTGGACTATATGATCTTTAAAGTACCTTATGACCCAAATTGTTCTATGACTTTATGATACATGTAATAGAAGAAAAGCACAATATCTAATTTAAAGTCTTTTGTAACACATTAAGTTCAGATGAACTGTGATTTTTTCACAATATTGGCACACTATCCGCTAAACAATTAGGTCTTGCCTCTTATGCTACCAAAACAGTAATTTGTCATTAAATTTCTCAAAAGAAATGTAAAGATCAGAACACTCCAACTCAAGGGCAAATAAATCACTTACATGAAGAGCACATGTGTTTACCTAAACAATGACTTTGCCCATGGCACTAAAACAACCTAATTAACTAGGCAGCATCATCTGCAGCCACAGGCAAACTAGAGTATACAATATATTATACTACAGGCATAATGATTTTTAAGGTTGTCAATTACAATCTTTTAAATAAACACCATGCTCTTTCTTTGTTCTCTGATTAGGGGTGAACTTTGCTTTCGTTCATGCTTCCTTGCAGCCTCTGGCCCCAGCAGAGCTATTGCTGCTTGGGGACTCCCAGCTTCCCACAATGATGAGGTGCCTTCTGCACACCCCCAGGGCAGGACACCCATCCTGCCTGACCAATTCTCACCAGCCTTGCTGGACAGACTGTACAGCTGGTCTTGACTTTCAGCTACACTTTGCACACACATAAACCAGATAAGAGGCTCTGATCTCCTCTACCCGCTGATCATGAGGGTTTTTCCAATCCTCAGCAAAAAAATTTTGAGAAATCACTGCTTTTAGACAACTACATTTTTGTGTCTCGAGTGCACACACCATTGTTCCAAAAGATTTACCAATACTGATTAAGTAAGATTGTATAGACCCGAGAAAAGGGGGTTGTTTTCAGTTTAGTGGCATGATGGGATCTTCACATAGCTTGCACTGGATATCATTAACAGAATGAGAAATAATGGCAAGATAAGCACAAAAGGGCCAAAGCAAAGTTTGGGAAGCTATTATGATATTCACAACCAAAAGGCAGTAGGTATCTTACTCAATTTCATCAGCAAAGTTTGTACTTGCATAGCTACTATTTAAATTGCACAGAGAAGCAATATCCAAAGCAAACAAAGTTAGATTTTTTCAAGATTGGTGACAGTGAAACAACACAAACTGTAGAATCAGTAGTAAGCATGCATCCAGACAAACTATTGTTTTTACCAGGGTCAGTATCTCTGGACATGCATGACTTAGCAAAAAAGTCTGAGTAAATACTGTTTCATTAAAAGATCAACATCTGATTAAGATCACATTAAAATTAATGTAAAGTTTTGCTCTTGAACTCTGTGGAAGCAGAATTAAATTCACTAACCTGGAACTCTTCGACTTAAGCTTAAAAAAGTATCTATTTAGTTTTATTAGATCCTTACATCTTTTCTGTTACATTCTCTTGCATGATTTTTCCCTTTCCCATACTATTTTTCTAACTGCAGGCCATCTCAACAAACATGACATCATATGAGAGAAGAACGTTATTCCACATTTTCCTAGAGATGTAAAGGTGTTTTCTGTGTTACCTTATAAGTTTTGTCCTGCTAGGACATAATAGGCTACTGCTTATTTTCTATCTATCTAGACAGATATATAATCTATCTATCTTACTGGGTCAAATCAGCACACACAGCCCATAAGTAGACATAAGTGACATTGCTTTTAGACCTTCTGAAAAACAAATCTGGAACACAACTGTGAGCCTAGATAACAGTCTTCCACTGCACAAAATAAACTCAACAGCAGAACTATAGGCAGATGTGAGCAAATTCAACAGGTCCTCTTTCTTCTGTATGTATGTGGACTACATTTAGCCTTGCAGAGGGACATCCACTGTATAAATCTGAGTCTCAGACCTGACACTTCTCTATGATCTGCAGCCTCAGATGACTTCTTCACATGGAGCAAGCTGCTGCTGTCTGACCAAGCAGTGAGCATCAAGGGGCTTCTGCCAGCAATCTTGCCTTATGTCAAGGAACACACATGAAGGGGGCATGACCTTGCCTGCATCCAAGGCTGTCTTTAGGTGTACTGAGGCTCAAATCTGTGCATGTCAAAGAGTATGAAAGCATACATATGTAAGCATGCACTCTTGTGAGCTGCCGTAGGATTGCCTTTTTATTAGCTTAGTTCTCTGCAGAGGAAGCGATCACAAAACTTTTGCATCCCACAGATGACCTTGAAACCTGTCTTTCAGTTGCTATGAAGAGCCAGTTTTCATGTACCCTGTAAACACGGTTTCTCCAACATACCTCCAGAAGAGCATCCAAAAGATGAGGTTCTTACTAACTATGGCTGCAGATCTTGACCTATAAAACTAATTTTTAAAAAACTGAAGTAGATTGAAGAAGTTTTTACTATAATTAAGAAAAATCTCCAGACTCCATTTGTAAGCAGTTATACTTCCAGGTGATTTAATTCACCTCATAATGAAAACAAGTGTTAAGGGATTGACTTCGAGTCAATCCCAAAGCAGCATGCAAAGCAAGAGCCTGATTCTGGTATGTTTAAATAAACTGGTTAAGTACAGCCAATTCTCACCAAACTCACAAGCTAACAGACTGCCAGGTCAGTCCTGCATACTAAAGCACTAATAATTTCCCATGGATTTTCAGTATGGAGCTTCAAGGGACATTAAAAGCCATCATGCACTGGCAGCTACACTCATCAAGCCTACAATCCACACAGCAAAACAATGTTTACACATGTGCTAATGGCCCAAAAGGTGTCATAACAGTTCACTGGATCGGTAATTTTCAAAGCTCACCAAAACTTGACCTTCTGAGACTGGTGGTGATGGGCATTCCAACCAGGCTTTTTAAACGGTTACCAGTTTATGCGAGATGACCCTCAGCAGAAAGAAATACCAGTGATTTCCACTGCCACAATCTGGCAAAGCACACTGCATGGGGCTCCATATATAGTATCAGTCTCCATGAAAGCATCAGCCTCTCCCTGGTAGGCTGTGTTAACAGTCACGCTGTAGAAGTAACATTAGGACAATGCCTGACATCAGCCAGGTCCAGCTCAGGACCTGTCCAGGATCTACCTCAAGCATTATTAACGTGCTCTGCCACCCACACCAGCTCTCACCTGCTGCTGGGCAGCACCAGCACCTCCCCACCCCTCACCTGCCGGCCAAGGCAAGAGGCAGCAGCTGTCCCCGTTGGGGACCGGCCTGGACGGTGACACCACGACCCTGCCCAGCAAAGCAACACCGCTGTCCCCACCGCCACGGCGAGGGCCGGCTGACATCTCCCAGAACCAGCGGTCTCGTTCAGCATGCACTGGGACACGACCCTGCCCGTCCTGCCGCCCTTACCGGCAAAGTTCTTGGTGAAGACGAGGGTGACGAGGAGGATGGGGATAAGGACGGTCCCGATGGTGACCACGCGGTCGAAGGGCAGCTCCAGCTTCAGCTGGAGCAGCAGAGCCGCCAGCGCGCCCGCCTTGTCATCCTGCTGCCCCGGCAGGATGAGCTCCTTCAGCTTCTCGCCCGCCAGCAGCGCCGTGGCCATGTCGGGGTGGTTATCGATGATGTGTTGCATAAGCAGCGGCGGCGGGCGGCCTCACGCCGCCGGGCTTCCCCGGGGACGGGCGGCGCCCGCCCGGCCTGCTGGGACAACACCGACAGCGGTGACGGCGGGGCCGCGCTGCCGCAGCGGCCCCGTGCGCTCCCCGGCCCCGCGGGCCGAGGCGCAGCCCCCGCCGGCCCGGGCAGCGCGGGGCGGGCGGCCGCGACCCCGGCGGCAGCGGCTGTGCGAAGCACGGCAGCCCCGCTCCCCGCAGCCCTGCGGAGCCAAATCACGAGAGGCGGGCGGCGACACGAGATGCCCGGTGACAGCTGTGCCATTAAGCGCTGCCTCTGCTTCGCAACCCGTGCCGTACAACAGCGGCGCAGCAGCCATGCAAGCAGGCACACCGGAGCCGCCTCCCGAAGTGCTGCAGACAAGGAAGGGGGCATTTACCTGGCAACTTCGGTTCCCTCGGCTCCCGGGGGATGGTGAACAAAACCGATGGCCGTACCGAAGAGCGGAAACCGAAAATAAACTTACACTGGACCTTCCTGCCGAAAAATGGTCCCTGCACCACGACAAGTAATGAAATCGCTCCGGGCTGGGAGCGGGAGGTGGCTGATGTGCTGATGCACGTTACAGCAGCGGGCGGCTGGCGCTCGCATGGAAATGCCCGCCTGCACCGAGCAGCGATAGCGTGCCGAGCAGTTCAAGAAAGGGCTCGCAGCCGTGGGGAGGAGGAGGAGGAGGAGGAGGCAAGAGCAGCCCGGAATGAACTGCGGGAACGCAGAGGTCCTTTAAGGCATGCCAGCGAACAGCTGGAGCCTGCGGAGCCGGGCGCGGCCGCAGCAGGGCGGCCGGGAGCGGCGCGGCCGCAGCAGCCGGTGCGGCACAGCCCATGCGGGCTCCGAGCGCAACACGTCGCGGCGGCGGCCCCGGCGACCGCGTCCCCGCAGGAGCCACCGCGCGCCGGCGGTACCGCGCATGCGCCGGGCGGCCCGGGAGCACGGTGGGCAGCGGCGGCCCCGGGGAGGTCCCGGAGGGACACGGGCGGCACCGGGAAGGGTGGCCCCGGCAGGACGGGGCGCGGGCTCCCTCCCTTCTCCTGCCCGGAGCCCGCACTGGGCAGCTCAGGCCCGGGTACGCGGGAGCTTCCGTGGCTGAGGGATAGAGAGGGTAGTGATAAGGGTAAGGGAAACCCTCACCCAAGCGGGCCCTGAAGGTCTTGGATCTGAGGGCACGTCAGGATTTAAGTGCTGCAAATAGAAAGCCCTTCCAGATGCTGTCCTTTTAAAGCACATCTGGAGTCGGCCACACCTGGTAAAACAGCCTAGGAGCAGAGGACTTGCCGAACATGCAAAGGGCAGCTCTCACCCACAGCCTCTGATGTTGTCCAGACCTGTGTATTCACAGATGGCCACACCTTGCTGTCTTGTGGAACAGGCTGGGAACGGAGCACGTATTAACACTCTGGGAAAAAGCTACACCACACAGTATCAAAGGAGGCCATATGTGCTGCATCATAGCCTGCAGCAATGGTGTAAAAAGCTCCAGGTCACAGATCCTGCTTCTTGTTTATGGATTTTATATTTAGCAATATTTAGATAAAAACCAGAGATAAATATTGCTGATATTTCTCTCAAAGATTTACAGTTGTCATCTGCAACCCACATGAGTAAGGCAGGGATTTTTATCTTTGCCTTGAAATTTTCATTTCCCTGGTCACTGTGAACAGTACGATGGTTGTGTTTATTATTCAAGTTTAAATATTAGGTGCAAGCTTTAAATAATACTTCTTGGCAGGGGTCCTTCCACCCAGGCAGGGAGTCAATGAGCAAGGCAAGAGGGATGTCCTGATGGTGACTGAGCAAGGGTCCCAGGCAGCAGACACAAAGCTGTCGGTGCCACGTGCTCCTGAAGAGTACTGAAGATCAGAAGGCAATAGAACCTAAACCTGAACCTGTAACCATCACTCATTTCACTTTCCCTGCTTCTAATCCTCCATGGGCTCTGCCTCTGTTGGTTTTCTGTAAGGACTGACACGCAGTATCTGCCTCATAGGCAGAAGGCAGGGAGGAGAGGTCCCCTTTTCTCACCCCCTTGTCCAGGTACAGTGGGTACTTGCGATGTAGTACAGAGAGTTCTTGGTCACCAGCTGTACCCTGGGCAGGGCAAGGTAGGAGGCAGAGCAGTGAGGATCCTGGTGTGGTGAACTTGGGAACAGAGTACAGCCTGTTTTGTTCCCACAGCTGAGGAAAAGTGGGGAGAGTTTCTGGCTCAGGCTTCAAGCTCAATAATCCTAGCTATCTGTTATGAGGGATAGATCCATCAATTTCGCTAGCTGCACTTGGACTAGATTTGTATTTTATCAGCCTCTAATAAAGAGCTTTCCATTCCAACAAAAAAGAACCAGAATACCTTATGCACTTGTTACTGCTGCTGCCAGAGGGATGATGCTGAGCATGGCACTGACAGCCTGAGGCAGCACAGCTGATGTGCAAAATTTTGCTCAGACTTTCAACACTGTAATTGTCTCCCCGTGATTTGTCTGCTGTTGACAATCTCATCCTGCTCCTTGAGACTGCAGCTGAAAGACCACTTTTCTAATTCTCACTGTCATCTTCTTTTTGAATCCTCTTTCACCCATCCACTTACTTAATTCAAAACAATCAGCTTCCTTTTTGTTTTCAGAAACTGCCTGTGGTATTTCTCCTATCTTCCCCTACCTCAGCCCTTAGCACTCATCTAGATGCTGACTCTAGATGCTCATGTTTTTCTATGAAGAAATAATGCCAGCTCTAGTAAGCATTTCTGAGGAACCTTGGTCTAAACATCTACAAACTTTACAAACTTAGGAGAAGCCATCCAGTCCCCTACATCTCCAAATGTGGCTGCAACTGGTCAGTTAAGGAAGTGTTAAAATGAGGTAGCCTGTGTTGCCTAACTGTCCCAGCTTCCAACAATGTTGAGGGAATTTCCTCAGCTTGTGATGGTTTGATAACCCCCCCAAAAAACTCAGTGTATTTTTTCTGGTCTCCTGTTGGGACTGTGTAAATTTCTGGCATCCACAGCCTCTTTATTAAAGAATTCCAAAGGCCTACAACCTGTTGTATCCAACCGACCTTGTTCCGTTTGCTTCAAATGTAATAAAATCATCAAATGAGACAGGCCCCTATGGGAGCATATCTGGATCCATCCCTGCCCATCTTTTTCATGATGCATATACTTCTGTAGACATCTACTATATCTTCCCCTTAAATTATATATAGTTCCACATTTAATATCCAAGGCATAGAAGACTAACCATAAATCAGACACTCTGCTTTTAACATAAATGTGACGTCCACGAGTGATTAAAATTTCTCTTATGAAGCTTGCTTCATTATAATGCCATTATTTGATTTAATCATATCGATTTTGTAATCCTGCTTTGCAAGATTATGTCTGTACAGCAAGCCAAAGAGAGAGGCAAGATGGAATGGTATGTCAGACCAGAACACGGGTAAACAAAAACCTGTGGCAAGGCAGAGTGTGGGACATGGAAAATTACTGTCACAATTTACCGATAAACACCACAGCCAAGTTTCTCAGTAATAACATCCTGGCATATATGCTGCTGGGTGATCTACACAATAATCAGGCTGTGATAATATTCCTGTGCTAATAAATATTTCACAAGTTGCTGGTAGGGTCAGAAATTGATTTACAGATCAAAGTGGAAAGTCATGTGAAGGAATTCTAATTAGTTCTAACAAAAGATCAAAAAAGAAGTATTATTTTTTTAGTTTGAATAAATCACTTTTTATCACAAAGAAAATACTGATTATTGAAGGTGAAGTGTGGGTCTTTTTTAAGTCTTATTTTCTGCAGTTCTGAGGGTTCAGAAATTCAAAAGCAAATGAGAAAGCCTGAGATTGATTTCAAATTCTGAGAGGGACACATGTAGCACCTAGAATTTACCTTCTAAGCAGAGGGATACTACCTCTAGATGTGATGTGAGATTTATCTATCCAAACACGAAGGTGCCTGAGTGAGATATTGCAGAGCACTATTCCTGAACCATGTAGGAGGAGAAATAGCTAAATGTAACAGTGCAGTTCATGTGACCAAACGTAGATGTTCTCTTCCAAATGAGATGAATCATTTACACATTGTAGGTGTCCAGAGTTTACATAGGAGTCCCACTGACTGTCTCTTATATTACAGCTTGTCTTAGCTTAGTCATTTCCCCAAGGGTGACCGTGTGCTGTCCTTGTCCTTATCAGTTCCCAGCAACTTGAGAATTGCTGTCTTTTAATCTGAAGGCTTTAAAATTGGTCATGCTACCATGAATCTTTCATGCAGTTCCTCACGCTGCATTTATAGAAAGGATGCAGTTTCCCTGTTAACACTGTCAAGGAGCAGAAGGACTAGGAAGCACTTGTGGAGCTTTTCTTACCTTCAGGCAGGGCTGTGACTCAAATCCATGTGGTCTTTACACCATCAGCCCACCCTGGGGGTGGTGTGGCCCTGCACAGCCCAGCTACTCCCGTGCTGGCAGGGATGCTGTCACCAGTGCAGGTCTGCAGTCAGTGCTGCCATTGCTGTGCAGGTGCTGTCTGTGTGAGCAGCAGGCACAGCTTTGGTGAGTGCAGCCTGCCTCTGCAGAATGCTCCCAGTGACACAGGACTGTGTAGGGTTGGAAATGGCAACTGGCAGATGGCAGGGAGCTGTGACTGGGTCTTAGCTCAGAGGTGATGGTTTTGGTGGCAAAGTGAAGTGAGATGCCAGATGATAGTGAAAAGGAGCAACTGGTAATGCAGCCTGGCATTTTGGCAGTAGCAGGAGGCTCTGTGTTCCCTGGTAAGAAAGTGACTCTTAACAACAAGATGTGATATGGTTGCTGACATCAGTGAAGTATTTTTTGCTGCAATGCACATCTCCTTGCTAGTGGGTCTCTTCTGGGGTTTAGAGTAGAATAGACCATTTCAGATTCAGTGAACATCTAGTCCAGCTGCCTGACAATTTTAGGGCTGACCAAAAGTTAAAGCAGATTGTTAAAGGCATTGACAAAACACCCGTAAAACACTGACAGGCTGGGGGCATCCATCACCTCTCTAGGAAGCCTGTTCCAGTGTTTTCTCACCCTCTCAGTAAAGAAATGCTTCCTAATGTCCAGTCAAAACCTCCCCTGGGACAGCTCTGAACCATTCCCATGGGACCTTACCACTAGATACCATGGAGAAGGGATCAGAGTCTCCTCCTCCACGTACTCTCCTCTGTAGCAATGTGGTCACCTTTCAGTCTTTTCTCCAAACTACTGAGACCTGAAATACTCAACTGCTCCTCAAAGGACATTCCTTACATCCTTACTGTGAGCCAGAGACTCCAACATGAGTCTCAAACTTCAAAACCAGCTAATGCCACCATGGGAACCTGGAGGGTAACTGAAGCTGCTCAAGGGCAGAGCTTGTATAAGCACAAAATGGGTTATTCTGTTGCTCTGGTATGCAAGCTGTCTCTGCATAAATCAAGCAACTGCTTAGCTTAAATAGCTAGTAGGGAAGTCAAGGCTGAAGTAAGATAACATATTTCTGTTCAAAGAGCATATGGTATAGAGGAAATGTAACCAGCTTGACGAGGGTCTAAAGGGAGTTTTGGGACTATCTAGATAGCATAGCAGTATAAGCAATACCATATTGGATCAAAGGTGCCTGGATAACAGTGTTAGAAACACCACTGTTTATAGCAGAATTATAGCACCACTGGATATAGCAGAATTTGGACCACTAAGGAAAAAATAATCAGAAGCATGTCATTAAATAGGTCCTATTTGTCTGGGAGGACCCTAGGCAGAGAAAAAAAGGTGCAGGGTTGGTGACAAGGTAGGTTCAGGAAAATAACCACTAGGAATTAATTAAATAGGAAAAAAAAAAGCCCTGTGGAGAACAAAGAGGGATGAGATATTCTGGTTCTAGAAGTGTGAACACCTCCAGTGGTAAAGCTATTCTGTGACTCAGGTCCCCCAGCATGGCAGACAATGCCCCTAAGAAAATAACCTCCTGCACTCTCGTCAGGTCTGTGACCAAAGAACTTGGTGTGCAAGGGTGGGGTGAGAAGGGAAAGGCCTGTGCTGTAATAGTAAGTGGAAAAAGGAAGGGAATTGTGGCATGATAGAGCTTGCATAGCAGTTGTGAATTAGCAGTACTAGTAACAGGCAACAGAATTGTAACTCAGAATTGTTGTCTTGTAGTGATACAGTTGTGAGTCTTGCTCATATCAGACATTTGTTCATTAGCCAGTTAAAGTGGTATCAGTCTCTTACAGGTGTGTAAACTAATCAACAGACATTTTTAGTATTAGTTACATTATCAGGTCTCCAGTCTAAAGGAGCAGTCAGACACATACGATACCATGATCATTATTTTAAAAGCTATTTTATATGCAAAAATCTAAAACCATTTAATTTCCCCAAGACTTTCTGATTATCCACAACAATGAAGAAGATTAAATGGGCAGTACTTTTTGTCCTGTGATGTGGGGCTTTTTGAGCATTGGCTTAATGCTTTTTTCCTAGTGTCATTATAACATTGATCATTGTGGAACTAAGATAGTTTGCAGTGGTGCAAGCCCAAAGTTTTGAGTGGGCTCAATACTGCAGCTGAAGACACAGGGCTGAAACACTTCAGTAGCAGAGACTGCAGCTGCATACAGATTGCTCGTGGCCAGAAATGTGCACAGTGTTAGAAAGGTTGGCATGGTAGTGCACGTCACCTGGAGATGGAATCACCAATGGGAGATTGAAGAGACATTCAGACAGACCCCACTGAAAGTACAGAAACTAATAAATACCAAGGGGGAAAAAACCCCCAAGAAAACAGCATCTTAAAAATTTATTTGAATTTAATTTTGGCAATTTGTATTACATCAAAGGAGACTAAAGACATGAATATATTGTGTATTTGTGCTGTTTTTGGCACAGATAGAGTGAACTATCTTCACAGTAGCTAGTATGGTTCTCTGATTTGGATCTGTGCTGAAAACAATGTTGCCAACATTGGGATATTTCAGCTGTTGCTGAGCAGTGCTTACAGAGACAAGGCCTTTTCCCCTTCTAACACTGCCCCACCAGAAAGGAGGCTGGGGGTGCACATGGAGTTGGGAGGGGACACAGCTGGGGCAGCTGACCCAAACTGACCCAAAGGATATAGCAGACCACAGGGCATCATGCTCAGTATTTAGAGCTGGGGGAAGGAGGAGGAAGGAGAGGTCACTTGGAGTGATGGAGTGTGTTTCTCTTCCTAAGGCACTGCTATATATGATGAGGGCCTGCCCTCCTGGGGATGCCTGAACACCTGCCTGCCCACCGGAAGTGGTGAATTAATTCCTTGCTTTCCTTGTGTGCATGGCTTTTGCTTTAACTTTTAAACTGTCTTTATCTCGACCTGTGAGTTTTGTCACTGTGACTCTTCCAACTGTCCCCCTCATTCCACTGGGGGAGTGGGTGAGTGGCTGTGGGGAGATTAGCTGCCACCTGGGGTTAAACCATGACAATATTGACTTAAGGGTGGCCTTTATACTTGTATCTTTCTGCTGACAGAGAAGAGCTTGTTTCTTGTTTTAGTCTCTTGCTTCAAAATTTTAAATTCTGACAAAAGAAAGCAAAGCACACACTGAACGCTTTGCTCTCAGTACAGACTGCAATCAGCAACATTCTTTCAAATTCCACTCTGAAGCTTGCAAAGGAAAGGCTTCATTCTGCCAGACGGTGGTATTATGTATCACATGGAAGGCAGTCATAATTCCAGTTCACTGTAGCAAGGAGTGTTTAAAGTAGAAGTAAACTTGTAATGCAAACGAAGAAGGAAGTGTAGATGAGATTATGATGGTTCTTTTTATTAAGCCTTAAGTGAAGGGATAAGAGCCCTCATATCTGCTCTAAGTCCTGTTTGTTTGAGCATCACAAGCTAAAATACAGAAATGTCATTTGGAGCCAAGGAACAAAACTCTCCAGAACTCATAAACTGCTGGGAGTTCTCATCTTGCTTAACACATAGGGCCCCTATAGCTTGTCCCCGCTCCCTGGTCCCATTAATCTTGCACTGTGCTGCACTCTGGCTCTGCTTCAGCAAGGCAGATGGAGAACATTGCTGTAGCCTATTTCATAGCATGATAAGGCATTTTATTGAGAACTACATATTTAAATTCTTTAGGCTGAAGAAGGCTCAGATTTTTCACTTCCAAGGATAAGTGAAAAATCCCTAGGATATCACACTGTCTCCTCTGCTACTGGATTTCAGAATTTTCAATGAAAAATAAAGGAAAATGCTAATGTAATTTTATAGTTGCTCAGAGCGTTCTGTTATGATCAATTATTACCCTGCTATTTCTGTTCTTTGACATTCAAATAAATGGTATATTAAGAGGAAGGAAGGTTTTAACTCTACATCTCGACATACAGAAGTATTACTGGAAGGATTCCTTCCCTTGCATGTTTATTAAGGAATTCTAGTGTGGTGGCTTCTGGAGGGAGCTCTCAGATCTGCATGAAGAGCTGTGCTGCCAGAAGGCTGAGCATCCTGCTGCTACCCTGTGTGGGCTTAGGAGGAGAGCTGTGGAACATTCTGCCGCAGAGGCAAAGAGAGAGGCTGTGTTCCAGGAAGGAGAGAAAAGCAGGACCAACAGAAGAGAACTTAACACAGGTTTGTGGAGTCATGAGAGTTTTCTTGTGGGTCTGTGTTCCTGTTATGAGTATCTCATAAAAAGGGTTATGGGTACACAAGTTCCCTCTCCCTGCAGTGGGGATCTGAACTCTCTACCTCATTCCAGAGAAAGGCAGATGTTTTTCACTGCAAGCATTCCTGTGCAGACGCTTAACAGGGAGGTAATCTGGCCCTTACATTTTTGCTACTGCAGTATGAAGGCAATTCCAGGGAGGACAGCTCAAGCAAATGAAGGGGAGAAACAAGTCTCATCCATGCAGCCTCTAGCCATCCCAACATCACATATTCAAGTAAAGATGTAAAATGGCAAGGAAATGAGAAGGGATGAGAAAGTGAAGCTCCTCCATTTTTCATCATTTTTTGTTCATTATTTAACCCCCTCTGCATAAACTGACAAAATGTATACGAGTCATTACTTGTTTTTAACACTTAGCATTGTCCATTTAATTGTAAGGAATTAAGAAAGAGCGTCTGTGCCAACACATTATTATTTATGTACTTGAAAACATCAATAATCTACACAGCTCAATTATAGGGATCCCCATGTCCCAAAGAAAGCAATTGTAAAGATTTACATTTTAACTGATATCTTACTCTGTAAAGAAAAATAAAAGCCCTCAGCTACCTAAGTCCTTACAATTAATTAAGCACAAAATACTCCATAAAGATTAACAATGCCCTCATCCCAGGAGTGCTCAAATAAAAAAATGCCAAAAGGCAGAAGAACATTAAAAATCTGTAAGCTATCAGTATAACATGTCTAGTTTTGCAGCTACAGACTGTGACAAAACCAAGTCATAGCTGTATGTACAATCTTAACATACAGGTGATTTTCAAGCCAGTACCATTTTGCTTTTGTGTTCCGCATGCACAGGCCAGCCCCACCCTGAATCTTCTAAATGTACTGGATTGCAAAGTACAATAGCTGAGAGCCTGTTTCAGTACTTGAATGGACTTTGTCAGTCATGTTCCATGGCCCTGAAAGGCTGGAGTACCTCCCTTGCAGCCACACCATCCTCCAGACACTGTGGAGCCTTTACTGGTCATCCCATGTCAGCAAGGCAGTACCATCCCACCTATCAGGCTGTGTCTTGTTCAGCTGTTCCTGAAGTGCTGATGGATGAGAATGCAGCATTTGCCTTGTTTGCCAGATTTATTGTATGCTCTGTGTTCAGTCTCCATACTCAGTGAATTCACATCACGATGAACTGTCCCTCTGATCCACTGTCCCAAACCACAGCTGCCAGTAAACACAACCAGTGTGCAGGCCCTGCAAAGCCACATGCCTTGGCAGCCCAACAAACTTCTGCCCTTGAGCCTGCTACAAAAAACCAAGCCTCACAATGCACCACAGGGACGCGTCCTCCTGGGAGCAGTTCTGCATTGCCATGGAGGAGGGTGGATTTGCTTCTTGCAACTCCCACAAGACTGTCAGGCATAGCATGACCATGAGAGCTGCTGCCTGGAGCCTGTCAGGCATGACAGCAGGCATGGTGCCAAGGTAATTTACTTGTCTCAAGCTTGGCATCCACATGTGCAGATGCGTAGATACTTGCCAATATCTACCTACCTTGTAAGGTCAATTATTTCTTGTATCTTGAGTTGTGGGGGGTCAGGCAGCCTTTGTCACATCTTTTTGCAGATACTGCCTGCACATGAATTCAGGCATTGGCCTACCCACAAGACATGTTTCAGTGTAAACTGAACATGACATCAGAAGGACTTAGTGTCCAGGAACTTCATCTGGTGACATTCCTCATTTTATATGCCAGAAAAGGTATGTCCAACAAGACTGGACAAAAACTCCTAATAAAACCAGTGCTTTGGCAAGTTAATAATACAGCAGTTTTAAATAATAATATAGAGAAAGAGTTAAAATATCTGGTTTTACTATTCAAGAACTCATAATCATCTTTTCCCCTTTGACTATTGCTTACACAAGAGTATTTTGGCTTAGTTTCAGCTCAGAGATTAAGTGACTGAAGTAAAGAACTGAGAAGGGAAAAATTCTTGCAGCATTTCTCAAAAAAATTGGAACTCAAATGTATGTGAGAAAGAGTAAATTCTTAAAAGCAATGAGCAATATCAGAGCTACTAAAATCCAACTGTACATGGCCCTGAGCAACCAGACCCTCTTGGACAGGCTCAGAACAAGGGAGATGGACTAGGTGATCTCCAGAGGTCTCTTCCACACTAAATCTGTTCTATGGCTTTATGCTACACAGGTAGCATTTCATGTCTGTCTTACATCTGGAAAGATACCCAAATCCAGAAAGAAAATATACTTGGGGGAGTAGTGTGGTTAAGTGCTGCACAGTAGCTGCAAATCATGTCCCTCCATTCCTGGCTACAAACATTGAGCTTTGTAAGGGGTGCTCCCCCTAAGAGCTATTAGGGTGAGATTACATGCAACACATGTAATGAAGAGCTGGATTCTCATCTATCAATATAACAGGTTTTTCTTGTAATCCTATGAGTGAAGCCTTGGGCAAAACTTTTTAAATTCATGCAGTGTTTTGTTATTTTTGGCAAACCTGCAGGTTCTGATGGTTACCTCCTTGCTTCTATAACCCAACACACCTTCTTAATTTTATTGCTCTACACAGCCAGCCACACTTAAAGAAATGGAAATACTCTCATTAGTAAAGCTAAAGCACTGCACGTGTGTGTGTAAATGGTCTGCCCTTGTGCATGGCTTAGCAAGTGGGCTCTTGCTGGGTGCTCTGTAACCTAGGTGTAGTAATGTGGAGATGTCCAGGAGTATCCTGGGTGGACTACTTACCTCTGACTAGTAAATATCAGTGGTTGTATCATTTCTCACTATTCTGAATTTGTATTATGAAATACTAATTTGGACACAAGCCCCTATTGCTAGAGCATGCCTAAGGCTAGAAGCTGAAGTTATGCATCAAATCCATTTTGTTTCTCCAGATAGAGACAAGAGGCAAAGTTCCTTATACAAACTTGGAACATATGAAACCCTGAGAGCTGAACAGGATAGACAGTGGGCAGGGATGGTAAAATTGTCAGTCATGATGCAGAAAATAAAGTTACACTAAATTAGTACATTAGCATTTTCTTTGGAAAGTAGGAAGAAGATCAAATCAATAGGGAGATACTTTATATCCCATCATTTTCTACTAGAGCTTATTCAAAAATAGTCACATGAAATCCCCCCCAAATTAAAGGAAACAGTCTGCAAACTATTTATTAAGGAGTTAATTAAAAAGTAATCTGAACTATTTTCAACTTAACTGCCTGAACCCTGAAGTTCTATTAAAAATGGAACACACCCCTCTCCCCCATTTTACAAGGGGAACTATGGGCCATGCAGTCTGCCCTGAAGAGAACCTGCAGAGATCACGCTGTGTAAGTGTCACAGATAATACCAACCAACAAAGGTAATGGCAGACACCCCCTGGGATGAAAGCTGGGGAATGGATGTGCCTTGTTCCTAACCCTGCTAGTGTCAGATCATGTCATGTTTTCTGCTGGCAAGAACTGAAAGCTTTCTGGCTCTTGACCATGCCGGAAAGCTTCTTGTAACTGATGCATTTTGGTAGAAACCAGAGAGAAGAGCAGGATTTATACCATGAACCCAGAAAGCCACATCTGAAGCCAACTGTATCAAATACACTTGGACAAAATGACAAATTTGGTTGATATACTCAGAAATAATTATTTGATGTACTAGATTCTTTTGAAGGATTTTCTAAGATATTAAATATTAATTGTTAGTTTTTTGATACAGAAAATTACAGTATATGAATAACTTTCATGCTTATTCACAAGCTGCTAGAAATATGACAATAACAGCAAAGATATTTGATGAAGAAAGGTTAGACGCATATGTTATTAAATAAATTATATTATTAAATAAAGCTTCTGCTGGAGCAGAATTAAACTTGGATATAATGACATTTTCACATAAGAAGAAAAAGTAAAAAATAACAGTCAAGTCAAGCAACACAGGTAATATCTGCAGAAAATATAACACTGCCCCTGGGCATTCAGCTGTTTGTGAGCTGTAGCTGTTCATCATGATTCTAAAGCCACAAAAGGAAAATTAGTCTTCATTATATTAGATCCCAGTGTATTTTCTTACGTGAATGTAAGACAAATACACATTTTTGATTAGTAAAAGAAATAAAACTAGAAAATAGTGTTAAAGAAATGTCAACTAGCAAAACCTGCAAAAGCCTATTTTCTGAAGAAAGAAAAAGGTTCTGTATAAAACTTGCTCTGCATCACACAGTGGAAAGCAGAAGTGACTCTACCAAAATCTGAAATACACAGCATGGAACTGCTGCCAGCAGGAGCTGGATCAAGCTCCATGGTTTCTTTAAACACAATGCTTTTGTGGCTCTGCAGAGGCTGTGCAGTAATTCCCTGCTCTGCCAGGGACAGGAAGGTATGTGCCTCCCCAGGCACTGCTGATGCAGAAGATGTCAGTGAGGTGGAATAATTGCTGAGGTACCTGTCTCATTCTATCTGTGCTAATGGAACCACTGAGGTGTTAATGGATCAAGACACTGCATACATGTACCACAAAATAGGCAGCAGCTGCTCAAAAATTGACACTGAAACTGTAATATCGTGGTAAAAGGGGAGAAAGATTCAATGTGTACCTGACTGAAAGTCATCACTGAAAGATTTTCAGCCCCATGCATGCAAATACACACTGATGTAGAGACAGTGCACTTTGTGAACATTAAAAAAATCATATTACCTCCTGGGCTTTTAATGGGATTTTTAGCTTTGCAGTCAGTGGAGAGTGGAGAACGTCCTTACATAGAGCCTGTATCTGCACTGCATAAAGCAGCTGCATTTCAAAGTATCAAAAATACTCAATAAGAAAGAAGTTAATTTTCTAGGGGCAAACAGTACACAGATATTTTGTAGAAGCTAATGTTTGGGATAAGCTTTAAAGAGAATCTGGGATGGTTTCATTCTTCATGTTCTTAAACATTTTTGCATTTCCCAGTCTTTAACATGAGGTAAGTAAATCCACATCTCCACAGGCCTGGCTGCATGGAAATGGTGGATTTATTCACACTTTTAACATACATTAGTTGTCTATGTTTAAATAAGGGCACTCAGGGTACTGCATTAACCTCCTCCTCACATGTTGCGGGACTTTCTGCATACATACCTACCTATTGCACAAAAAGGAGACGGGAAAAAAAAAGAGTTGAAACTCTTAAAACAGATCTACAGCCTCAAAAACTCCGTAAAGTCCACAAGGTGGACAAAAATTTAAATTTCATTCCTCTTTGGGCATGGAGTACTCGGCCCTGTCTAGGAAAACATCTGAATTTCAATGGCATTGCTGAGAAGAGTGAATTTACTTCTTTGTATCTAGGCCCTATCTTCAGACTGCATGAGGCAAGTTCCTGAAGAGTGGCTTTATCATTCAGCAGAAGGCTTGCATAAATACAAATTTTATCTGTATTTATTCAATATAGATTTCTGCAACCTCAGGCTCATGAATTGCAAGGTCTGATGTGCTACGGTTTTCCAGCCACAAGCACAGTGCAAAACCTCCCAGTATAAAAAAAAAAAAAAAAAAAGAAATGGCAAATTCATTTTACAGTAAGAGCACAAAGAATTACTAAAATAGATATTTTTGGAACAGGTTGCTCCTGGATTGAAAACGTAATTTTATTTTGTAGGAAATAATGAGGAGTTTGATGCACTGGGGACAAACAGAAGTAAAGAGAGAGAATGCAATTTTAAAGCACTTCAGCACTTTACCATATTCAAGAGATTTTTAAAAGATGTACCTACAGTGCTATGAGGTAGGAGTTGAATTTTCCACATGGTTCACTGGAAAATTTACACTTAAAACATTCTGAAACATCATTTATAGAAGGAACATGTTTGGGACCACATTAACATGCAGTTCAAACTAATGTCACCAGACTTGCACTACTGTTTCTTCAGGTATGGGACATGCAAGGCTGATTCTTATTGAGTGTTACTCTTTAGCAGCCTATGACTAAAGGCAGCACTCTGCTCTTGCCCGAATGTACAAAGAGTGACACAAACACTAGGGCATGAGAAACAGAGGGGAAACTATGCTGAACTGTTCACGTTTCTCATGGTGAGGAAACAATGGTAACTTATTTTAGGGTATCTCTACAAGCAGGCAGCAGGACAATACAGATTGGCTTTTAAGTCCAGACCAAATCTTGTTAACTTCAATCCCAGGCAGATGTGCAGCTTAATCTGGATAAAGATTACACAGCAATATAAAACATAGCATTAATCTGCTTGTAATGAATTTATTTTTATTTCTACTATTAATAAACTCAGTAAAAAATTAATTGAGCTTTTCTTTTTGTTACATGTTTCTTTCCACATGTATCTGCTGTGAGTCCCTTTTTTTCTTTTAAAATCTGTTTTTGAAGTTTTCTCTTGCTAGACTCTTCTGTGGTGGTAGCAATGTCCCCACACACAAATGAGGTTCATGTACAGGGCACTACCATAGAAGCCACACATGGTTGTAGCACACAATCATTTTTAAGACTTAAATTCTAGATATAATAAAGTAAAAAGGGATAATATTACTGTTACCATTTTCAGCGCAAACAGGACAGAATGTACCTGGAATGACTTATTGCCTGGCTAGCAGTACCTAGGGTAACACACTTAAAAAACCCCTTGATTATATTATGCAGATGAAGAAATCTGACAGAAGACTGGCCAAAAACTTGTTTTTAAAGATGGGTGATGGCTTAAGTAAAATAAATGACCATCCTGAGAAAGTTAACTGCAGCTATTTTCTAACCTATTACCAGCAATTCCTTGGCTCTAAAGTTAAAAATCACCACATCTGATAAATGTCAAGTCTTCCAAGAGGCAACTCCAGCACAACCTCAAGACTACAGAAATTTGGACAGAAGAAATTGCATCACCTGCCAGAAAAATGACAGTACAGCACATACTGAACTTGACTGGCTCGGACCATGCCAGCACCTGCCCTTTCTGCACATGCTGTTGGACTGGCGGCAGTGGTAGGAAACCTACTAAAACAAGCATGCTATTTCAAGGACAGAAATACACATCTGGAGTGCTACAGGCACAGTTCTTTTCCACAGCAAGATCTGAACACTCTGCAGAGAGCGCTCTTCCCAAAACAGAATGACGCAAGGTGAAAATGCCTCTTGGTCACTGTTGTGTTCCACACAAAGGATGTCTTCATTTTAGGAGTCTAAATAAATTGTTTATGTTGGATTTCTTCTTCTGCCTCACTTAGGCCATGTGGACAGTTTGCTCATTAATTTAAAGGAGCCCAAAGGGAAGATTTTCACTATCCTTCTGCTCTCACTACCTCATCCTCTTCACTGCCTCAGGCCACAGCTATTAAAAACAGAACAGAAACCACCAAAGGCCCTTGACTTCCCAAAAGCTGTTTTCAGCAAAATGCCAAGAGCTGACAATATGCATATTTTCATGCTTCTGCCCTCCCTGCTGCCAGGGCTGTGTATGGGTTTGGCTCAGCTCTCTGTCCCAGCTGGCCTGGCCACCTGCTCTGTGCCAAGGGCAGACCTTCCAGTGCAGCAGGACCTGCACCTTGCTCCAGCTGGGCTGCTCTGCCAGGTCATGCTGCAGGCCCTGCCACCCTCCCTTGCCCCAGGGCCACTCTGCTGTCAAGGACTAATTGAAATAACAAATTTGCACCATTAGCACTTGTCCTTTGGAGCACATGGTTGTCTTTGTGTCAACATGGTATGCTGTCGCTTAAAAAGTCTCACTCTGAGGCACAACACTGTGTCCCCTTTCCCCTTACAGTAGCTTCACTGCTCTTTTGGCTGCTAAACACACCCATATATTGTGACAGCCATCACTTTCCAAGCTGTCAGTGACTGGCATCGTCTCTCTGGTACTCATATATCAGATTAAACCCTTTTCTGATCCAGAGATGGGGCAAATGAGAGGTATTTTAAAAATTCTTATTCTATTTTTAGTCTCATGTGAAGGGTGAGACAATACAGATTTCATTTCCCACACTCATACAGGGACATGTTTTGTCGTTTGACAGACTATTGGATAGCCTGAGTTGGAAGGGACCTTAAAGATCATCTAGTTCTATGCCCCCTTCTGTGGACAGGAACACCTTCCACTAGACCAGCTTGCTCAGAGCTCCATCCAGCCTGGCCTTGGGCACTTCCAGGGATGGGGAAGTGCTATATTGTTAGGAATACATGGATCTCTTATGAAAACACACACTTCCACTCAGCATCATTGCACTAAAAGGCACATTAACAGACAGCTCTCTCTGTTCACAAAATAGCACCAAATACCCAACTTCTATTGAAGCAAAATAATTTTGGGGGCTCTAGCTTTACTGTGCTAATAAAGACATGCCCAAGCATGTTACCACCTGGTATGTTTCATGGACCTCCCTTCTGCATTATCACCTGTGTGGTTTTATGAAAGAACTGAGAAGCCACAAAGCACCACCCAGCTCCCTCAGCCACCAGCTAGAGCAGCACCTTTAGGCACCCATGTGCAGATTCAATACCACCACCTTTCCTTAAGAAGAGTGCACATAAGTTACAGTAGCTGCACATTGTGCATTGCAAGGGAAAGAAGCACAGTGCATACCAGGAATGGAAGTGACATGAAAGGACTGTAAACAAGGCAAACAGAAGCTTCCTATCTTTTTCCCCTGCTTCCTTTGTTTCTCTGTAGCCTATACTCCTATCTAACACACTTCTGTTTAATACAGAAAGCCATCTTGCTGTACTGGCAATTTTTAAACACAGTGTCTAACTGTCTAGCTACTCCTGAAGTGTTGTCTGGCAAGACTTAATCACCAAGGAAAGGATAAGGAAGAGAGAAAAATACAGTTTAATGGGAAAGCACAGTGCCAAATTAAGCCAAGAGCAGAAATACTGCTAACCTATTGTTTTAATTTTGCCAAAATAAAACACAATACTTTATTCTATAGCACATTTACAGGAAGGCAAAACAGTTTTAATTTTCTTTTTTTCTTTAACCCACCACTTAAGGCATTGCTCTGACATGCACCACAGCAGATGGCTAAACTACAGTGGAAACCAAGAACACCCTGTGTGATCTCAGCTGTATATACATAGGCCTTAAAAACCGGAAGTAGGGTTTTGGCTTAAGGCACTCAGTATCTGTTGAGGGGAGATATTTAATGTATCATTCCAGTTCACAACATACATATATTACTGTAACACTCCCACAACAATGACACACATTTATGTTCTTGGGACAGTCCAGTTTTAGGTGGCATTACACAAGTCTGAGAAAACTAGAAGCTGAAACAATTATAGAATATGGAAAAGCTGATATAGGAGTCCTTCAATACTTTTCTCCTGAAGCCTGGAAGATTCAGGTATACTGTTCTTTGCAGAGGCACAGTAATACACATTTTAAACAGAAAAGCTAATAAGGTGCCACTATTACTTTACACTATTAATTTCAACTTTTTCACTTCTTAAAAGAAAAAAAAATCTTGTTTGCAGAAACTTCTATCCATTTCAAACATGTGCCTCTCCCCGAAGACAAAAAGTGCTTATCTGCTCAGGACTGAATTTCTTACAAAAGTGTTTTTAGTTTCAAAACAGATGAATACCAAACTCTTGAATGCATCTTGAATACCAATAAACTAGTCACACCTGTCAATTAAAGAGAGTAACATAAAAAAGTTGCCTACCTTTCCCATAAACAACAGTTTTGATTAAAAAAATAGTATAATCTAGTATATAATACCCATTGAACACTGTATTTATGACATGTTATCAGAAGGAACATATTTAAAATTTCAAGCACTTTGTTTTTAACTACAGTGAAATCACCTAAAATACTTCTGCTGTACCCTCCATCTTAATGATCATCAAATATGCCATTACCATTTGGGGATACATAAGATACCAAAGTCAATAAAAGCTCTTATTTAATAATTAATGGTCAGACTCTTTTATGGGGCGGGAGAAAACAGGGTTACATTACACCATTATGTTCACATAATGTTTACTTAGGAATGCAAAATCCAATCCTACTATGGTAACCCCGATTGTTGTACTGATCAATCTTCCAAATGACACCAGCTCTAAAAATACTGTAAACTGATCAATATCTGGCAAGGTTAAAGTGAAGACCAGACACTTACTTCTGCAGGTGTTCCAGCTCTGCGGGTAGGTCACAACCTATATAAACTCTGTTGATTAAACTGTATTCTAACAGTGCACAAAAACAGGGATCCTACAAGAGAAAATTAATATATAACTGTAATCACGGTGCTCTGTGAAGTGAATTTTCAAACAAATTAACATGGCACAAGAATATAAGAGATTTAAATAGGACCTCTTCCAGAAACAGTACTCTACAAATGGTGCAAGTATGGTGCAACATGTGAGGAAGGTACCTACAGCTGCTCTCACTTACATAGTTACATGTTAGGTGTGGGGGAACTAGATTTTCATTCAGATCATTTCTGGAACACTGTTTTCCTTGTTGTTTGTGAAGTCAGACATGAGATATTAAGACAAGCTGAACTTATTCCTGTGAAAGGACCATGCATGAGTCCAAAAGGAGTCCTCCTCCCTGGCACTTGTTGCATTAATTGGGAACAATCACTTCTGCCACCCTCCACTTAAAGTGATGCAACTACATTTTGTGAAGAACCTAATTGTGTGAGGTCATTCAGAACATGCTTACTGACTTGCATGCTGCTGGAGAACTTGAGAAGAGGTCAGAGCCTCGAGGCTGGAGACAAAAAGGAGCTAGGAGTCTGTATGCACAGAGCATGATTTCCCTTGTGCTTGGAAATCTACTGTGTGTGTGTGCCTGAACTGTCTGTTCATATGAACACACGGAGATCAGATATTCCCAAATGCAGACTGAGGACAATGTACAAGTTCCTAACATGTTCTGATGCTTCCTCACATCAGATTAACCACAAAATCATACAACTGCTGTGGTAAATAACATATGCAATTCAAAGATATAAATCCAAAACTTACTTTCACAAGAACGTGAGGATTTCCCACGACAATCAGCAAAGCTTTTGCTCGAGTAATTGCTACGTTAAATCTCTTTGGGTTACAGAGAAAGCCCAAAGAGTGTTTTTCATCATCAATTACCACTTTCTGAGATCGCACCTAAAATTACGGATAGTTTTAGAAATAAAATGATGAGAATACAACATACCACAGCGTAACTTTAACATAATATTTCCTTACTGCAAAAATCCACTCAGCTGAATGACAATTCACAATGTGTCTTTCAGTATGCCTTCTTCAGTAGCTTCATCAGTGTGCTTTGTCTTAGCATAGGAAAAACAGCCAAAGCAAGTAGTGTGCTAAAACTATGACTCATTATTTTTTTACCCATTTTTCATCCATACTTGAACCTATCTTTGAAAAAAGAAAATTTTCATTACCTGAATAATGAGTTCTTATAAATAAGAGTGTAGTACATACCCAGAAATACTTTAAGGGAGTTCTAATAGTGGACTGAAAAGCTATGGTATGATGTTGAACATCATACCACTTGTGAAAGTAAGTACCCACCACTGCCCTCAGGAAGAAAAACAAAAGTGAGAAAATCCTGGACTCTTCCTCCAAGCTGCAAATATGAAGTACTACTACCATAATTTAAACAGAAAGCAACAGATTTTTAACAATCCATATTTTAAAGAGAAGAGTAACTAAACAAGCATGCACTTAATAAGCTCTGCTTTCAAATACTGTAATAGACTGACAAAAATATAGCTTCTAAATTTTTTAAAGGCCTATATCAAAAATGAAACACAGAGAATTAGACACATAAAAATTCTCAATAGTACCACAGTAAATTTACGCACTGTTGATAAGATGATAACCATGTACTCCTGCCCTTGAAACTCTTCTACTGTGCCAACCTTTATGTCTTCCAAATCAATATTTCTGAGAAGAAATCTAATTTTTTCCACCTATCAAGAAAAAAAAATGTGGTTGAGGGAATTTAATATTACATTTGATAGTGGACTGCTTTAAAACCAAAACCATACCACGTACACCAAGCTTCGCAATCATTCACTAATAAGATTTTCAAATAAAATAGCAACTTTTCCTACAAGAAAGTATCACAGCTAATACACAACTTAGGTAAAGGAGTACTCTCTACCATAAACTGAACAGAAGGCAAGAGATTTTTAGTAGTCCAGATTTTAAAGATAACTCAGATCCTTAAACCCTCTTTTTCCAGCGTGCATCATATCCAAACCATGCATATGACAGATCCAAGGACAAGCAGCTTCCATTAGCCCTTGAAGAAGACGACTATGAAGATTCCACCTTTGCTTGCCAGGTGCATCATGCAGAGTGAAAGGCAGAAGTGAGGTATGATCTTAACTATCCACCAAAAGAGAAAGAGAACAAGGAGTCTCAGGCACTGGGATCCTGGTACATATGGGATTACTGTACTGCCATCTGCTAAAAGTTGTTCAGAGATTATAACTGAAGTGCTTCAAAAGATTTAAGAAGAAATGCTGCCTGACTAAGCTGAAGATTACAGTCAAAGACTACTTTCTAATCAGTGTTCCTGCAATACAAAGTGACTTTTTAATGTGGACATTACTATCATATGCCTTGTATTATAGGCAGATGAAAGACAAAAATCACATTAAATCATATGAAATCACTGTTTATGGAGTGTAAGAAATTCAGTCACATCAACAGTATCAATACTTATGAATATTTGAAAAAACAAGTAACTGTAAACACAGGCAGGTGCATGCGCCTGACCAGCTGGATCAATAAAAGTAAAGCTTTAATTTGCAAGTGAGATTTCTTCACAAGGGCTTGGTCTTTTTCATACGCCACAGTGTTTTCCCCAAGCCACACGTGCAAGGTTATGAATACTGAGATGTGAAAACCAAGAAGAATTATGTGCACCAGCCAAAATCTCCTCTGGAAGTGAAAGGGGATTAAGTTTATTTTTAAAATGAAAGTAAACATCACATACTTAACACACCTGGATATAAATACATTTAAAAATAAAACACAGCATTTGAAGTTCATGCTTAACATTCTCTAGAGGTTCAAATAGCATTAGAAACTTCAAGTCTGACTATAGGACAGCTAAGAAGTCACAGCAATTGTTTCCTCTAGTCTCCTCAAGACCGCAACAAGGTGTCATGCCATCTACTTCATCATAATTCCCTTTTGATCCAGTCTTCAGTGCACAGAGTGACAGAACCAGACTGCTGTTCCAGCTGTTGGATAATGAATCACTCATTACTTCCAACAACTGAAAAATCTGCTTTTGTTTCCAAATTGGTCTCCTTAATTGGTAGATTTTTAAAACTGAAAAACCAGTAGAATGCCATTTTTGCTGTCATTATTTTCGATTTCAATGGCAGTATTGCAGTGATTGATAATACACTCGGTATCAGGATACACCACAGTGGAATTTTAAGATATGCCCCCCTGCTTTAACAAACACAGCCACCATATAAATATATGAGATGAAATACAGCAACTCTGAGGCTCTGAAGACATCAGACCTGTTAAACATTATACCTGTTTACGGTATGGTGCAATCACTCCAATATCTGTCACTGGGACTGCAGAGTATTCACTTCTAGCCAGTTGGCAACAGTACATCATTACTTGAACTGCCTCAGCTGGATTAAACAATGAAGGACTGCGACCTTCACGTGTTTCACTGCCCTGTATTGGGGAAAGAAAATGAGATTATGGAGATCAGGTGCAAAAATTACTATGTACTTATTAACATATTATTCTTATACCTCCCGAATGCAAAAAAAGTGATGGAATATTATATATAATTTCTCTTCCTCTCTATACACCTTTTCTAGAGAACAAGTATCACCTCACATTTTATATCTATTTTTTATACATTTATAAGTGATATAACAAAAGTATTTTAAGTATGCAACAAAGGAGTTATATCTCAACTCAGAATAACATGTTAATAAGCTGGCATCTTGCTTTTTTCAAGGTGGAAGAGTTCTAAACCAAGCCTCTCCAAGCAGCAGGTATTACCACTTCTTACTAACTTCTTGGAAGATTAAAGAATTTTTTTTTCCCCAAGGTACTACTTTTTCCCCTGCCAAGTTAAGCTCTAATGATTCTTTAGTTTTAGAGGCTTGTATCCATCTGAATGTAGGAAACTCTCATCAAAAGCAATCTAGAGCAGCTGATAGTAACTCCAGTCTGGTCATCTGCTATGAATTTAAACTTCCATGAAAATGTCTCCACAGTGCACTTCAAGAGGCAGCTGTTCAAGTTCCTAGCAAATAGGTGACTTAAGTATTTGTTTTTAAAACCAGATGGTCAGGGAATCACATTACCTGTGACAGGCACATTAAGCTCTTTTCATATCCTTTCTAGAATTTATTCTAAAAAAAACAGCAAGCTGCTAGCAAGCCTATACATTTAGTTCCCTGTATGAACATTTTACATACCCTTATTCCATGAAAAATTAATGGAAATCCCTTCCTGGGCAATTTCTCCCAATTCAAGAAAGAAGTGACTACTGAGGTATCTGCACAAACTTCTAGCTCCTTATGATAAAACAATTTAGATGGCAAGGCAAGCAACGCAGAATGAGACCTGTAGTTCTTTGTGAGTTTAGTGATCTGGAAAGACAAAATCCAAAATCTGTAATTGAGACAGGTAATTATCCATCAGACTTCTCAGAACACAGCTACTACCTTACCATCCACTAGCATTTAGCATTTCTAAGGCTGCCAAAGAACTGTATTCAAGGCATAAACTGCAGTTCTGATCTTCTGTAAGAAGTACACCAAAGCAGTTTTTTGAAAGACCATCTTCTTCCCTTCCAAAGGGGAAACAAAGACAATTGAATGTACGTGATAGACAAATGGGTCATTCTCCAGTTTCTTGAAACATTTGATGTATAGACACATTCTCCTTTTTTTAAGAGTCAGATTATTTCCATGGAATTTCAATGGATTTAATGTCTTTTTTCGAAAAAGTCTTGACAGGCAAACAGGGAGCATCGGAACAGCTGACAGAAGCTGGTCTTAAAACATCTAAAAGGTATTTGTCTTTAAATGAAAGAATAATCTTAAAGAAGCAATCCAGAAAGTAATAACCAGCTCAAAAAAACCCAGTCCTGTAAAAGGGATAACACAGGATGTTCCAGTCAAAACCTATCCTTAAAGCCCTCCCATTTCCTCATCTCTCACTATGCCAATTTTCCTCAAGCACTGTGTAAGGAACACAACAACCAGAGTTTGCACTAACAGCTTTTAGGAGGAATTGTGACAGGTTTTTCAGCAGTCTGAAACTGACCTAAAGCCTAGGTCCAAACACCCTCACTTTCACCCTTAAATCTGCCATCAGATTTCCTCCCTTCTCTACTTCCATGGTCATTTAGTCATCTTTTGCTCTCAGTTTAGTCCTTTGAAGTATGTTACCATGAGGATAGGAAGGCATCTTAGGAAGCTTAACATCAGCCCTACGTTTGGGATTCAGACAGTAATTAAACCAGCTCAAACACTTGTACTTGTTTAAATATATGCTACCTCTGCCACTTAACACAGATTTTAGGTACTTGCCCATAGAGAAATCTGGGGAAGCTATCCTTCAAAGGAAGACATGATACAGAAATAAGAACAATTTCTCTTCTTCCCTTTGATTTTGCAAACACCATGTTTCACAATCTTCAAAGAAGAGACTCTGTCTTTTTATGTTAAAAGCAGAAATTGTACTTTTTCATCTGTGGAAAATGAAGTTATGGTAAACCTGGACTATGAATGTGAAAGAGAATTTTAAGCTATTATTTACAACTGTGCTTTGTGCACCATATTTGACTTATGATACTTAAGAATAGAGGATCCCTTCAAAGAAAAGTTTTACCATGCTGGAAGACTCAGCATCTTTACTATTCAGACTACACATGCAAACTAATCAAGTTTTTCTAGAGAATTCACGCTCAAGCTAGACTTATCATTAAGCATCAGGGAGCAAAATGGTGGTAAGAAACCACAAGTTCTCCTTTTTTGATTGAGCTGAAAAAGGTTGATGGAAGGCTTAACTCACCAACAAAGGATTGTATGCTCCACAGGCACCAAAAGCATCCTCATCTCTCAGATATAGCTCTCTTAATGACAATCTTTCTAGCAAGGACATACTTAATCCAAAAGACTGTGCAAGTTTAGATTTTATTACTGGCCCTAACTGCTTCGGATCTCCAACGAGAATTATCTGTATATGAAATTTAAAAACATCCATTTTAGATCAAAACAATTGTTATTTAAACTTTGTTTTATAATGACATACATCTTTCAGAATTCAAAGATCAATTCATATCAAGTATTCTGCTTTCCTTCAAACATTTGTTTGCAAAGGACAAAAGTATGCTGTTGTCTTAAACGGAACGCATCTTTTATTCGTAATCTTCCACACAGACCCAGTCCTCCCAACACAGACTTGTTCTAGATGTAAAGAAACTTGTTTAAGTGTTGAGAATTGATATTATGCATGAATAATCTCTATTAAAAAACTCATTACCAGAAAATGGCTGCTTGCACTCTACATAATCCACAAAATATGAAAATAATAAACAAGCTTTTTCCTGTTCAGTAAACGATGTTAAGAGAATTACCTGTCCATCAGCTTCTGAAATCAATCCAATAGGAATGAGACTCTCTGGTTCACTTGCTTGACCTGCCTCATCCAGAATCACATGAGTGAAATGTCCAAGCCTATAATTAAGTAACATTAACCTGAAACAGGGCTGTTTTCAGATTAGTTCATTCTGCCACCCTGTGGTTGACCTCAGCCATTGTGTTAACATCCTTGTCAAATGTGCCAGGCAACCCCAAAGACACAGAGCAAACATGGGTATTTCCAGAAGGAAATACAGAAAAAACAATCCCCTAACTTTCATTTTTCATCTTTGATTTCACTTACATACTCTGATATACACAACCTTTAACTGAAGCATTGTACCAACGTTAAGATAGTTAGAAAAGCTTCCCTTATTCTCAGTTTTCTTAAGATATTAAATTAAAACAATGCAATTGGTATAGCAAAGACAATCCCCAAGCTTTGTTTCTGCCAAACAACTTGAGATAGTAAGGCTTTAGACTGTCCTTTTCCGAAATTAAAATCCAAGTCAGAGACAACCTTGGGTAAAAGAACTTGATGCAACAGTTGTTTACAGTTACTAAAGGTGACTGGATAAAAACAAAATACATTGTAATTTTTAGTGTGGCAATCATTTTGAGCCAAAGTGATTGTCAAGAGCAATGTAATTCCCACAGGGGGCAGAGGAGACATTATTGTTTCAAAAATCTTAAACATTTCTCAAGATAATTCTTAAATTTACCATGGGGAAAGTTTCTACTTAAACATTACTAAAACCAAGTGCTTTGCTCTCTTACACAATACAGGTTCATGCAATAAACTATCAAAACAGCCCAAGTTACAGGTCAGACAGTCTGTAAAAGCTCTGGGGTTGGTGCCATTCAGCCACTTCAGTGATACTGCCGTCTATGGTACTTTACCGTGTATCTGTTTGATAAAACAATCCTGCACTGCTGCATGTTGTAATTACAATCCTGGACCACAATGCCTTCTGAATATCATCACCATCTTTGCAGTAAGGTTTCACCACGTCATCAATTTGCTGCACAAAAAAAAAAGTAAAAAAAAACTTGTAAAAAAAAAAAAGGTAAAACAACTTGCCAGCCTAAAACAGAAATTTTACATTTGAATAGAAAAGCTCTCTGAAAACTGTTTTAAAAGGCTGAGCAAAATACATAGACTAACACTCATTCACACACCAAAATGAATGGATTAATTTTCCTAAGAAAATAGTACATATGCAAGACATCTGTGCTCTATTGTAAGGATGAAAATGGAACATTTGGCTATTTTATGTACTCATCTATATATACGCACACACACATATGTGCACATATACATACACACACACGTGTATATATACAAATGTAAATCTCTGTATTTACACACTTACGTGTAAATACATATACATATGTATAAACATATACGTATATATGAAATTAACCCACAAGGTGGGCATCCTGCACAGAGATGACAATCCTACTTGCTTACTTTCTGTGTAAGCAGTCTTAACCTGGACTGATAACAAAAAAAACCTAAATGAAATCAAAAATCCCCACCAATGCCTATTTGCCGTTTGTAGAGTAATGCACAGCAAGAAAAAGGTGAAGATCCTATGCTCATACAACCAAATTAAGGATTATGATCAACTTTCCAGTTAATCTTCTGGAAAAGCTGAAGCAATATAATACTCTGGATGCTAAGCAAACCTAAGCAGCCTCATAGCCACCAAGAATTAAAATACTAAATCAGTATTTTAAGGTAAAAATATTAAAATGGAAACCTTAAGTGGTAGGTATCTGTAATATTTACCTCTGCTGACCTGAAGGCAGCATTAACTCGAACCATAGTTCCTGGTTTTAAGAGATTGCTTTGATGCAGCCGCAAGCAAATCAGATCTGTTGCAGCATTTGATGGTGCACATACCAAAATCCGACTGTCTGGCAGAGTAAAGTGTATCTACATTAAAGAAGACAGATATTTAAAAAAAAAGGTTTTTCAAGAAGCAGCAGTAGTGCAAACATTCCCATTTTATTTCACTGAATACAGAACCCAGAAGAGTTCTGCACATGTGTGATTTCCATTCATTCTTTTGCAGTTCAGTAATGCTCCTGCCAATAGTCATGACTAAGTAGTCTCAAACTGAGTGTACCCATAACAGAACTAATTAATGATTATCATATTAATGTATACCTCTGCTTCATGAATACATTATACACTACTAGAATCACAAGGTAGACACTGTTCACTGAAGTTTTAAAGACAAAAGGCTTGAAAATAAGCCATTCAGAATTTTGTTAAATCCATATGAAGATGGATTTTCCTTCTTTTATGGAGCTGTATAAAATTATTTAAAAAGAGTATTTTGAAAACTCCTTTGGAAAAAAATATGATGGCACTTGGAGAAATACTATAAAAGTTCCAACATGGAAAAGACTAGAGATGACTGATTTGTTATTTACTTCTACCTGTAAAATAGCTTCAATTACTGTTACTGTTTTTCCAGTTCCTGGTGGTCCAAAGAGAAGATAAGGTGTTGGGCGACATTCACCACTCAGTATCCTTTTCACTGCCAGTTTTTGTTGCACATTCAGCACAGGATTGAAAAATTCACCATCTCTCTGTTTAAGTGCCACAGTTTCACCAGCTATAATCAAGACAAGCATATCTCAGAATCCCACATATATTTTTAATGTATGTAGATTAACGCAATTCCAATTCACAATATGCTTCTGCACGTTTTTTGTTTTCCTTTTGTGGTAACAACCAATGAATTTCTCTAAAATTCCATTTTCATAGAACACCAAGTAGAAAAGAAGCCATTAATATTTCCAAAGTGTACTGGCTCTTTATTGAAAGGCAGAAAAGGACCATGATTACATAATCAAACAATCAATAAAAACTCTATTCAGTAATTTTAGAATTAAGTTCACTTTCTCGTCCTAGAACAGAAAAACTTGAGAAATGTCGAGTAACTGGCACTTTGGGGATGGTACCAGTACTACATGATCACCCCTCTGCTACAACTGCTGGAATATTTTTTCTTAATCCTGTCTGAATTAGTTTAGCTCTAGCTTTCCACAGTAGAATCTTATTAACCTTTGGATAGAAGTGCATTCTAGGTAATTTCTCAATAGTTCTTCAGCATACTTTTGATAAAAAATGACATGATCACTCTCCTCTTAAGCATTTTGCTACAATGATATTTAAAATCATACTTTCCAAAAAAAAGCATAGGAATAATCTGGGATACTAGAAAAAGTTTTAGCGTCTTTAGCAAAGCTTTCCCAAAGATGAGAGACAGCATCCCAATAACAAACTGAGAACTCTGAATATGATCAAAAAGTTTTGAGTAAATGACTGGGAAATAACTATTTATTCATTACAAAATATATCATCAGATGCTTGCTCCCCCTTCCCCCAAAGTTAAGTGTTCAAGCCAGCCTGGATGAACTCTGGCAACCTGGTCCTTACCATGGTAGAGGGGTTGGAACTAGATGATCTTTAAAGTTCTAACCCAAATCATTCTAGATTCTGCAAATTAGAGATGTTTGTCATGCACCAAAAGCCTCCATAGAAACTTCCTGCTAGTATTTCTAGAATTTGTCTTTAAAGGCAGAGCCTGATTTACTGATGTGATACTTATTATTTAAGCACAGAAAATATACCAAGTTGGCTTGTTGGCAGAGTTACTCTCACCATCTCTGTTATGTTCACTTCCCTTGATGTCATACCTTTTGTCTGTTTGTTCTGGTTTTTTTTGACCTGCAAAGAGAAATTGAAGATAAATGCATTTACAACCTTAAGAAGACAGGCAACTATCTTCCCTGATACTTTTGAAGTTGCTAAGCTTAAATTTTTTTCCCATTAAATAGAATACCTACCATTAAGACAGAAAGGTAAGAGTAGTAGGAGAAGGTGCCAGGAATTTCCATGTTAAGATTTCTAATACTTTGGCTCTGTTAACATTAGACATCTATTTCACAAATACTCTGCAGGCTCAGATGAGGATTCTGAAGCCATGATTACATAACTTGTTTGCTTCCACAACAGCAGTCAAATTCCAGACCACTATGAAAGATACATGCATCTTCCTTGGTGGACATGTCCCTTTAGATGGCAGCACAGGAGAAAACTGCTTGTAGGGAATGTGGCGTTGGCAAGGTTCTGGACATTATTTTAGAAATACTGATTCCAAACCAGATTGATTGATTACTCCTTGTTGTAAAGCACAAACTCCAGGTGAAATAATTAGGGAATTATGAAATCATCTTGAGTGTAATGGTGGTGAAGCACAGGTTATGCAGACACTGAAAATTCTAGACAAAAAAAAAAAGAAATGCTGCCACAGACCCCCAAGCTGACCTGATTTAGTGCTGGTGACAGTCTTGCTTCAAAAAGGAAAGAGAATTAGGCGGCCTCCAAAAGTCCTTTCTACATTTTATTAATACATTATAAGTGGCAGTTAAGCCTGGGTAAATCTACTCAGAAAAGGATGCTTATCTTCTATTACAAAATTATTTTCTGCCACATTGACTGGACTTATATTACATATCTACTCAACAGTAGCTATGAAAACTAGTCTAAGGCGAATCTGACAATTTCCACCACAATCACACACTTTTTTAATATGCACTTTCCATTTTGTAAGCTTTATAGTATCAGCTGTCATAAAATCTCCCATCTCCAGGCAGCAAACAAAAACTTCTGTCATTAGAATGCAGCAGAATACAACTTCGATTCTTTGACACTCCGTTATGCAACTCCCTTCCAGCAATAGCTGTACAGTAAGTATCTGGTACCCATTTGAACTAAGGAACATTTTAATGAATATTTACAGAATAGTTACCTTACTTTCCTGCTGTGAAGGTTGTTTAAGGCCATCATCAACAGCACAATACTCTGTAGCATTCTGGGTCTTGATAGCTTGTGGTGATTGTAACACAAGCCTTTCTGGAAATAACACTAAGCAGAGAAAAAGAAAGTAGAGAAATTTCAAACAAACATTTTGGATGTTTCACTGAGTAATTTTACTGTTGATGTATCAGCTTAGTCTGAGCTGCCAAAATTGGTTTATCAGAACTAAGGTGGTAATATGTGAAGTTCACAAGCATTGTTCATCTCAACCATGGAACAGGAAATTGGTGTTTTTTAATAAATTCTGAGGTAATACAAAACACGGCCATTTTAGTGGCTATTATTATAGCAGTATGCATGATTCCTACATTTCTTGTTGGCTCTAACAGTTCACAAAGTTTGCTTCCTATCCTCCTGCCTGTGATGGCCAACAGATGAAATAATTTTGACAAAATCTTCTATACATTCAGTATTGTTTTTTATCTTCTTAAAAACCAAACCAAAACAAAAAGCCCCTAAGGCATGGAAAACTCCTGTAAGAACAAATTACAATTTGTTCCTCCCAGTATGCCCTGATGTGAAAGCAATAAAATCCACAGGACTCTGCACAAAGAAACTCCTCTAGACAGCTTAACAGTCAAATGAAATGTACCTTTTTCACCCAGGTACGCAGCTTGCTGAATGGCCAACTGGCATCGCCTGCTAGGAATACTGGAACCAGAATACAGATTTGTAATTAAAGTAAAAGCTTACATTTCCATATACTGTGAGAGCACACTCCATGAGTTACCTGGTACTTTTTACTGTGCATAAAAAAAAAAAAGGTTTTATATAAAAATGTGTATTTTTTAAAAAAAGAATCTACTGAGAAATATGTTGCAGAGATATAAACAGCTTAGCTATGAAAAATATTGACATACATAGTCTCTAGCTTTTCAGTGATACAAAGCCCCGTGTTCAACACTTTCAAGGAAGTTCTTTGCAAGGCTGAATTTACAGAGAAGATTATATAACTCCAAACAGGTAACAACATCCCATGAATTAAACAAAAGTATAAAAGAATGGGAGATTATCACCAGCTACTTTTACTTCCTGCATAGTCTTACAGCCATATGAGTACATTAAAAAAACAAAACAAAAAACCACCAAAAACCTAAGAAAAATACCCCCAAACGCCCCACCTCATTCCTCCCCATTTTTCTATCTGGCATTGGTGTGGCTATCTAGAAATGATTAAGATAACAACTCTTTGGACACTTGTACAGTTACAGTCTTTCAACCATGAATATGGTGGCAAGGGTGTGTTGAGGAAAAGAAGTGAAAAACTTGGCAAGATCTTAACTATGTCTTTCTCTGTGTCCACCAAAATAGACAGCTGATGGTCATATTTTAAAAGTCATTCTACTAGAGGAATCATTAAACATGGCTTTCTGGAAGCTTATAGAAACACCTGCAATGAACAAATTCCACATCCATGGGCTCCAAGTTGTAAGCACGTTCAAAGTCAGCATTAACCTTAAGAGTAACATCTTCTTCACATATCTGTTACAAAGATAAAAAAAAGTCACGATATTGATGAAGATTTAGTACTTTAAACATAAAGAAGCCCCTCTGAAAGCACTTAACCCCCCATCAACTCCAAAATGTAAATCTAGATTTACCTACTAACAACAACACTAACCTATTGTTAGTAGGTAAATCTAGATTATGTTAAAAGTGCCTTCAGAGCAGGCAAAGATTATAACCTCAAAAGAATAGGGAAGCCATAGTTGTCAAAAATACAACAAAAATACAAAATCACCATTCAAAATATAGATAAAATAAACCTATCTTCTCAGAAGTCAGGTTAAAATAGTCTCTAACTCCAGGAATTGCAAGCTTCCCTTATATAACCTGTGGACCATGGTATTTTCAAGAGGAGAAACACTTTGCTTACCTCAGCAACATAGGCAATGTACTCTATTATATGATCTGAGTAGACCTGACTTTTCAGTATCACCTTATCACCTATTGAAAACAAAGTTAAAAGGCAAAATACTGTTACAAGGAATAGCAACATTTTCACTGCAGCATGTAATTTCTCCTTCCCTTCTGCATGCTTAAACTAGGAATTTGGAATAGGCTAACGTCAGCAAAGTTGCTGCATGCATCAGTACTGTTTTGAAATGCCATATGTAGTTGTATATTATAAAAGGTATCTAGTATTGATGCCATCAGACAACACCTCTTGAAACCACTATCTTGTATATTATATTATTTGAAATTCTGAATTTAATTTTAGCTGCTTTCCCAGTCTTTTTGCTACACTTACTGTTTTTTAAGCTATTACTACATTGCACAGTTTATTTTTGCTGAAAGCCCCACTGATTATTGTAAAAGAAAAATCCTAAAGCGCTGAAACATCTGTAAGAACAGACATATGCAATGCTGCTTCAGAGAGCAGCCACTGTAAGACTGAGACACTAACATAGTGTCCTTGAGTCCCCTGTCCCTAGTCCCTGGTCAAGTAGCCTAAATGAATAACTTTGTGCTCAAATGTCTGAAAGACTTCTTTAAACAAATGAATAAACAATACATTTTGCATTGTGAAAACATAGATCAACATGCCATTTGACTTTATCTCACATTCATTTCTACCTGGAATCAGGCGAGGTCTGCCCTCTTCTACTCCTGGCACTTCCAGCACTAACAAGTTCCCATTCCTTTTTAAAGTAACCCCACTCATGTAGTAATCTCTTAAATCCATTTCAGCTTTGATCTCTTCAAGCCATAAAAGAGTAGAAAAGTTTGCTTTATAATTATCTAGATTAAGACGCTGAAAAAAAAAACCCAGTAGACATTATTGTTGTACACTAAGATACAGAACCCACTGTTGCTAACATTAAACAAAACACTTGAGACAGATTGCACAGCAACTGGGCTGCCAAATAAGATACCTAAATACATGCATCCATACACTAGATAATATTTTAAACCTCCTTAATAGCCAAAATGAGATTAGTATAGTCCTTCAGCTCAAATACAATAGCCCCTCACCTAAAGAGTTAACCAAGTCTCTTCCTACTACAGCAGCAGTTTCACCATCTGAATTCAGGGGCAGTCTACAGACGAGTTCTAGGCTCAGTTTATGCCCAGAAAGCAAAAAATGTAAATAGATGGATAGAGACAGATGAAAAGAGTCATGTCAGTCTCGGCCCTGGCTGATGATCATGCAACTTACGGCTAGCTGAAAGAATCTGAATTTTCTCCCTCAGAGCTTAACGACTCTTACTGCAGAGGTATTCTCCAACACTACCAACTCCTATCTAAGGTTAGGCTGTGGTTAAAAAAAGTAACCATTAATGGCAGGCCTTCACTGTAAAATTATTATAAACACTACAGAGCTTTATCTTTCTTTTTGTGAGAGGATATCTAACCTACTAACTGAATGCTGTGATCCCAAGTTTAATGTGAGATGTTTAGTCAGCAGACAATATAGCCTCTTACTTTAAAAAAGTGTCAGCTCCAGTTTATAAGTACTTGGAATTTATAAAAACAAGTGAGTTGCAGCCATATTCTACCAGAAATCAGAGCAAAGTTTTGGAGAAGGAATCATTGTAGTATTCTTGTTAAGACTTTATAGCTTTTTGGGGGGTGTTTTATATGTATTCTGAAACTGCTATACTTGTGGGAAGAATCTGAACAAGATTTAGTGAATTACATTTGAAGATGTCTACAAAAACAATTTTTAACAATCAGAAAAGAATCCTCTCTTATTGCAGTAATTTAAGAGATTGTGATTTTCTATGAAATAACAACTTTCCTCACATCTCAAAAACCTCTTCCAGTGATGCCTAAAAAGTAAGAATACAGAGAAATCTTTGTTCAGTTTCTGTGATGTCCACCCCCAATACACTTCAAGAGTCTTTTCAGATTTTTCCATTTATGCCTTTGTGGTTTCGTAAGCTTGGATTCTGTAACATACTGAAACCCATGGAAGTTATGGGATCCAAACTGAAGTTTAAGTCTACCTGACAAGTGTTATGTCATGTTCTCTTACACTAAGGACTATACATTCTTCCTAAGTTAAAGGCGCTTGAACAAAAACACTGTATCAAAAAAAATTTTTTATATAAACCCTACAGTTACATACCTCTGCTAGGAGGGGCTGAAAGGTCAGTACGTCTAATTGCTGTTCCACACATTTTCTTAACTCATCTGGTATGGTAAAATGTGGGAGAAAGTTTGAACACCACCTTCTCTTACTTCTAAAATGAAAATGTACAACATAACATTTAGCTTGCTTAAGTAATTTACGTAAAAACCAGCTGATTAACATGCCACATCACCATGACTATAAACCTAAAACACATACACACACACAACAGACTAATGACTCCTTCAAAGGGACAACTGAGAAGTTTGTTATACTGGGAAAAAAGGTAAGAGATCTTATGAAGATGCTCCTTGACACTGTAGGGAAAAAATGCATGGGGCCAAAGCTCAATTGAAGGTGAAGCTGTCCCGTACTGTGGGGGACAACAAAAATGTTTTAAAAATATGCCAATAGTAAAAAAGGATTATTGGCCCATTACAGGATGAGGATGGTCACCTCACACACAGAGACACAGACAAGGCAGAGGCATTTAATGCTTTCATTGCCTCTGTCCTCAACATCAGTGAGGGGCAAAGGGAGTGCCACTGCCCTTAGCTGGAGAGTCATGACTGAGAACGATAAACATCAAGTTGAACCTGAACTTCTGCAGGATTTGCTGCTCCTGCTGGATTGCTATTGGTCTATGGGACCTCATGGTAGTCATCTGAATACTCAAAGACATGGTTGGGCACAAAGGGTTACAGTGAAGGGGGTGACATCTGACTGGTGACCTGTCCCTAGTGGGGTTTCACAGGGCTCCATCTTAGGCCTAGTTTTCCTCAACATCATCTCAGATGACTTGGAAGCCGCATTTGAAGGTATACTGAGTAAGTCTGCCAATGATAGGGAGGAGCTGAGGACTCCCTCAGATGCAGAGCAGTGCTGAAGAGAGACCTACACCAATAAGAAAGTGGACAACCACCAACAAAAGTTCTGAATGAAAGATGGGAGATATTAGTCAGATGTAGACATTAAAGGTGTAAAGAGTTAAGAAGCTTATTATCTCAGAAAACTATTAGCAGTTTCCCATTTTTTCCCATAGTAACACAATTGTTACTAAGTAGATAACTAAAGAAACAGTGTTTTATCGTATTACCCTACTAGACATTAGAGATTCTGTTTGAAAAACCTACAAAGAAATCAAGCAGTTAATTACTAAAACAACCTCTTCTATCAGAAATGTCCACAACCATCTTGTTTACATATACGTGCATATGTAAAAACATGTAGAGATTCTCCCAGTTTCACACTTTCTTTCTCAGCATTAAAGAACAGATCTAAGAATACCAAACAGAGCAGCGTGTTAGGTAAGTATCATTTTATGCTCAAAGTGACAGTACCTTTTTTGTTTAGGGGCAGCCACTGTTGTCTTCCTTAGCTGAGAATCTGGAATATTTTTAGGCTTTCCTGGAGAATAAGGTTGTACAGGTGCTATAAGTAATTCTTCTTCATTTGTTACAGTGGCTTCAATATAGCGGCCAACAGTAAAATCAGAAAAGCCAAGCAACAGGAGCTCTTTACTGTGTCCATGAATCCTTCAAGTAAAGAATTATCTTCTTAAAACCAACATGGTCACACTTCATTTTCCCCAGCCATGAGATACATTCTCATTTCAGTTACATATGAGAATTGCTAATTTAGGGTAATTCCTCAACTGTCCCCACCTCAATTATTTGGGATACCTTCACTCTAGATCCCCAAATAATTAAAAAAAACCCACCCAACACACTCAACCAAAAAATACCAACTCAAAATCCCAGCAAAAATCTCAACCCCACAATTTCATCAAAATCTTGGGTAAAATGCAAAATCCCTCCACTCAACATACTAGGGCATAGAATTAATACTTCTGTTACAAGGAACATCTTGGAATTACTGCTACTGCAAAACAAGAGCCAAACAGGTCCAACAGAGGAACCTGAAGCAAATCCCTTCACTGTCTGCAGTAACTGCTCTGCAGCACCTTGTGAAAGGCTACTCAGAACTGAATCCTAACTGTAAACACATGAATGGAGAAAGTAGGAAAAATCCTCTAATTCTGGAAAACATACTTTATAAAGTGCAAGTGTTGCTTGGGCAGTGACACATGGGAAAAAAACAGGAGGTTTGCTCAGATTGGGAAACTTAAGCACTGCTATAGTGCAATTCCCTAACTACATGGTCCAACACTGCTACCAAGTGCCGGAAACAAATGAATCCCAGAAAAATTCCAGCTTACCTTCTCTTTGTCAGGAAAACCACTTTTGCCAACTAAGACTATCTGCTCAGGTTAAAACTATATCCTGGTTTTCTCTGATATAAAAACTCCAAACAGACACCAAACTGTCCAAATGTATGGTCTACATTTGCAATCTCTATGGCCTCTTAAGTGGCCTTGTTAACTTCATGCTGCAGCATGACCCTTGTTAACTTCATGCTGCAGCCTCCCATGAAGCTTTGTGTGGCTTATTCTGTATTATTAGAAGACTCTAAGACTTTGTGGCTTTTATGGATTTACAGCAAAATATAAATAATCCTTTCTACATGTCTATCTCCACGAAGGCAAGCCATGCCTGCAGCTCTGTCTTTCAAACTAGAGCTAAATCATCCTCCTAAGAAATTTTTTACCCCTTACTTCACTATTTAAAATGAGAAGTAGTATGAATATTATTGCAGCACTACTTCAATGAATGAAACCTTGTTTTCCTCTGTCCAACTTTTCCTTTACCATCCTAGGAATCAATGGCTGTGGAACACAAAGTCTGTAGAGCTACAGCTGGAAGCGAGTGAAACTTACACAAATGTAATACTCCTACTTAAATGCAGGAGCTCCCACAAAGCCACTTTCCATTCTTAACTACATTAATCAAGTATTTTGTACAGCTGAGTATTTTATGTTTTTCAAGGGTTTTCTAAGATTTGCAAACCACTTCCCCTGTGAATTACACCTTCAGTGAAGAAAGCTTTTTCTTTTCTATTTCAGCATACACAACTTGAATTTCCCATCACAGAACAGGAAAACTTGAGATCAGGGCATGTAGCAATATGAGATACTAAAGACTAGAAGAAACGCATCAGACATAACAGAGGAAATCTGCATTAGCTCTAGTGCTCATGGTGCAATGGATTTACTACTAAGAATATATCCATCTGTAGGCATTATCTTCACCTCACTGTGTCATTTTAGAGATGTAACCTACTCCACTCATATTGTTTCATTAGCTACTACAATTTTCTTTCAATAAAAATTCAGAATCAAGCAGTGAAATGGTAACTACTTTCACAGTCACATATAGATTTCCAGATGCTTTGCTAATATGTATTGGCTTACTTTATACTACATCATGTGCCTGTTTTGACTGGGGTAGAGTTAATTTTCTTCATAGTAGCTAGTATGGGGCTCTGGTTTGGATCTGTGCTGAAAAGTGTTGATAGCATAGGGATGTTTCTACAGTGTTGAAAAGGGCTTGCACAGAGTCAAGGCCTTTTCTCCTTCTCATATTGTCCCACCAGTGAGGAGTCCAGGGGTGCACAAGGAGCTGGAAGGGGACACAGCCAGGACAGCTGACACTAACTGCCCCAACTGATATTCCACTGATATCATAGGGCATCATGCTCAGTACACAAAGCTGGGGGAAGGAAGAAGGGGGGACATTGTGAGTGATGGCATTTGTCTTCCCAAGTCACCACCATGTGTGATGGAGCCCTGCTATGCTGGGGATGGCTGAACACCTGTCTGCCCATGGGAAGCTAATGAATTCCTTGTTTTACCTTGCTTCTGTTAGTGGCTTTTGCTTTACCTTTTCAACTGTCTTTGTATCAACCTATGAGTTTTTTCACTTCTACTCTTCCCATTGTCCCTGCTGTCCCATTGGAAGGAGTGAGCGAGCAGCTGAATGGGGATCAGTTGCCAGCTGGGATTAAAGCACAACATGCCAAGAAGAGAACTGTGCTCAGAAACAGAAATGTTAAGTCTATTTTCATTACTTCTTGCCATTGTATTGGTTAGAAATAATGGAAAGAAATACTCACACAGCTGTGCATATAATCACTATGGATATTTTTTCACCTGGTGGTATCACAATTTCTGGAGTAATATTGCTGTGTTTAGTTGGTTGCTCCACATGGTCTTTTTGCTCGCTTTCTCCATTTTGCATATTTTCACCTTTCACCAAGGAATTTTTTTCCTTTGTCCTTGATAAATTTGTGTCTTGAAAATTAATTCCTTCTGGAGTAAATGTATAACAATAAACTTTGTTATCACAATTTCTACTGTTAACATAGGCAAGTGTTCTCAAACAAACCTACTGGTCTTCAGAAGAGATAACATTCAACATTCAAACACTGATTTCACTGTACCTGGACTGACTCCATTCTTCATAATGGATGTGTGGTTCAATGACTCACATGTTGTTCCTTCACTGTTGTTAAATGAATTAATTGCAGCTTTTGAGAGGTTTTCTTGGTTTATTGGAAAAGATGGACTGTTTTCACAGTTTTGAGGAATCTCAACACTGAATTGCTTGTCTTTCACCCATCCAGCTAATCTGCAGCTGATTAAGGACTGTGGTACGCTCCCTTTATTCCTAGAAGTAGTTATGTGATTAGTTACATAAGTGCAGGGTGAATATTCTTGAGAAGTTTATTTCTACCTGAAGTCGAATACAATTGTCTGCAGCAGGTTAGTTCCCCTTATTTCATAACTGCTATCAGAAAGAAATTGCACTGCTGCTTCTAACTAATGAGGACAAGAACCTCTGCTTTATGTTAATATTTCTAGGTCGCATCAACTACCACATAAAGCATACAAAAATACCATGTATAATATAAACAATGGGAGTTTAAAGTTCATCATTGGGTAACCAACTCTTAGGAAAGAACACAGAATAACAAAGAATGGATATGCAGGTTTGTCTTCCTTTAAGCTTTGATGCCCAGACGTGAAAAAAAAACCCCACACAAACTACCCCAACCAACCAATCCCCCAAAAACCCCCACCACCAAAACAAAACCCTCCTAAGGATACATCGACATAGTTTTTCAGCATCCCAGTTCAAAAAAAGAAAAAAAAAACAGAAAAAAAATCTGTTGTGCTTTTAATACACAAATATGCAACAGTACTCTTGTTCTAAGATTTTGAAGATGGCAGAGTATCTGCAGCTTAAGTTAAACACACAAGTAAAAGCTTTTGCTTCAATCCTTGTTCTACGAAGGATTTTGCTAGGATTGAAAGGAGATACAGGACTGGGGAGTCTCAAAGCACTATCTGCAAGACAAATGCTCAATATCAAAAAGGCTATCCTACAGATATTAAATTCAGTGCGAATTTAATTCCATAGTAGCTGGAGGTTACTTAAATATCACAAACCACAAGGCTCAACTAGAAGAGACTTCTGAATGTAAAACAGGTTAATAGATAGAGTGATAGAAATAAAGAAATCTTCAAACAATCAGAAAGGCTTACTCTATCCAGACCACCATTCTTTTAGATTCCCCCTGCTTCAGAGTTCCAAAGTCAGTCATTCTTGATACTTTCAACTCTCCTTTGTCTCTCATTATGTCTTCATACGGGTCATCCACATTACCTTCATTAGAATGAGATTGTCTGCAAAAATAATTTTAAGTAGCAGTTTTTAAACACTAATGGCCTCAGCAAATATCTTTGACTCAGCACAAGTTTAAGAAACTATACCAAGGCACAGTCACAATATTTAGAAACAAGCAGGTAAGATAGTTCATTTTTTTTCTCAGCCATTTATACTTCCAAGACAATTAGATTAACTAATTTAAGCAGCAACAAGTCATTTGTCAGCAGCACTATAAATCAGCATAAAAGTTCGGATGCAAGACTAAAATGATTGGAGGAGTTAACAAATCCCTGCTGAAAAACTAAATGAAATGGCAACTGAAGTCATTATGGCTCTCTTTGGGAGCTGAACAAAGACACAACAAAGAGTAGCTCCTTAGCAAGAGTCATGATTAGCACTGCAGCTAAGAGGTAAAATGACTAGACTGGAAATGTTTCAACCTATGCACTTGCGTCTTCTGCTTACTGTTCCTATCTGAAATCAGCAAGCTGAGGACAAAATTAAAACAGCTGAAAACCAAAAATCACCCTTGAAAACTTTTACTACACACAACTAATAAAAAATATCTATGAAACCAGGCATGTGCTCTTTCCTGTCTGAAACACTGAGCACAGGTCTAAACTCTTGGTGTCTTCTACCTATAAAAACAAATTTTCACATGGTTTCTATTGTGTAATTAAGAAACTATGCATTTAGATTAAATGGCATGGAAATAATTTAGAAATATTTTAATAATCTCACTAATATGTACACACCCTCATTAATCCAGAGTTATCTGACATACTGAAGCAGCAAATGAGTGCAGCTGCTTTTCATTAGCTGTATCAATTTACTAGCCAAGCCCACTAGATGTCTCCCACTGCAGCCTAAGCTGCAGTTTTTGATACGGTAGATGTACATCAAATCTGAGAAATCAACCCTAAGGTCTACTTTTGTAATTTGGCTTCAGTAATAATTTTCTATATAAAATCCATCATTAAAAATAGGTGCAACTCTAAAAAACAAATTGTGAACAATTTGTACTGTTTTGCAAAATTACATAAACACTTCAAGTTTCATTTAGGTACAACTTATTATATCTATTATCTCTAGAGAAAACAGCTTATATCATTCTTTGTAGATCCTTTGAAGACATATATATGGCCATATAGCCTTGGCTAAATTTCCTTGAGATCTCCCAAAGATGATGTCTGAAAGATATCACAATGTCTTTTTGCTCTCTCCTTGGACTTTCCAATTGACAATTTATTTTTGGCCTGCAGAGTTAGACTATGTAATCCTGCCAAGACCTCAGCACGGAAAGTGATAGATTTTACTGTTAAAATATCAATTTACTCAGGTGGTAACTGTGTGTTTCACAGTACAGACACTTAAACTCAAAAGTCAAGTTCCAGATCTTTGCTGAGGTCTGTTATTGACCTGTTGCCCATTTTACTTTTGTGTAGTTATTTTCCCTAAGTTTTGCTTTTTCTCCATACTGAGGATCACCTACTTTTTTCAACCTCTTCTGCAGTGTATCCAAATCCTCCTCATACCACATTTAACACCTAAAGTCCCTGCAGAACCTCTCAGTTCAATACTTGCAGGCCAAATTAATCTATTATTTAGACCATGAAACTTTTCCTTTTAGGACAGATATCTGAACAATCACTGTAACTTGAGACAAATAGATTAAAGAAACACGTATTTTATATGAATGTTGCTGTGATTTGTTTTGAAACAGTGAAGTCCCTACTAGAGGAACACAATGAACTTGGCATTTTACTAACATACATAAAAAATTCCTTCCCTGCCTAGCAATATCCCTGACAGCAGCTGCTACTAGTAGCACTCATGTTCCCACCTTCTGGAAAGAGAAAAAAACCCAAACAAGGGCCAAATCATATCATGCTCTGATTTTTCCAGTGGTCTCTTATGCCTTCTAGTCAACTAGGGAAATATTCACAGTATTTCTTGCTTAACAGATGCAATAAAATGTCAGGTGCATAACTACACCAGGTCTCTAACTGTTAAAAAGAGAACAAAATAATGTTACCCATCCTGGCTGACTGGCACCAAGCAGAGAGCTCTCCAAATGTAACAGGACTGACTGCTCTCCACCACAATCGTGTTCACTAGATCATGTCTACGAGGTAGGTAACCATCAGGAAGTCTCAGTGAATCCAAAGTGAAAAATATACTGTCATCTATTGTCCCAGTTCTTCCACAGACGCTGGAAATGCGAACCTGTAATAGTTTGTATCCACTGTTACTTGATATTATCTTTTTAAGCTAACAGACATTTCTACCACACATTTTACCTAAAGCAGCCCTTCTAGCATTAATAAAAATGCATTCTGAAATTTCAGTTATTCATAGGAGGTAAACACAAAGCCCTAACCCAGAATCACTGTGCCTGTCTTCAGATTTACAAGAGTAAAGAAACACAAGTACTTCACATAAGCATTAAGTTCCACTGAAGTGCATACTACAACATGACACTAGACTTAACCATGATACCTTTCTTGTGACATGTCAACTTACCTAAATTATACTTCCATACTAGCAGCAATGAGACAAATTTTTTTCCTATGCTTCACGTGCGAATATTCAATTTATAGGGTTAAGACAAAGACAATAAACCATAAACCTAGCCTAGCACATGCATTACTAGAGCGAACAAATGTTTTCATTAAAACAAAAAGAAGGGACTGTGGTTGTTTCTAAACTGAAACACTTGAATAAATCAAACCTACTAAATTCCCTAATCATGACACATCCTTATTATAACTAATAGCAAGAATTCAAATCAGCAATTCATAATAGGTAAATTAGTTACTCTTTCTGTTCAACCCAAAATACATACGCATTTTCAAAATGCCTTATTATTTTACAAACATGCTCTAAATGGATGAATTAATAAGTTTTATCTTTTAATTAAAGATGTATTATAGAAGATCTACCAATATTTGTAAATGAAACCAATTTGAAACTTCACCTAGGACTCCTATTGCCAAAAACAATGTGCAGAACACTTACCTTGTTTACTTGTTTATACCTCAAAGGCCTTACAGCAACTGCTTCAGTCTTCCACGTAGTCGTGTTAATAAAATATTTTGCTTGCACCCAGTCACCTTCACAAGGTTTGAAATCTATACAAAACAGAACATTTCTCAAGGTTAATTACTATTGATACCATTTACATTACTCCCCTACAGAATTAGTGCAAGTTAAATAAAAGCCAAAACAATGCATTATTCAGATCCATTGAGTCTAAAGTTTTCTTTGCTGTCCTTTGCTTTGCAGGTTATGGCAAACTACATAGGAGATGCTAGCTGAAAATACACCTGCTTACATGTAACTTATGCTTAAATGCAGGTTGTGCTCAGTGAGAATGAACAGGCAGCTTTCTCCATTCATGTCTGGCTGTTTCACTATGTTTCATTGCATATTCTATTAGAATTTATTTGGGATGACAACTGCAAGTTTGTCAGAAGATATTTCTATTGTATACCAAAAAATATTACGAAAGAGGAAACAAGAAGTCCCTACACACCTTCCCAGACGTCTTGCATTGCAAAGTATGTATTCTGATTAATATAGCCACCATCCACAGAGAGAGAGGTAATACTGCCAATTAATGTTTTCTTATTTAGTTCAGAGGCATCACAAGTAGGACTGGACTCTTCTTGGGTATTCTGGATGGTGTCTACCTATTAATACAAAAATAACCCAAATATTTAAACAGTTGACACTTAGAATTAAATACATATTCCTACAATAAATATACAAAATTTCAATTGCTTATGGAGACAAAGCTTCTTATTATACAATTATTTACTGTAGCTGTTACTTTTTGGACACAAAAAGAGTAAGCAATAAACAGTAACTTCTCTTTTAAAAAGAAACTTTAAAACTTTTCTTTTAAAGAGTGCTGTATGTTGCAGTGCTGACAACTGCTATAATTATACGCTGATTTTTCAAATCTTTCTTACACATCCCTTGCTCTAGGTCAACTTAAGATTTTTCTTCAATTGACAGGAACACCACATCCAGCAATGTGTCTGTACACAACTGGAAATAAAAAATGACTATTTCAGAAAGCAAAAAAAATGTTTTCAAGATGGTATTTATAAACACTACGTGTACTTCAGACTGACCCTACCACTTTTTAGTAATTTGATTAAGAAAACCCCTAGAGCAGCTTCTAACAGACTCTTCATATCACCACCTCACATGTAAGTTTACTGAAGTCTGATTCATTCTGAAGCATACTATCATACTAAATTTTATATGATTTATTTTGTTGAACATAATGCTTACCATTTCAATAGTAATGAAGAGTGAAAGTCTACCTATACTTCAGAGGTTTGCAAACAGTAGTTGACCATAAATAGCTATTTAGTTTTTAGCCAATACTGTTTTATTGCATTAAAAGAGTGACTATTACAAAATATTTGTTTGACAACATGAAAAGTCACTATAAAAAAATTAAAGAAAAATCTATACTTTGTTCCAATCTGACAGACATATCTTCCCATTAACTAGGAAGATCTGAGAATATCAAACTTTCTCCAAAGTGCTTTTCATGGCTTCATATTGATAGAACATGAATAAGCAAACTGTTCCTCAGAAGACTAGTGAAGTGACATTTCATGTAAACTACACATGCAGTTACACTTGAAAGTAATTTGTAGACCCAAAGAAATGTTTTTAAGACATGAAAACACCTTAAAACTCCCATCACACATTTTCTTTTGATACTTCTCAATTTTTCTCTACCAATAAAACCAAAGTTCTTTCTCATACTAGGTCAAAATGGCCTACTGGTAGCAGCCTGTTTTTAAAGCTTGCTACAGAACCTATAATAATTCCATACAGAGTTTAATTAGGACTGGACCTCACATAAACTGAAATCCAAACTTTGGAGCCAGGATCTTTCCAAACCACATGGCCAGTAGCTCCAAACAGCAGCTGAAGCAGTACACTGAGCAGAGAGCCACCCAAGGCTGACCATGCTCTTCCTAAAAGCAAGTAACATAAACACACTGACACCACCACAGTTTGAACTGCGCCTTCCAGAATTGGCCCAAACTGCACTGGCAGTGTCCAGACTTCAGAGCTTCTGTCTGCAATTAGAGGAGTACCTTTTAGATCACTTAAAACCCAAAACTGAGTAGTAATATCTCAACTATTTGGAAGAAGATGGTATTGGTATTCAAGAATCTTTTTGCATAGTAGTTATTAATTATGTTTCTCCCTAGGGGTTTGAAAAGGGACTTAGTTCTCCACCATGCAAAACAACCACAGTTCAAATACTGCTGTCTGTTCCTACCAAACGTTCAAGTATCTCAAGTTTGTGCCACTATATGGAAAGTAAGGCAATACATCACAAATTACAGAATGGTTTAGGTTTTTATTTATGTTCTTAGAACAGACTTGGAAGAAATTAGCTTTATCTTCTTGCTTATTGAATCAAGACTGCCCTTGGGCTTTGACTTTCTATGGAGTATAGTCAGCTTTTGACATGAACTAGTCTCAAAGATTTTCACCAGCCACAAACTACACTGCCAACAGTCTGAGATGCCCGCAGGATTATAGCTCACAAACAGGAATAAGGAAAATCATCACACTTTTGAAAAAAAAGTACTTTTGAAAATGCCATTATCTAGAATATACAGCAAAACATGCCACAACTGCTATAATATTCTAGTTGCTTTGTAGAGCCACATGTATTTCCTCAGTTACTAGCTTTATGCATTTTGGGGCAATTACAGTATTTCAACAGTATGGTGAAAGCTGACAGTCAGAAGAATAACAAGGAAGAAAAAGGTAAGATTTTAAATTACTCAATTTTCTGACTGTGTGTGAGTGCTATTTTACCAAACAGCACTGATATTGCTCGTTGGACAAACAACAGTTAATTTTTATGCAAGTAAGTAATTGAAATTTAAAAGGGAGAAACAAAAGGAAGTAAGAAGAGATATAAGGTTATCTTACAAGACACCAGGTTTTTGATAGCACTAGAGCTGGTAATACTTTAGAAACAGAACTTCCTGTTTACTTTCCTTCTATGTTAAATTTTGGGTCACAGAATAAAACTGTGTCCCCATTAAGTCTGTCTTTGGTTTCATTTAATCAATGAAACTACACTTGGTTTCAACATGATTTGCTAAGAAAAACTCCCCTCAAAATCCGTGACAAGGTATAATCAAGCTTGAAACAGGTATGCAAATGAAGTTAAGCAAAAAACATAGCAAGATCTCCATTTTGGTAATTGTCTATAACATCCAGTTACCAATTCTTACAACAAGAAGTTTTGAAATTTATGTTCTTATTCACAAGAACATAAATTACTTCTGTGCAAAGAGAGCAAACTTTGCACAAGATCAAACTGCTTTGATCTTCTTATCCATTCATATAACAATACCATAAAATTGACTGAAACTCGGAAAAGTTATACAGATCTGGAGTAGCTATGACTAAATTTCTGATGCAATTATCTCAACTATTAGCTTCTTATTCACTACATCTACGCCTGTATTAAACATAATTTGAAAGGCAATGGAACAAAACACTAAAATTACTCACAAACTCCACCTTACCCCCTCTAGGTGAACAGCTTGCAATTTCTCCTATTTTGTAGAATTTGTGAGGCTAAAACTATAGTAACTTCCCAAACAAAGCTTCAAGGTACTTATGGAGAAAGTGAGACTACTAGTTATCTTCACCTCTTACCCTGACAGCCTTCAGGCCACCTGATGTTTTATCCTCTTCCACGGTGGCAATAACTTCTTGTCCAACAGCCAGCAACATGTTTTTTGTAACAACATCCTTTGTGAAGACTATCGTGTCATCTATCATCCCATAATCATGGCAAAGTCTTGTCACTACTCCTTGTACACTTTTCAATGCTTTTTCACCTGCATCAAAAGGAAAAGTGTTGACATAAACCCAAATCACTTGTTTATAGAGCTATGCAAAAAGTTATGAAGGCTACTAAAAGGGACATCCATTCTATCAAAAGGCCAACTGGAAATAGCAACAGCTGCAAACTAATTATTTTCACAACTAAGTCTTGAATCTTATGAAAATTTATGGTTTCAACCAATTAAGAAAACTAGTTAAATACAAACATTTAAAAACCAACATGCTTTAAGCTCCTTTTAAAAAAATAAACAGAATATCTCACACTGAAAGAGATCCATAAGGACCACGGGGGTCTAACTCTCTGCTCCTCACAGGATTACTTAAAACTACACAATACGACTCAGTGCATCATCCAGATGCCCCTTGAACTCTGACAGACTTGGTACTTTCCCTGGGAAGCCTGTTCCAGTGACTACTACCCTCCCAGTGAGGAGTCTTTTCCCACTGTCCAGTTTAAACCTCCCCTGATGCAGTTTCCTTCCATGTCCTTGTGTCCTGTCACTGGTACTCCGAGAGACCAGCACCCCACCCGAAAGTGTGGGCTATGATGAGGTCACACCTCAGCGTTCTTTTCTCCAAGCCGAACGACCTCAGCTGCTCCTCCTAAGTCACACCCTTGAGACCTTTCACCGTCTTGCTCAGCCTCCACTAGACTCACTATAATGGTTTAATGAAGGTCTTGTATTGAGGCCTCTGAAAGCGCACACAGGATTGTGAGGCTGTCCCAGTGCAGAGCCGAGCAGACAATCCGCCCCTCACCCACCAGCGATGCTGTCTGCGCCTGATGCACCCCAGCAGGACATGACCGGCCCTCCCGGCTGCCAGGGCACTGCTCCTACTCCTCACCCCATACTCTCCGCAGCAAGAGGATCCTGTCCTACCCAGGAAAAGGCAAAAAAAAGTACTTCCAGGAAAACTTCCACATGTTCTGAAGTCAAAATGATGCCTTATCATCTCAATCTCCTCCTTACATCCTTTCCTAAGGAAACAGGGCTGCACTCAGCCCCAGGTACGTGGGGGACGACCACGCCTCACGGCTCAGAAACTGCGCCACAAACCCACAACAGGCCCGGAATTCTTACCAGAGGTCTCCCATCTCTCATCTTCACCATCTGCGCGTCTCCAGAAGTAGGAGACCGCCCTAGAAAGGAGAGAGAGCATCCCGGAGCGCCTTAGCGAGGAGCCGGAGCCCCAGGACAGCCTCAGAAGCCGCACCGCGAGCCCAGCCGGGGCGCGACGCCGCCCTGCAGCCACCTCGAGCCCGCGCTGCTGCCGCGGCCAATGGCGATGCTCGCTCCGGGTCACGCGGCAGAGCCATGTGCCTCGGGGGCGACCGCGGGGCCGCGCAGGGGCAGCCCCGGCGCCGGGAAGGGCCCCTGGGCCGCCCTCAGGGCGAGGGACTGCGCTCTGCCGGGGATCAGCCGGCGGCGCTTGAGGGAGCGGGAAAGGTGGAGGCGCAGGAGGCTACCACGGAAGAGCTTAAAGGAAGAGGGTGTGTGCAGTTTGCTGGGGCAGCTGTACGAAATTAAGTTCGTAGTGTATGACAGCGTTCCTGCGATGGGACGCCCGAACCAGGGAGAACCCACGGACAGACGGTGACCTCCTCTGAGCTGAGAGCTCTCCGTGGCTCTGGGAATACGACGGGCACGGAGTCCCTTCAGTGTGGGGAAACACTGGGTTTGGGAGAGTATGCACGTGGCACATTGGTGGATTGTGATGCTCTCAGTAGCAGCCAGTTTCAAAATGATAGAATAAACTCTAGAACATGGTAAACTTGCCTAACAGGAAAAAAAAAAAAAGGTGCTTTTGACTTAATATCGTTAATAAAGGAGCTGCTGTAGTGCCTGAGGAAATACGATTTTACTGACTTGTTTACTATCTCTGTAGTTCCTGGAGAACTATCTCAGTAGTTCTAGAGAGTTACTGTCTCTGTAGTTCTGTGCTTACTATCCGTGTAGTTACTATCTCTGTATTTTTTACCAGTTCTCTTCACACAGTGCACTTCAGATATCTTGTATAAGGCCTCTTTGCGTTTTGTTCAACAAATGCTGTTTCACAAAGCAAAGTTTTTTGAGTTGAACTCAACATCCCAGTAGTTTAAATAGGAGCTGCCATATAAAGCTGTTACAGGAGATTGAGCAGAGCAGTGTGTAATTTTTTGTAGAAATCACAAAATACACTGCCTAAGTTGTGTGACTAAAGCAGCAGTCTTTGTGTAAAATTCCTATGCATGCTTTAGAATTAGGAGGAATCTCTTTGTACACCACATTTGTACCTTATCTAGTATTAGAAAGTCTTAGTCAACGACTTGGGTTCTGATCATGCACAAAAAAGAGGCTTTTTCTGCAATCAGGAACATGAGATGAAGGGAACCTAAAATAAGGGCCCCAGAAAATTTTTAGAGTAGAAGCTGAACAGCTGAACTTTGAAGTTTTAGTGTTTTTTGTTCACGCTGATGCCAAGTGCAGAGGATGCATTAATTATGCAATGAACCTCTGTGCAAAAGGGAAATGGGAAATACTGAGAAGTACACAGGAAAGGGGGTAGGAGGAATTTCACAATAACCTGAGAAAACACTGTATAACCATGCTTGAGAAAGGGAACTTTCAGGTACAATACTGGCTGAAATACTTGGAACTGTGAACAAGTTGTTCTAGGGTTTGAACCCTACTCTGGTCAGTGGTGCAGGACTTTATAAATTCTTTTTATTCAAAAAGATTAGATCAAGTAAATACCTGACTATCTCACCAATTTTGTGTAAAAAATAAACAAAACAAAACAAAACAAACCCCCACAAACCTTCTCCCTAAACTGATCAAAAGGGTTAAAATATGATTGTGTTTTGTGTCTATGGTAATTTGTGTCAATTGGTTCCTAGTATTCACTGAAAAAGCTGTCAGATAAGCAATACCCATTTTCCATTAAACCATGGTCTTTGGAAAGTTACTGATAATGGAAATAGTTGTGCAGTGTTTCTTCCATGAGCAGAGGAACAGTAGGGCTTAATTACTTCAGAAAGTTCTGCTTAACTGTACAATCTTTTTTTCCCCTCTTTTCTAGCACAGTTTACAGATGTGTCTATTGCTGTGTATAGTGTACTAATTCCCCTGTTTAAATCTATTAAAACAACTGTAACATTTTAATATTCTTTCAGTATTGGCTGACATTATGAAAAAATGAAAATCTACAGTCTGTACAAACTGAGAAGTTGTGCTGTTCAGAAGTTTTTCTAGCATACTTTGAAGGTGATGCCCTTCAGAATACTGAAGATTTAATTGTGTCTTGGTTACAAGAGTGTTTAAAGTTTAGACAAAAGACCCTGTCATTGCTGTAGCTGTCAAGGTGCCAACATCTTCAAGATAAAAACGTCCTTTTTTTCCCCCTTTTCATTGCTTAATAAGCAGGAGGACTGGGTCCAATGTACGCTGGCCATTGCATGTCACTGCTGCCTGCTGGGCTGAAAATATGTTGTTTAGTCATCTGGGTGCTCTGTAAGTGCGAATGACGGCACGATTGAAATGTGCCAGGTTTGTCTGAGCACTCCAAAAGGCTGGGGTTAGTGGAAAAAGACAGAGAAGTGTCCTGCAGTGAAAATAATAATCTTGATAGATTAATAACCTAAATTTTGAGCTTTCCATCTTGCTGAGATACTGTAATACTTGAATTTCTTTCTGTAGTTTTTTTTTGCCTAGGAGAATATTGCATTGTAAGTGCATTTTGCTCTTTTGAAACAAGAGCTCATTTGTTAGATATTGTGATCACTGGGTATTATGATAGCCAAAAGTGGAAAAGTGGGGAAACTTTTATTTAAGATGCTAAGTAAGGGGTAGTACTCAAATAAAAAAGGGACATGAAACTTTTAATTTGTTGGTCTGATTTGGAAGCAGCCCTACGAGATGTAGTACAGTCATTTTCTAGTGTGTTCTCTTAATTAAAATTCAGGAGGCATTTTCCTGTTCCCTGGCTTAACTGAAGTTCTTGCTGTGCTTTTGTTCCATATCTGAATAGATGTTGTTGAAAGCCAAAGTGTAAGGGAGAACTTTTCAAAGCCGGCATGACTCACTGAACGGTGAGAATATCACAAAGTGTACAGGCAGCTGTGTTCACAGGGCTGTTTGAAACTGACAGTTCACTTTTCAGTGGAAGGTAAGCACCAAGGTTTTTAGCTGTTGAAAAATCTACAGTAACTTAATTCTAATAGAAGATGCTCCTTGTGGTATTTTAAGAGATTGGGAAGCAGTGAGGTGAACAAAAAAGGATGAAGTGAACAAGAGAAATGGTTGATACTGAGTAAATTAGAAACAGTTTGCTGTAGCTGAGTTATTGTGGGTATGTGTGTTCATGGGACTCGTAGAGAAGTCTGTCATTTTAGATAGCTGATAAAAAGTGTTGAAATCAAATGGAATTTATATTGAAACCTGTTTGATTTTCTTTGCTGTCCTAGAGTTGAGAAAGAAAACAGCTTTGGTTATAGAGGTATGCACTAACTAAACACCTCTAAAGCTGGTTCTTAGATCTTGAAATAGAAATTTACTGAGGTATCATAGATACACAAACTTTAAATATGTTGGTACTTTTACTATGTCATTATGAACTGTGGCCGTAGGATGAAATTTAGTTAAGGTGCGCAAGTAAGTTGTTAGAAAGTTTACATATTTTGAGATGTAAATACATCCAGTAGCTAAACATTGTGTTTATTCATTTTGTCTTGAGTGCAAAAAAACCTAGTTGAACACTGATTTTGGTATGTGAAGGATCTAAATTATTTTTTTCTCTTTCTTTGTAACTTGCATTATTATTATTTAATTGCCTTTTTGAAGTGTTATGACCAGGGAAGAAGGTTACAGAGAAGAATTTAGCTATGACAGGATGCCAACTTTGGAGCGGGGAAAACAAGAGAATGGAAATTATATACCAGATATCAAATCCAGTGACCTTCAGCTGTCAAAGAGGCTGCATCCTTGCTTTAGTTACAAAACGTGGATATTTTCTTTGCTGATGGGAGTAAGTACTTTAAATTATAGCAAATTTAAAAATACAGGCCTTAGTGCCCAGTTCTTAGTGCCTAGTGCTCTGTTCTGTTTGACATCATTTGAAGACTAAGAATTTCATCACTGATAGTATTGAAAAGAAATCTTTGTGAAAATAGAAACATATTTAGCAATTTTGGAATGTAGACTGCTGGTATTCTTTGACTATTTTTTTACTAATCAGAGGTGGTGTATGAAGGCTTATTTTTATCATTGATATTAATCATACAAGTAGAGAATCAGTTTGGTAGTGGTAAATATCAGCCCATGTGTATGTATAAGCAGTGCCTTTTGGTAGAATATATAAAGTATGCAGATCATATGTATTCTTTTAAAAATACTTCTAACTATTGAATGTACTCTGACTACCATGGTAGCATTTGGCATTAAAAAGATATGTGGTACTTGATTGCCACATTAATCTATCAGGGTTCAATAGCCACATAATTATTTGGTATAATCATTAACGTGGTGAGGTATATACTTGTGCTTCTTACACAAACAACACAGTGATTTGAATTTTTGTGTTTGCTGCTAGAATGACAGGATACTCATCTTGCATGTACATCATATGCTTCTCCATGTTCTGAGCCAAGTTAATTAAACTTCATTATAGCAATTAGAATTTGATCTTTTCTTTTTCTGTCAGCTTGTGTGTTTTGAAGTGTACTTTTTATTAAGAACTAAGATTGTCTCACTGTTAATATGGTAATTGCTTGTTTATGCACAGTGAATAAAAGTATTGCCTTATTTTTGTGGAAGCAGCTGAGCATTTTTTCTTTTCTGACAAACTGCAAGGCTTGGATTTCCTTTCAGATGTACAGTCACATGAAAAGAGAGCAAAAGATGTGCTGGCTTTATTTGCATTAAATTTTCTCACACTTAATTGTCCAAAAGAACGACTGTCTGTAATTTACTGAGTAATTGTAAATTTTTGGAGATGATAATGTTTAATGATCATTTGCTGAAGTCATATTATCAAGAAGAATGAATTTCATGGAAAAATGAAAATGCAATTTTATTAATAAACTCTTAGATTAAATTCCAATTAGATTTTTCTTCCAAGTGTTTAGTCTCTATCCACCCTTCTGAAAGACAGTGTCCAGAAGAGAAAGTCTGTATGCTGAGCAATGTAAGTCACTGTGAACAGAACCATCTACTTCAGGGAGCAGTTGCCAACTGTACAGTGACATCAAAGTGGCTGATGGGCTGGTTTTGTGCAGAAACAATTTGATGAGCATCAAGCACAATTTCAACTCGTGGTTCCATAGACTGTTCTACCAGTCTTCCAAAATTCTCTGTGTGTGTGTTTATACATGCACATATGCTTTCTTTATTTTCTGTCTTTTTTTTGGCAAAGACTCTCTAAAGACCCCCAATAATTTTCTAACATGAAAAAAATAACCAAATGAAACAAAAGAGCAGTTCTATCTCTTACCTTTCCCAGCCCCTTCAAAGAAATGCCTACTCAGAGGAATGACAAGGAAAACCAAAATAATGTTAGTAGAAGACACTGATGGCTTATTGCAGAGTGTGTAACTGGGGTAGTTATGAAATAAACTTATTAAGGTAAGAGGAGCAGTTGAACATTTTTGGATGTGCTGCTGAAAGAAAGCAGGAAGAGAAGTTGGAGGGATGTAGGAATATAGTGGAAGAAACTTAATTAATGTATCCCAATACTATTTTTACTGCTGTGTTCTAGTTGGCAATTGCCCAGCTGCCCATATGCATAATGAATGTGGGTGGACTCAAGCAGGGAATGCAAAGTAGAGATATACTGAGGTTTCTGAAACATTTTTACCACTAAACACTGCACTTACCTTTTGACTTATATTGAGGTATTTGCCAAGTCAGGACAAAAATCTTGATTTAAGCATGAACATTGTTCATTATTAGGTCTTGGTAACTGGCAAAATATCTTCAGAAGTCAGCATATTTTGATATTTTTCTTCAAATTTATTCACACAAAAAGTGCATTCTTTTAAGTAGCTCAGTTTGAAAGGGGTTGGTTACTGATTTATGTCTGACTAGTTATTTTTTTAAACAGTTTTATTCATATAAATTTATTTTATTTGTTGCTTTGCAGACTTGCCTCCTTATTACTTCTGGATTTTCACTATATCTGGGAAATATTTTTCCATCTGAAATGGATTATTTACGTTGTGCAGCAGGTTCAGTAAGCATTCTTAATTATTTGCTGTGGCTGTTTGACAGCAAATGCAATAGTAAATAATTTTTGTGGGTTTGTGTGTGTGTCTTTTACTGTGTCTTTTCTACTGCTTTTCTTCATGGAAGATTTAATTATATTTAGCGGTTCATTAAATGGCTTTTCATTACATGGTTAAAGGAATAACTGTTGTCATAAAGACAACTGGGTTTGTGTTACCATTGTTGTTAATCAGCTCACCACTGGCATGCAAGATCAATCTGCTGAGCAGTTTTTCCATGCTTGATTCTAAGAAAATTTTTGTTGCTATGTATTTGGAAAGTTTTCTGGCTATATGCTATCAAAATGTATTTCATATTACATCTCAAAGTCTTAATTTTTCAGTTTATTTTGCCATAATATCCAAGTACTGAAGCAGACTAAAATTCTCTTGAATATTATTATTTTGTTAGTAAAATAATGCATTAAAGTAAAATAATATGCATTAAAGATGGCTGACATTTTCCAGAGCCCAATATTTTTTTCTATACTTTGAGGGGTGCATATACATGTTTACTGTATTATATGTACTTAGTTTGAGCTTTAGATATTAATAAGTCTCATTTACTTGCTTTGTTTATGGATGTATTCTGTCATTGTTATTTTCTCAACTTGACTTATATATTTGTTTTTAAGTTAGGTGCAAGATCACTTGAAACAAACAAGTCCCAGGAGTTGCTCTGTGAATGAGTTGTCACTTGGGTTTCCACCAAAGGTGTTAAAGTTGGAGGAGTTTAATTCAGTCTCCTCACAGATACCTTATTCCCTGCAATGTTGATGTAGTTACTGAGATGTCTTTCTCTGCCCCTGATCTTGACTCTTTGAACTTCATGTTTGAAAATTTCCAAAGACCTGGTAGATCTTTGGCTGCAGCAGGTTATCACATTGGCTTTGAAGGTGTGTGTGTTTAGTGTCTGTATGTGAGGAGGGTGTTGGAGCTCCTGCTGCAGATGGTGATGTTGCTGCAGGCAGAAGAGCCTAGAGAGATGTGGATCCAGCTGGCCACCAAGTGTCTCGTTTAGCCTGAAGCTGAGTTGCTCTCTAGACTGTCATCATCTGGACTAGTACTTGCATTCAGTTGCCTAAACATAGTCCTGTAGTGTTCTAGGAACTCCTGTGTATCCAGGACATAGAAGAATGTTTTAATTATGTTCAGTAAAGGTCATTTAGGTGTTGAGGAAGTGCTGCCAAGAATTTTACATATCAGTAATAATCTCTTTATAGTGTTCCATTGTTAAGCTGTTAGGGTTCAGGTGTGTGGGAAGAGAATTAGAAATGTGGCATTTATTGCATGATTCATTATTTAACATAAGAACAATTTTATTATCATTTTAATAGCCATTTGTGTAAAATAGAGTTGGATCTGTAATGGAGCTATGTATGTTGTGGTGGGGAACAGTGAAGGGATAGAGAAATTACTTTGTGAGACTTTTTATTTGTGCATGACTTTTCCATTTATCTATGTCCTCAAGTAGGGAAACATAGTTCCCAGTGAGCCAAAAACACATCCCAGGCACAATTCTCCAAGTGTGTCTTGACTCAGCAGATTTTCACAAGGTTCTTCAGAACTGTTTCGAGATTGGGAAAATTTTAGCTTACTCATTGAGGATGATGTCTGTCTAAAGAATGTGCAGGCCCAGTTTGGGAGTAGCACTGTTTTCTCCTGCTTAAGGATCTCAGGCCTTCTAGAGTTAATTTAAACTAATGAAGGCATGAAATACCTTGTGAAAGACTTTCTTTCTTTTACTCATCACATTATGCTGGGTAGTTAGTTAAAACTAAGGGATATGGAAGGTATATTTAAACTTCTTGTAATTCTCAGACACTGACTGTGATTAATGAGTTCAGTCAAATGAAACTTTTTCTTCAGAGTTTCTGATCTTCTGTTTGTCTAAGTGTACTGAATATGAATTCAGACACATAAAATACATCTATAGAAGTATATATAAAATTCATTGTGCAGAAGATCCCACTAGTCTTTTTTTTTAATTTTCCCAGTGTATTCCTTCAGCAGTTGTGAGCTTTGCTATAGCAAGGAATAAAATTAATGTGGTAAGTATGAAACTTTATTGTCAATTTTGTTTATCTCTCTATATATCTATATCTATCTATATAATCTATCTCTGTATATCTGTACATGTGTTCATATTCTCCCGTGTTTAAAACAAGAGAAAAAAACCCATTCTGAAACTGTTTTTCAGATACCAAATTTTCAGATTCTCTTTGTCTCCACATTTGCTGTTACAACAACGTGTTTAGTTTGGTTTGGATGCAAACTTGTCCTCAATCCATCAGCTATAAATGTAAGTTACTAAAATAATTACTAATTGTGATACATTTATCTTTGTTAAAAAACAAGGTGGGGAGGACATTACGTGCCTGGAGATCACATGTCATTACTGTACTGCCAATATCCCAGTATTCCTGCTTGGTCTGTGAGGAGAGATCATACAGCAGTGACCTTACATTTCTCTTTGCCCAATGTTAGTTACCTGCAATAATATTCATAAGAATCTAATCTATTTACTCTTACTCTTTCAATTTTTGTTATTTACTTCTTGTACCTAGGACTAAGTGAGAGGGTCCATCAGTTTAGTTACAGTGCTTCTGGACTCAAACTTGTGCATCTACTTGGCGCTGCACTGCCAAGTGTGACATGTGGCCTTGCCAGCTCATATCAGTATTAGTGCTGTGTCAAAACATGTCTAAATCATGGGAATTTTTAATCTGGATTAATTTGTTCTGCAGGCCACACATTTGAACTGAACTTCTTCTTTTGCCTAACAAGTCCTGTATTCTTCATTGTAGCACGTTTTCTAGAAGTTTCTCAATGACATTTATCACTGTTTGCGGAGTTAGTACAACTGTACAGTCTGTTGGGTACAGCAAAGCACATAGTTTCAATTATCATTTCCTAAGCAAAAGTGAATTTCAGCGTCCAAAAAAGTGTCCTAAATCTACCACTTACTACTTCTTTCAAAAACATGTGCTGCAAGATACGTGTCACAGAGATGGAGATTTCATCTTAAACAAAGCAGGTCTGACACGATGAAACAATAATTCTGTTCTAAATTGTTGAACAATGGTTTGCTGTAATTGTATAGTTTTGGAATGGTGTCAGTTCTTCCTAGACTTTTGGTCCTTTGCCCCAATGTCCTGACTGACTACCAGATGTTTTTTTGGGCTGCTGATGGAAAAACATGTTGCTTTTGAAAACAAGAAAGGGAGATCCACTCTACCTAACCTGTGTGCCTTGAAATGATTCAGTCCATGTAGTGTAGGTATCTACCTCTTTTCATGAGAATAATAAGGACAAAAAAGTAACAATAAGTATTGCATTCACTTATTTGTCTCTTGAATATGAGCAATGGCAGCATCTATGTTTTTGCAATGTAGTCTGCAAGCATCATGAATCCATGAAGAGTGTTTGTGAATGCTTTGCCAGCACTAAGCAGGGCACAGAACTGGGATCCTTGGTGCAGTTCTTTGGTTTGTGTTTTCATTCAGTGTCCAATATGGTAGCACACAGTTTGGGATTGCAGCCTAGGAGTTGTGACCTGTGGTTGTCCTTCCCCTGAGAATGTTCCATTAGTTGCTGCAGTGTTCTGGGTTCACATAGAAGGACCTGCAAAAAACAAACGTACCCAGCAAACACTCCCTTTTTATAAGCTCCTCTTCTGGAAGGCAGTGATAGAATCTTCAGGCAGAGTATTTCCATAAATGAAGTAAATGTTTCTTAGGTTAGGCATTCTGAGAATAATGTTGTTCTTGAAGTTTGTCAAGAGCTAAGGAAATAGATAACAAAGTATGGAGTCAGTAGATGTGTCTAAATCTGACAGAAACTAGACAACCTGCCTAATCATGCTAGACTCAGCCCCTTCCTTTATTTTTAATATGGAAGACATAACTCATTTGTGTCTGGGATTTTACTGACAGATAAATTTCAACTTGATTCTACTTATTCTGCTGGAAATCTTCATGGCAACTACTGTGATCATTTCAGCTAGGTCTACTGAAGACTGCTGTACAAGAAAGAAAGTAGGTATCCTTAAGGATTGTGCATGTTAAAAAATTCCCCATTTTCTTGTATTACATATGCCGAACATTTATTGGCAACACTAATATATAACTTTGCGTGCTAAAGCTATATTTGAACTATAAATAAAAGTACCGTACTAAACAGTTATTTCTTCTTTTATCTTTTAAAAGTGCAGTGACCCCTCTGCTAAATTACCTGTTGAAAATTATACAGCACAGAGTTCTTTGAATATCTCATGAATGGGCATTGCAAATGTTTTATTTCTATTTTGTAGAATGAAACGTGATGTTTGAAACATTAGAGTACTACAGCTTGTATGTATGCAAACAATACCTTTTTGAAGCCTGATGTAGAGAAAGTATTTGTCTTATATGCCAATTTGGTGGTATCTGCCCAACAACTCTTGGCTTCAGGATTTGGGGCTCTTGATGAAATTTTCTTTATTCACTAGTGCTTTCCTAAACCCCACCCTCATTTTTGTACAACAGTACTTCTTTTAGAATGAAGGAAATAGGATATGCCATGGGAAATACTGGCTGATAAAGTTTTGTAGTGCCCTGTCCTCCTTTGGCTCCTGCTGATCCACATCTGTAAAATCTGAAGGCTCAGGAAGAAAGTATATTTTTTGAAGGTGGAAAAGGGAGACAAGATGAAAATATTTCGTTATTGAATGGTGGCTGTGGAACAGCTAATCTGATACTAATTAATTTGGTTTTAATGTAATCGATGTGGTCTTACCCTGGAAAACACCGTCACTGGGCCAACCAGATATTACATACCACTGTTAGGACCTGTAAGAGGTTGTATAAGATACTGGGAAGAAATGTTTTGCTTTATATATTTTTATAATGATTTTTTTATTCCCCTCTAGAATGCTGCAAACGACAGTGCCATTGTTTTGAGCAATGTCAGCTTTCCTGCTCGAATTCTTAAGTCATACTCAGTAAGAAAAGCATTGTTTCATTAAATCAATTTATTTTTTCACCTTTGTAAGTGCTAAGGTTCTTTAAAGTCAGGAAGAGATCACTGTGGCTAAGAATTGAAAGAATAAAGACAAAAATGAGAAATATATAGTAAAATATTTCCTTTTAGAAGATTGCAAGATAAATCACAGCTGCTTTTTATTATGGGAAGGAGACTACATAATGACTTAAGAATAAATAGTGTAAACTGAACTATTGTTTGAGGGAACTAATAAATGAAAGCATAAATATGTATAATGAAGCTGGTCTTGTTTTCACGTAAGCTAGCTAGTGTTTTGCCATATTTTAGATATGGAAAACATAGACTTTATGCCTAGCTAGTAGCATAAATGCATTTTATTCTTTTCACTGAGGTCCTTTCTATATGCAATTAGGAGCTTTTGTGTTCAAATATGTTATTAATAATTTGTGTGCTCTTATTTGTTTTAGGTAATTGAGGTGATTATTGGAATTTCATCAGTATTTGGTGGAATAATTGCTTTGAATATGGATGTTCTAGTCTCAGGTCCATACCTCTCAGTAACATTCTTTTGGATCTTAGTTGCTGTAAGTAGTGCAAATAGAAGCTACTCTTTTAAAACAATGGCTTTTATTCAAGTTTTTTTTCACTTTTCTCCTCCCCACTGAAGTATTTTTTTGGCTCTAATATTGTTTGGGAGTTGCTGCTTAGCAAATTAGTTAACACTTCAATATACTTAATATATTTATGCAATATTTTTGATCTGTTTTGGTTTGCAATACTTCAGTAAATTGTTCTTATACATTCTCAGTCCTCAATTCAGTAAAACAGAAATGAGTATTAAAACAAGGGTATTTGAAGTGAGGTGTTCTGTCAAAAAAAGTCATAGGTTTTAGAATATTTCAGGCTGCAAAAGAAAAAGTTTAGTTTAGTTTTAGCATGGTAGAATCCTTAGAATATCTTATTTAACCTCTCAGTTTTACCTGTATTAAAAGTCTGAAACTGTGATTGGTAATAACAGCCTGTACCCAGGAGCAGTGGATTCATAAAGGATGTTGTGCCACCCTGCTCGCCACAAAATAACTGATTTGAGAAAGAAGGCAATGACCACTAGGTTTATATATGTGTCTGTAAAATCCCTTTGCATGAAATGGAAAAATTCATAAACAAGCTTTTCAGCATTCAAAAGTCACAAAAGAAAAAAGCAGTGAATAGTGGGAATTACTGTAACTCAATTATAATTTTTGTAATTTTCAAGTCAATAAATCCTTACTTTGTTACACTCTTTTATTTAGTGCTTTCCAAGTGCTATTGCAAGTCATGTAGCTGCTGAATATCCAAGTAAATGTCTGGTAAGTGTGTAAAATTCTTGGACTTTTTAATTAGAGTGGAATAATGCTAAGAAGCTCTGCCTGATAGTGGGCACCAATCAAGTTTGCTCACTTGTTTTTAGCTACTTCTACAAAATGTGACAAATATGTAGCAGAAGTGTTAGCTGGTATCCCTTACAAGAACTCTGATAGGTCCTTTGGAGGCCTCATTTCATCTGTTCTAGAAAAGAATTTGAAGAGTTTGGTTAGTTATTTGGGTTTTTTTTGTTTATTTTGTTCTGTTTTGGTTTTTGGATATTCTGTAGCGATTCTTTGGGAAAAGATACTACTGTAGAAAAATGGCATGCCTCATATGGGATGCAAAGAACTGCTTTCAAGCTTCTGATATGAAGTTCCCTTTTTCTTTCATTATCAGTTGTGGTTTCTGAAAGAAGAAAATTAGGTGTGCAGGCTGTGCTGGACCTAGAACCTATTTTAAACAAATTCTTAATCTTCGTGATTAGCAACAAAAACTAATAGTATTCAGTAGAGTGCATTTATTCCTTGAATGTTCTAGGTGTGTAGTTAAGGCGCCTTAAAATATCTGTTCTAATTAATAGTCATGTGACCATATTTAAGTGAGTAATGAGGCATAACCACAACTGAAGTCAGAATATAATCTTGTAGGGGTGATATTTGAGTGAAACTTAGCTGCTGTTGTATGGCAGTAAATTTGCCTCAGGGCACTCAATTTATTTGCATAAGATTTTTTAGGTTCCAAGTCTGCAATATCTGGTTTTAATTCTCATTGCTTCCTATAAATTGAAGAATAAATGGTGGCTTCTATACTGGCTCTCCAGATTGGGTATCACTTCCTCTGTGATGTGCATCTGGAAGGCACTTGTAAAATTAAAAAAAAAGTCATCATCTGTATTGAATGAAATATGAATTACAAGCCAGCAGTGTTTTGGCTAGGAAACTTAGGTTATACAAAGCTTGCTTCTGTATCTTCATGAAATGTGGATAGCTCTTATTGTTTGTCTTTTATGTATAATCTTACACAGTTTTACACACTTGTTATGCTTGCTTCAAGGAGTCATAGCTCACTAACCAGAGTTAATTTTTTAGATTATTATTTAACATTTATTATCTTATTTTTTAGGTTGAGGTCCTGATTGCCATTAGCAGTGTTACCTCTCCTTTGTTGTTCACTGCTTCTGCATACTTATCCTTCAGTATCATGCAAGTTGTTGACATCTTTAAAAGTTATCCGCCTGCTGTTAAAGTATGTGTTTTTATGCAATTGAAAAATGAACTTCTATATGTTACAGTAGCAAATTAGGGAATATATGAAGACAAGGTACTGCATTATAAATATTGAATGAAATGTTATAGAAATTATTTAAAAACTCTTGTTTGACTTATTATAGAATTGAAAGTATGTTACATCTATTGGCGTCCTGAAATTGTAGTTTTAAAAAGATAGGATTTTATTCTAAAGACACAGTAAAAATAATATACAGTATACTGGACTGCTTGAGACTTTTATAATTTGTAGTATTTAAATTAAAGATTCTAGGTGTCCTTGAAGAGTACATTTTCCTGTTTCTTCGGATGCTTACCAATCATTGGGATTGTAAGCTTACACCTGTATTTATTCAAAGTCTGGATTTGGACAGAGAAGAAAAAGTTAGCAAAGTTTAAAGCATTACAGTATGAAATGTTACCTGTGCATTGCTGAAGAGCTTTCTTGTGCTCTGCTGGCAAAGTGTTTGCCAATCCCTGATGTTCAAAGAACCACTCAGGGGCATGAGACCAATGTCATGAAGAGTCTCCACTAGTCATTAAGTGGTCTTGTAACTTTAGAAGAAAAGAGGGAAAATGTTTAATAAACTGATATCTCAGGGACTGGAAAATCAACTTCTGAGTATGTGATCCTGTTGTAATTCTGGAGGAGTGTACTGTGTTGTTGAACCTCAGGAATGATGACAGCTTACATCCCCTCTTTGAGTAGCTTCTCCTGTCACACATGTTGGAGACAGATGACTACGCTGTCTAGACAGTTGGTGTGGCCCGGCCGAGCATTTCTTACATTCTCACTCTGCTTTGTGTGTGGTTACAAGAGTGGGCTGCTCTGCACAGGACAATGCACTATGGAGCAGGAGGTAACAGCAAGACAGAGAAAAAATGGAAACTTCATTGGCAAGCAGAGCAGTCCTACAGCACCCCAAAAAATAGTAAAGGAAGGCAGGTCCAGCCATAGTAGCCAGGTGCAGTGATTGCCAGGTAAGTCCACAGTACTGAGGCAGATCCAAGGTCATCCAGGAACTCAGGTCAGCAGGGCAAGGTGAGAGCCAGCAAGGCACAGGCCCAGGCCCAAGCACAGCTGTGACATTGCTTAGGTCAGAACCAGCAGTAAGACACTATTTTAGAAGATAGTTTCCTCAATTCTGTTCTGTTTCCAGAGGAAAAGATAATTTGACAGATTAATATTTTCTTAGAAGATATAGATCTTTTCTACTTACAGCAAATTCAGGCACTAAAATTTTGGTTGAAACTTTATGCTGAAATAAACCGTAAATTATAAATTGATTTAAAAAGTCTAGATAGGAATTTTTAAAGTATAGAGATGGGAACATTATCAAATATTTTATTCAAGTAGTTAACAACATATGTCTATTTTCAGCAATCTTATGATGTACTCCTGTTGCTTCTGATGTTGATGCTGCTAATTCAGGCATGCCTTACTATTGGAACTGTAATACAGTGTGTGAATTACAAGACAAAAATGAAACTACAAGATTCAGCATGGACACCATCACAGGTTAAAAAACAGGAATACAGAACAACAGAGGTTTGTAGTTATACCCACTAGAAAATTTGAAAATACCTATTTTAAAATACTTTTTTTTGGTAATATATTGTGGCCTTAAATTTTGATCTTAATTCAGACCACAGTTAAAAGCTGTTCTATGAAACTTATTTTGTAATCAAGAGATAATAATTTCCTGGTTAGATGATAACTGGGCATGACATGGGGCACAGAACTGTACCCCTTAGGCTTTCCTTTGTTGTACAGAGCTAGACCCTGTATCCTTAAAGACTCTCAGAGAGTAACTCATGCTTACTGCACTAGAAGGAGAGTGCTGGATTCAGTCCAGCGCTGGATAGAAAGCACTGGGAGCAAAGACTGAAATCAGTTACCAGCTGCTAATGGAAAGTGGAAGCTTTGGAATTATGTCCCTTCAGGCTGCTGAGAATATTTGGTGTATGTTGTTTATTTGCTGGATCTGTGTCCTGGGACTTAGGTTCTGTATAAAAGATGAAGCACAGCAGCACTTCCACTGCTGCGAGTCATGTCTTGGAGCATGGGTCATGGCATGGCTAAACAGAAATCTACTGGAGATTATTTACAAAAGTAGTCCTGGTTTGTGAGTCACTGAGAAATTAGGCGTGAGTTAAGTGCTAAAAGGAGCACTTTCTCTGCAAAAGCAACACTTTTTTGCTTACCTTTTAGTATTTAAACACATGAATAATGTTATAGGTGAAGTTGCAAGTCCCTTTGGCTTCTCAGAAGTCTGTGTTCTTAGGCAAGATCTTACTTTGCTTGCATGTATGTAGGTAAATCTTGGTTCAGTTGCACCACGGGGGCTGCTTCTGGTTTTGGGGTTAAAGGTTCAGGTGCAAAGGCTTTCAGTCATATTTTAGGAAAAGTCTTGAAAAAATGTCTTAAGTAACATGTTTAAAATGGGAATTTGGCCAAGTTTCTTAGACCCAAATATTTCAAGTATTATACAATTTACACTGTTATATTTTATATCCTAAATATAAACTCTATAATATACAAAACTATACAATTTACAAATGTATGGAATATTTTAATAGCTCTGGCTGTACCTATTCACATTTGCATTCTGGTAGATTTTCTCAGGTATTTATTTGCTTGAACTTCAGTTTTTAATCAAAACATTTTTTCATGTTTGCATTTGTCTTAAATGTGTTTACTTTTAGGTTTCCAATAATACCTTAAAGGATTTTGACAAAGATAAAGCTTGGAAAGCAGTTGTGGTGCAGATGGCTCAGTAGTTTGGATTCTACAAATGCAGCCAACACAGCACAATCCAATAAAATAAATCAACTGTTTGCATGAAGGTTTAAAAACTTCCATTTTTAAACAGCACTATAGTTGCAGCAGTAGGAGCCATGGAATAACACAGTAAATGATGTATCTTTCTAATAATTTTAAAATTTGTTGATAATATTTTTAACACATCTGTCTTTTCTGTTGGTATCTGTAGTCTAGTGTTTAGAAGATACCTTTAGAAAAAGATAATAAGTCACATAGATTTATGCTGATGGCAAAGTAAAATATTGCAATATGTAGTAGGCTTCATATATTTGAGAAGAGATTGTTGTAACTGCAGTTATGCAGTCAGTGTGACTGATAAATGCTTTTGTAAAGTTATGAGTACAAGTCATAATTGATGTTTTTGCTTATACTTCACTTTTGTAGGAGTTGTAAAGTGTTCTGCATCTTATTGCTTTTATATAAATAAAAGTCTTTATTATGTGGAAACTCAAGAATGTGGACTGACATTCTAATCTGAGAGGTGACAACAGAATAGTCTTTCCCATTAAACTTCAATTTCTGGACTATTAAAAGGGGGAGAGGCTTTTTCTTAGTGCGGGGACACACAAGCTGCTAGTCAAAACTAAAACATCCAACAAACAGAAGCAACTGGCCAAATAACAGGAGATAATACTGATATTGAAAGAGGGTTTTTTAATTTTTTATTTTTAGATATATTACTTCTCATTTATTTCTTTTCCTAGCTATTTTTAAAAGCTATGCAACTTAGCTGCCCTGAAACAAGGGACATCCCCCATACAGATGACCTTTTCTTGTAGCTGAACTATGGGTACAATTGGGTAGATTTCAAACTCTATTAGAATTTCCAAGTTAATAGGAATTCTGGGATAACCAGGGTGATAGCTACTGACAAGGTGGTGAGATTATTTTTTTCCTGTTTTTGTTGTTTTATTGTTGAGTTTTGAGAGGTTATAGACTTTGAAGTTCAGTCTTTTTTAATGTGAAATAACTCAGATTGTTTGTTCAGAACATGCTGCAAAGCTTAACTTTGCATTTGAGAAGGGGAAAAAAGAGAGAAGGGTGGTGTAGTGTATGGAGCCTTTCAGGCACATGAGCATGTTTCTTTTCCTTCTGGGAAAGCTGAAAGTTACTCTGGATTTAAATACATAGAGGGTACTCTTTCAAGTTTAGAGCAGTGCTTTTTAAGAGCGTGTATACAGCAACCTCCCTCTCTACCTAAAAATAATAGGGTGTGCTTTTGGTCCAGGCTACTACATCAACAACCATAGGCTGCAGCTGCTGTTTCTTAAATACTGCAAAATTTCATGCCTGTACTGGTGGTACTTGTGTGAACATTCTCTCAGTGTAACAGATAATTAATTGTATATCTGCTACAATCCTTCCAATTTTACAAGTAGGAAAAGTTAGGCTGATGGTATGCTATTTTTTTGAAAGTTGCAAAGAAATAGTTACAGTTCTACCTAAAAATAAATATCTAACTTCCTAAATCTCATGCATGAAACTGGAAAAAGACTGTAGACAGTGTAGAAATTCTTCATGAATCATTTAAAGTAAAAAGAGATTAATATGTAGAATAGTGTGAACATAACCATTTCCTTAATGGTTTGTTTTACTTTATATGGTAAAGCACTTTGTTTAACTGAATCTGTATCTTTAATAGATTATCTCTATGTTTTCTGTCAAGTGAAGATTGGCATTGCTTATTCAGGTTAGATGTAAGTAGATACTACTTTTGTAAATGATTTAGGTGGGAAAAGAAGTTAAGGGAAGTTGTACAGCTGATGGAGTTTCCTTTCCACAAAATGCTTATACCAACAAAGCAGACAAAGGCACTTTAACTTCCTTTTGAGTCAAATGGCTTGAGGGTCTCTCTTCTAAAGAGTGAGAGCATTTTAAACAGCTCTGGATTTTTTTTTTTTTTTGTGGTCAGGAGTGACTCTGAAGAAACAAAGCATATGTAATAGGAGATGTTTGCATTTCTCTTGGGGAGCTAAAGTGTTTTAATAAGAAGTGAAGAAAATAGCATTAATCAAAAAGAGAGAGAAAAACTAAATAGCCTAAACAGGATGATTGAGTTAAAATTTGAATTGACCCTGAGATAAGAAATAGTTAAGATATATGAGTGTATCTGAGGTTTTTTAGTCATCTTACATTAACAAGGGTGAGGAATAGATGGGAATAAAAAAAAGAGGTTGTAATAGAGGTGCCAGTCCTAGATTCTGCTTTCCAGTGAGGATGAATATCCCAGGGCTCCCTGCCTGGTCATGGCTCCCTTCCTGTTCTGTTCAGCACAGCAGAGACTGGACAATCTGCCAGGTGCAGAACTTCTCCGTGCATGCCTGGTAAGCTAGGAGCCCCACCATGGATACCTCTCTGGAGGCTGAATTTTCTCATATCCTGCAAGAAGAAAAATCATGGAGGTAAGAGGCAGGCTCTTCAAATTGTAATAAATGTAGGGCTGTCTGCTGACATAAAAAGCATTTCTCAGGCAGAGAAAGTTTCACTGTAAATCTCACTCTGTGTGTCAATGTTTTTGTAACTCAAAACAACAACCCCACCCTTCTTTACTCAAGGACTTTTTGTATTGATGTTTGACACAGTAAATCTTGATAGCTTGAAGCTTTAATTAGGGTCTGCTGGTAGATGATCTGTTTCCACAGCAAAGCTAGAAAGCCTGTTAAAGGACAAAAATCATATCCCGCTCTGAGGTCAGCCTGGTGAGGGAAATGTCTATGTGACATGTTAGAAGGGTTTCTGCTTGGAAATGTGCCATTTCCTGCCTTGCTGGGTATCACTGGAATTAATGCCATGGCCGACTGCTTAGCTTATACCAGGAGTTACGTTCCTAGCTTAAAAAAATAGATAGGTAAAATAAAGAAAAGAGTTAACTGAGTAAAATGAAAAAAAGCAGACTGAAGCATCACCTGAAAAAAAATAAGTTGTGTGCACATGGTGCATGAATGATTTACTTTTAGTTGCAACTCCTCCACCTGTGCTAATAATTCCAGTTTCTCTGAGCTTTAAGTTCATAAAAGTATAGATTGTCCACAAAAATTTTGGAGAATTGTGAATATGCTTTATTTTTTATTATTCTTTTACTTTTTTCTAAGCAGATTTTTTTTAACACTCAACTTTTTCATTTTCTTCTTTAATAATTTTATTAACAATTTCAGAATTTCAGAGGGGTCTAAAATGATTTTTTAAGATAATGAAAAAAAAATTTTCTTTATTTCTTTAATAATGCACAGGACTTTCAGCAACCTAATTTGGAACTAGATTATCTTTAAAATTCCCTTCTAGCCCAAACCACTTTATGATTGTATGATTCTAATCTTAGGAAAAAAAGTCTTCAGCATCTGTGGATTGTGCCTGGCTTGTAAGCAGTACACCTAAGGTGCTGCCTATGTTTGCTGTCATTGCTGAATGCTCATGACTCTTGAAGGAAAGGGACAGGGTGGGTGAGGAGTGGGAGGGTCCCTTTGAATCACACAAATGAAAAGAGTAGTGGTTGTCTTTGGACTGTGAATCAGTAACTTGTTAAGTACAGAAGCACTGGGCAGTTTGTGTTTCACCGGCCTGTCTTGTGTCTCTCTAGGGTACAGGTGCCCTGCTGGTACCTCTGCTGCTCACCTGCCCTGGCTGCACAGGCTCACTCTGGACAGGAGATACGGGCACGATCCCAGAAAAGTGCAGGTCCCAAGCAGCTCTGAATCCCTTGTGAGTATGTTGTTGTGATGACAGTAGCACCTCACACTACTCCACTCCAGAGTATGACAAGAAGCTGTTCAAGTTACAATGTTCTATGGTTGATGTATGTGGTCTGAGGCACAATGTCTGTTGCTTGGAGCAGGCAATACAGCTGCACACAGGGTTAAAATAATAGCCAGGGGACTGTTATAGTATTGTATGTGTGCCTGTGTTGGTGAAACTGGAAAGAACATAGTGATATGTCACAGGATCCTCTTGCAAAATGTAGTGTGAATGTGGCTATTGTGCTGCACAGAAGGCTGGGACTTCTCCAACACGGATGTGACAGGGACATGCCTTCCAGCATAGACATTGATATTAATTTAACAGAGTCAAAAAATAATGTAGCCAAAGCAGAAATCTCTTTGGAGTTTTGTGCTTAAACTCCAACACATCAGGTCACAAAATCCATTTCTGGCTGCTTAGGTATGTCTGGTGATACATCTGTCCTAACTTTCATTTTCAAACATTTCCCGTACAAACTTGACCAGTGGTGGAATGATTTTCTCTTTTGAAGAAAATTATCCAAGCATACTTGACTAATTAAGAAAAAGGTACGTGAGCTGATGGTCCAGAGATCAAACTTGACCCAAGAGAAAATGGGGAATCTAAAATACTGGATTTCACTCTGTACTCTAAGGTTGACCTGTGCATTTTATTAAAAACACCCTGAACCACCAAGCCACCATCCTGAAATGTGCAAGATTTGGACCCAAACCTTCTTGGACTGAAATGTTTAGATTCTGGCTTTTCTGTGTTCTTGACCAGTGCTTTAATAAAGATCTAGGGTGCAAAATATCTCTATTACCAAAGTGCAAAAGGAGGCCCTTCCTATTAAGGGTTTTTAAAGGGTCTTTTTTCTGAAAATGGAGGGAGCATTGGTGGAAACAGAGCAATACCTTTTACTATCATCCGTTCTTCAGGGATAAAGTAATGAAAGCATCAAACTAAAGACAAATGTGGATTAAAATATAGGTAAGGTATAGTAACTAACAAGGATTAAATGACACCTGTTAGAAAAAAATTTTCAAAATTATGGTCAAGAATTAGAGTCCCATTTGAGCACAGAGCCTAAGAGATATTGTCCCTGTAAATTTCAAATGCATCAATGCTTCTACATAACTGATAGTTTTCAAAAAAATGTGGCATGGGTCAATTATACTGCCCAGCTTTTAGTGAGAATATTAATGGGGGTTCTGAAACCTGATGTAATATAAACAGTGGATGAACACAGTAATTCCAGGATACAAATTATGCAGGAACAGTGAAGTAGCTAGTTTAGACATGATTTAAAAAAAAAGGTTCAAATGAAGCAAATAACAATAAAGTTGTTGCCTGTTGAACTTAATAACAGCTTCAGTCCACACAGACACTGTCATGACTGAAAAACAGTTCCTGCATAGAAAGAGTACATTGTTAGATCTGTGCTATGACCAGCTTTATTTAGAATGTAACAGAGGTGCCCTAAGAAATATCAGAAACAGTAAGAGAATAAAACTTCTTAAGGTGAATCACACCATTAATTTCTGTGGAAATTGGAGGTAAATGATACACTAAGGAGAGTCAAAATGGCATTTGCTAGAGAGTAAAACATCCTTGAACTGCTCACTCTTGCATATTGTCTGCAGGACCCTCATCTTACAAAAGGGTATAGTAAAAATGAAAAGGTATATTACCATAGAAAATATAGGGGAGGTATTCTGGAAAACAATACAGCTGTGAATATTTTGCAAAGGTGAGATGAAAATGGATATTCTGTATTTTTTAAAGCAACAAGGGGGGTACCCAATGGAACTATTTGGAAGCAGTTTTAAAATCCAAACAAAGAAAATAAACATAGGTTAATTGTACAATTCATGGCTCCAAGAAGATTTGAAAAGTGAAAGGATAAATAGATGCAAAGGGTTGTTTTACAAATACATTTAAGAAAGCTCCAGAAGCAGCTATTAAAATCAGTGATGTGCACATGGCTTTTGGTTCAGTAAATCCATAAGATCCAGATCACTGGAACTTGTCAGCAAACATGTTAAAATAATCCATGGAAGTAGGATATTTAACTTCTTATTTCTTCTAAGCATCCTCTGATCCTCTTAGGCACAGGAGAGTGGACTGGGCAGATTTTTGATCTTGAGTATTTTTGTGCATTGTTGTGTCATATCCCATTTCTGTGAGTAGTCAGGATTCATTGATGCCCATGATCCAAGTTTTTCTGGACCTATTTGGTAATGGGCCAAGGGGCTTTGAGGGTATTTTGGTGGTCTCAAGCCGCCTTTTCTGGATTGACCCTTTCTCAATAGCTCCTGAGCCTTGTCATCACCTCTGTGCTTTATGTGGTCACCATGGACCAGAACAGGGAAGTGGGCCCCAGAAAGGTGCTGCCCTATCTCCACAGGGCCCCCCCTTTCCAGCCACCACCTGTTCTAACTTGCCTGCTTGAGTGGCCATCAGTGTTTGAGGCATACTTAATGTCCAAATTTCTATAAGATGACAAAATTTAATTGTTGTTTTTTAATCAAAACATTTAAATTACATTGTATTCAGTATGGTGATGTATGCTGCTTATCTAAAAAATAAAGTCTTCTTGGAAAATTGGCAAGCTGGACTCACATGAGGTGTCTAAAATATAAGTACAGTAGATACATTAGCAGAGAAGATGTATTTTATGCGTAAAGCCAGATCCTAGCAGATGCTGTTAGTTGTATATTCCCCACTGTAACTGATGTAAGGGGTTCTGTAAGAGCGCTGAGTACTTGGGCCCTGGCACTGTCCTACTGAAAGATGTCTCTCAGTGGTGAACAAGCCCTCTCTGTGGGAAAACTCCCTATTCCTCTTAAGCATGTCACATGTAGTCTCCATACCAACCAGAGATTGTGTTTTTGACATACTTGTTCCTTACAAAGGATAGTGGGACTGTGTGAAATGTAGCACCCAGAGAGGCAGTCCTGGGCATTCTGTTATGCTAACAGGTATTGAAGTAGTGTGACTCACTCCTACGCTGCTCTCAGAGTTGGTGGGGTTGAGCTTTGAAAAAAACATGCATATTTCCAAAGCTGGAGATGGGCTATAGGACAAGATGCTCCTATTGATACAATTAGATAATAGTGGAAAAAATTTCAAGGCTCAGATTTCTAGGGTGAAAGAATCTGGTATTCCTGCTGATGAAAAAGAGGAAACTTATCTTCCAAGACCACCCACCTTGGCAAAACTGGTTTTCTTCCCATTGAAAGCACTAGAAAACCAGAAAAATAAGACTGCATTTGAATACCCATGAACTTGTCTGGTACATCACTCTAGAAACAAAATTCCCATTTATATATGGAATTTACAGAAAACAAATCTGTTGAAACTGATCTAATGCTGATGTGATGAAATCCAGAAGGAAGAGGCTTTTACTGTGATTGTCAGAAATCACTGTTTCCTATTTTTCACTTTGGAACATACTAAATGAGTTGAGCATGCTTTATGTTTCCCAGAACTAGCAATTTTCTGTCTTTGGAAAGTTTTAGAGGGAGGAGCTCAGAGGTGCTGTGGGAGGGACTAAAATTCATATTAAAGTTTTGGCACAAGAGGGAGAATTGTCAGAGTTGAAGGTTTCTTCTGAGGTTTTGCTTTTTTATTTTTTTTTTAATTTAGGATGATAAGTACTTATGTTCAGATTCTTCTAATAATTCTATTTTGGAATGCTGATTGTCAGATTATTCCCAGGATTGAAGAATGTGGACTTTCTTGTTCTCAGGTAATCTCTTACTTGTTCCAATTTGCTGTCTATTAATATAGTAGTTATATGCTACCAAAATAATTGTAGGAAAAGCAAGAAAGCAAAAAGGGAAAAATATTTCAGCTGTCCTGAACATTCACTTTATATTCCTGTCATTCTGAATTAAGTATCCAAAGTGGCAAAAATTACTCTGAAAGGAGGTAGGAAAATGCAGCTTTATCTGTTTGCAACTGCTGCTGTTAGTTTAAAATCTGTCTTTTGTATTTGAAAAAAAATATTTTGTTAATATTCATTACTTTTCCAGAGTCAGTTTTTACAACAGTAGTGATGCCAAGAGATGTGAGAGGGAGGAATGAGAGGTTTCAGAAATTGCTAATTATGTTAGGAACATATGAAACACTAAATTTGCTGTGAATAAATGAATTAAGCATGAGAAAGAGTAAAACATGTTTCTCATTTTGTGGTTTGAATGTAACCAGTATTAAATTTAATGACTTCTGTATGTGCATGGAGGGGTGTGAAGCATGCCGTCTTTAATAGCTTTGGGTTTGTGCGATTCCAAATATCCCCGCAAAGGGGCAGTATGGAGATAGTCTGCTCTTGGCATTCTGAAATTGCAAACATAGATAGAGTCCATTGAAAGATAAATAAATAAAAAAGGGGATTAAATAATAGGCAATCTGACTTTCAGTCTTAGTGGAGGATGATAACCATGTACTGCCTACAGAGAAGTGAAATTGACATTATGAAAGAATTTGGTTGTCTGTATAAACTTCTGCTTGAAGATGTCAGTACTTAGGACAACCAGTGAGACATTCTAAAGATTGTTTTGATGTGGTGGTACTCCCCAGATATTAAGTTAGTTCATGTTAAAGTAATTAATTTCTATTTAATATATGTATCCTAGAAAAACAGTAGGAATAAAGATCCTTATAAAATACTAGATTGAGCAAAAAAAGCCCTCTCTCTTTTTAAATATTCATGTACTATAGCTAATGTTCCTGTAGTCAAGTTCTGTAGTCTCTATCTACTTAGATGTTTTTAGAATAATAAAATATAGCCATAAGAGATTAATCTCTAGATGTACCCAAATACTTTTCAAGAATTTTTATGAACTTACATTCATGAATGCAGATATACATCTATTTTAAATAATTTATGCTCCTTGGTCTGTTGCAATGAGAATTTAAAATAGAAATTATTTGTCATTCTAATTTATTCTTTCAAAGAGTGTAGGACTATCAGACTCAGCATATAAAATCAATATCAACCTTTTTTGATGGGTTTCAGACTAGGGGATAGGATTTACCTCTGGGGACCATAAAGGGTATGTTTGTCAAACCTTAGGTATGTATGTTATGAAGACTGATTCACTAATTGCCTCTAGGCACAACCCTAAGGTTTGGCAAACTGGATCCCTTTCTCTACCTTCAAGAGTGTGTCTTACACTTTTCCAGTACTGAAGATTGATTAACTGAAAAGGTGTGTCTTATTTTTCATATTTACAGAGGAAATACATTGTTTCCAGTATAGCAGAATCAATCAATCAACCATTTGTGATATTATGGACAGGATTCAGTTCATGTTCTGTATGTGATGTTTCTGCTAGTTGTATTCAGTAGAATCTTGAATGCATTAATGACTTTTTGAGACAAAAATGTTTTCTCTGAGGGAACAACAATGATCTCAACAGGATAAATTATTACCAGCATAGCATTTTCAAGTACTTTAACTACATGAACTTTAGAATCTCATGACTAGCTTATTAGAAGAAACTTCTTCCTCCTTTTCCTTTGAAATTAACTTCAGTTTCTCTGCATAACTGACCACGATTTGTGGGCTCAATCCATCTCATGAGTTATTCTAAAAGGAAGCAGTCAGTGTTCCCTATGATGTGTTCTTCATAGGGACACTAGTCAGGGGTTAGTTTGCCTTTGTCTGTGTGAAATATGTGTGTGCTCCCTCCTGCTATAGCACATCAGATCAAAAAGCAGAGAATCAATGACTTATTTCTAGCAATTTCCTTAATGTGATAATGAGCTATTGTAATTTTAAAACTATCAGAGATTTCTGCAGCTGCTGTTGTTACAAGTGAATATTATAGATTTTTTTTCTTATGAAGTTTTCCCAGAAGTTTTTACAGTAAATTTCTCTTTTGCATACAAACTTGAAGCAGTGTGGTTGTTTATAAGGCAAGGAATATGAAAAGCAATAATTTGCATTTTTCTGCGTTTTTCAAACGATGGGTATTGTCAGCAGTTTTTTAGCAGGTTTAATAACTGAAACTGTTGAGTCTGACCAGTAGACTAGATTTTAGTGTGGCTGTGTCCACTAGATATTTGTGAGCAGTTTTGACCTCCATGGGTACTTCTTATCAAGAGTAAAGCACTGGTTGCTACTTAGGAGGCAAATAGTGACATAACTATTTTGGGGCATATGACTTGCAAAACATCTGCACTGAACTGTTATCTCAACTTTATGAATTATTCTTAGTTTACCATGGGTATCCAGCAAGATATCCTTACATTACCTTGTGTAAGGCAATATTTGGGTTTCGTTACTGTAACACAAACTGTGCATCTGTTCAGTACAGGAAAGAAAAAAAAGGAACACTGGATGTTTATGCCAGTATTACGTAAAATTTTAAACAGTATGAAAAACATAGAGCTGTGGGTTGAATGATGGCAAATGAACAACTAAGCTTTTATTACATGTTATGATTTATTTCTTCTTTATTTTAATAGCTTGGCTTTAGAGCTCATGTGATATTCTAATATTCAAAGATTAAATGCTATGGGCACGGTCTCCATGCCCCACCCAATAGGAAACACAGTTATCAACCAAGTTTCCCTGTGAAAGCATAGGGGAATCCCAGCCTGCAATTGAAGTTTGGTTTGTGCCCTACTCATTTTACAATCCACATGGTTTGCAGGCTGTACACAAAGAAATGGGCTTATGCCAAATTTGATTCAACAGCTGGTAAAGATCAAGAGCACTACATTTAAAAAACACTCCCCAGAACACTATGAAATATTATTTGTATTGTCTGCCATTTAATGCAGTAATGTTTCCAAAGGCTATGGATAAAGAAGGAAACACTAAACTGAATCTGGGATTTCCCTCTAATTATAAAGGTTATTGGCTGCAAATCCTTGATATATAACTGCTGCTTGTTTCTGCTATTCATAATCAAAACACTTGGTGTTTACTGGATATTTATACTGTGGATCAGTCCATTTTTGCTCAATACTACACACTGCAAAATCAGTGATATAGTATAACCCTTAGTCCACAAAGTCAGCTGACATAAATTGCTATTCTTTGTTGATTATTAAGCTATTCATATTTTAAAAGTGATCCCAAGCCTCTAGAAAATGGACATGACAATGTGAATGATATAATTCAGTTGTCCTCTAAAATCTGATTGAAAACATAATTTTAGACATAGCAAATGTCTAAAGAGACTGATCAGAGACCTGACTTCCTCAGGGTGAGTGAGAGAGGTACATGAAATCTCATCATAGGAGTACAATTCAACACAGACTTTTTTGTAAATGCATTGATATATCTGGTGACTGAAGGAGATGCATAAAAATATAAACATATCCTTTGCTAATATTTTCTGAGCTGCTGTTCAATCCATGAGAGCATGCCCAAGACAGAAAGCCTGGGGTCGACTTCACTGCCTGTCATCGAATCACTTGTGTGGCTCTCTTCAAGTTATTTCATTTCTCTGGTTTTCACAAGTACAAAAGAGTTCTGACCTTCCTGTGTGGTGTGTCTTAATTATATGTTTTCATTAACTGCTTTGAATACTATAATTATAAGTTAGGTACTCATTAGTTAAAACTTCAGGGGCTCAATCATATTGAGTTATTGTATTAGAGTGATATTAATCCATTTGCTTAGGTACCTTTGCTTGTCTTCTCTGCTGGTGCTTAGAAGAGGTGCCATTTAGCACATTTGGGTGGCTTTTCTCTTAGAATGTACTTCACATTTGCTCTTTGGGTCAAAAATATCTTGGCAATGATATAAGACAGTTTCATGTTGTGTCCTTTGCCACTGGTTAGGTGCTGTCACATTTCCTCTCCCCCTGAGAAGGAAACAGCCAGTGACAGGTACAAACAGGGAGTTACTGCAGTGTTCCTCAGTGTTCCAGCATATACCACCAGCTCCTATAAGAGAGGTGGAGATGGTGGAAGCTCTACAATTCAGAACTTGCAAAAAATGCAATGGTAGCTTTCAGGCTTTATGCCTTCTCTCTTCCTCAGGAACTCCAGAAGAAGGTTGCGAGGTCTGGACAGAGACTAGGCACTGGAATAGCAAGCACAGAATACAAGAATTCATGAAGTTGAGGGCATAGACTTAAAAGGTGTTGGAACTCGACCTGACAAAGTGTCTTGGAACTGAAACACAAGGCAGTACTAGAAGCTTCACCACGAGACATCAGTATCACTTATGTGCAATCAGTATATAATCTCCTGCAAATAGCAGGAGACGCGTATTTGATAAACCCAAAAAGGGATATATAAGCAAGCTAAGCAGAAGATGGGAGCAGCTGGCCTTTATTATTGGCAGTGAATTTTCGCTTACAAATTTTCTCATCCCTAACCTTAGGGATCTCATGTGTCCTTCCGCTCCATTTGGACCCAAAACTAAGTAGTGGGTATTGAGACTTGGAAGTAGGTGCTTTCCACAGCCATCTGACTGCTTTGCAGTTGGAAAGCTACCTGTAATTTGATGAAATCTGGGTGGGACAGGTTTTCTAGGAGTGGTAATAACTTTAACGAGACCACGTGGTGTGACCTAGCTGGAATTCTTGCAGTAAGGTCTAGGAATAGTTTAATTTTCACTTTTGTGGAGCTGGCAGTGCTGTATCTATTACATTGTCATGTCTATTTATACTACTCCCTTCTTCCTCTCCTGCCAGGATGCCTGTGCGTAGGAGAGAACCAGGGATGATCAAAAATGAGAAGGACCAAAAGAGGTTTAAAATACTTCTTTCTAAGGATAGGTTTGGATTCTCTCCAGGCTTTTTGGCTCAGCATTGAAATGCTGGGCTTTGCTGATGGATGATGGGATGGATGGATAGATAAGTTTGGACCCAAGAAAGGAGTTTCCTTCTATCTCTGCCTAAAAACAATTTGATTTCTAAGAGCCAAAAGTTTCCCTGTGCTGTGCTGTGGCTTGGTGGTTGTTCAAACCTGGATCCTACATTTGAAGTTCTATGAGTTTTGTTACCATTATCCCCAAAAAGGTTTTATATAAACCTCAAAGGGTTTTATATACCAACCTGTTACAGATGTTTTCGTAGTATTCATACTGTCAGAAAAATATATTTCCTTATAACTTTTTCCTGATTTTGTTAACATTTATTGGCTAGTTTTTGAAAACCAGGAAATTATTTGCCATCTTAAAAATACAAACCAGAAAGTATGCCCCAAACTGCAGTGTCTTGCTGAGGAAATTTCAGACCAACTCTGAACCACTTGGCTGGGAATGATCACAGAACTAATAAATTAATGTATACTCAGTAGTGATACAGATATATCACAGCACTACCCCTGCATTCACAACCATAGGGATTCAGTGGGTCAGAATTTTCTAAGGTCATGAACAGACTGGAAAATCACAGTAACCAGTGATGCTGAGCACTGGGATGGATTGCCTGTGGAGCTTATAGAGATCTCCACACACACACTAAGAAAATATAGCTGAGATATGTCTAATGTAGCTCACATATGTCTCAGATAAAGGTCTTTCTTCCTAAGGCAGAAATATAGAGTAGATGACATATTGAGTTTTTTTCTACTACAAGTATCTCTGCTTTCATTCATTCATCCTCTTTTGTGGGATCTACAGATGGTCCTTCAAATAATATTTGATTTAATCCTTTGGAACAGTTAGCAGAGCCAAAGACCTGTTTTGCTCTATGGCATGTCTTGTTCTTCCAGCATGCAAAATATAGGACTCACCATGACAACTGTATGGGATATGCAACCTCATTCAGGAAGTGTCTAAGCAAAAATGAAGAGAGCTTAAGTTTTAATTTGCAAATTACCTGTGGGTCTTCCTCTTGCAAGGAAATGTTTCAACACAGTTGCTTTGAATAAGTGTAGCAAATTTCAATAATTTCTGGAAAACTTTGTCGTGCTATTGCCTCTACTTGTCTGCATATTTTCAGAGAGTATGAATCACATAAACAACACTGTACAGTACTAGATGTACATTCATTGTCTTTTCTTGGAAAAACTTTGAGGAATTAGAATTTATTGCAGTTAAGATTTTTCACTGTACCCAGTTTTATTTTATCCCAACATATGCAAACTTCTTTAATCTTTTTCCCACTTCCTCATCTCCCTGACATGCTGTTCTTTTTTCTATGACTGTAGTGATTTTTCTCCATTGCTTTTTGTGTTTTGATGTCTTTGTGACAATTTTTCATAATTGCAGTTACCATTATAGTGTGATGCTTCATGCTCAGTTTTGATAAGTAATATATGTTCTTTGGGGTTCCCCCCCTCATTTTCAACATATTATATTTCTCTGCGATACAATAGAATAATTTTTAGAGCATGTTCAGATCTGTGTTACCATTCAGTCTGCCTTTGTAGCTTATTTTCTGTTCCACTTAGAGGTTAAAAATCACATACAATTTTCAAGGAAATGTATGGCATAGGTGGTTTTCAGTAAGTGCTATCATTAAAAAAGAGGCAGAGTGTAAAGCAGCATATGAAAGTAGTGAACATTGATGGGTTTATTTTGTAAAATTAGTAGGATTCTGTTTCTTCAGAAGCCCTTCTCTTGGACCTCTGCTCCTTTAATTGCCCTGTGCTAAGCTTAGCAACTATAGTACAAGGAGGATACATGATAAAAAGGTAAACTATGTGATTATTCCCCCCTTCGCCATATCCCCACAAAATTATGATTAACCCCATTAAATTATGATTAGTAAAAATTTTTGAGAAATAGACATATGTAATGACATCTCAAATAATTAATTTGTGTTGGATATGATTTATTTTTCTTTAAAATTTCCAAAATTATAGATAACTAGCTTCTCTATCAATTATCTCAAACCGCAAATGTTTCTGCTAAAATACACACTAGATGTTTTCAGTAGGGTTTCTTGACACAGTAAATCTTGAATGTTTTAAATTTCTCATGTACTCACACAGCTAATTCTTTCAGGGAAAGGTATTTTTGCTTTTCTTTCTCTTGACAGGAGAGCAAAGGCATGCATTTAGGGATTCTGGTATGGGGTTTCTGATGCAGGATTCAGACTTTCAGACATCATAATAATACAAATATGAATAGCCAGGAAAAAGTTTTCTCTCAAAAGTTTTCAAGAACACAGCTGAAAAAAATTTCATGTACTAAGATTTCCCTCATTTTGTTGTGGCTAGAATGTTTCTGTAACTCAAGCAAGCACTTTTAGAGCAAATCAGGCTTGTTTAGCAGCGTCTTTAATAGAAGCAGTTCCTTAACTGATGCTGTGGCACAGGCAGGAACACAGAAGCCTCCCAGGACAGTCATCTGAGACTACCATGGCTTCTACCATGTCCTGTGGGATCATTTGTATGGCCTTACATCGTTATGCAACATAACAAGCTAAGGCTAGAATAAAACCAAAGTCAGCATTAAAAATGACTTCTCATCTGGAAGAGATATAATCAGGGATAGTTCCATGATTATTTAAATTTGAAATTTTCTTCTTTTTAAGGAGAAGAGGAAGAAACATAATTTTAATCAGAACTGCAAAAGCCAGAAACATGTGCTCCTGCTTTGAAGGGAGTCTCAACCCTGAAATGTGGCCTCCAAAGTCTTGGAATTGTTATAGGAAATTTTTGCCAAGTGTGCTATGTTATTCTAAATTTTACTATGAGTTTGTGATCCATAATGGCAGGGCTAGAAAATTCTTTTTTAAGTTCCTGCACATTTCAGGGTAGTGCCTACAACATTCACCCATTTTGTGATGCTGCTGTGTTCCTGTGGTTTTAGGTTATTAAATACAGATGCAGTGGAGATCGTGAGAAAGCATTAGAGTCTTGTCAGGGCAGTATGAGAAACCTGCATACTCAGCATGGTGCTGCCTCAGGAAAGGCAAGGGAAAGAGCTAAGCACCCAGTTAGTCTGATCTCCACTCTCTAGAGCCCACAAACCTGAGTTATGAGTGAAGTTTTCTTTGTGGAAACTCTTTTCCACAAAGAAGATGTTCTCTTGTGGAGCAGCTGCTGAGAGCTACTCTTTCAAAGTTTCAGTTTCTGTTTTTTTCTGGTCACTTAGGATAAAATGTAAGTAGGAAACAGATCTCCAATGTGAATGTTGAAAGCACTCAAAAAACTCAGCTTAAAATTTTCACAGTGCCTTCCCTGTCCTTCTCTCAGACCAGCATTCTTCTGTTTCCCCTCTGTACACTCTGACTGCTTTGACAAGAGGCCTGGGAAACCTCATTTACCAGGCTCTGTGGCAAATAGGCAGCTCAGAACTGCTTCAGTTTAAGGAGGATGTTGAACCTGGTGGTCACTTGAGATAAGAACTTGAAAGCTGGAGTATAAAAGGTGGAAAATGCTCATATTCTGCTTTCCTCTTCTATTATTTACAGTTTGAAGGAGGCTTGAGCTTTGTTAGTTTTACTGTTACTATTAAATCTCCAGCCACGTGCTATGCTGGGTGATGTGGATGTGTCTCACTATGAGTGTCTGCTATCCCTGACATGAGCTAGAGGTCATTCCGGTGCTGTTCTGATCACAAACTAAACACCAAATTGCATGCATCCAGGGCTATTTCAGATCAGAAAAGGAGGTGTCTAATAAGCTTAAGTGTGTCTAATAAGCCTAAGCGCCCCCAGTATTGTGTGGCAATTCATTGGGTATTATAGATCATGGTCCTGATCTGAGATTACCACAGTTTGCTTAAATTATATTTTAGGTAACTAAGCCCTCTTTTAGATTTGGCTGACTTAATCCTTTGGAAAATGGCTGAAAACTTTTGCTTTATTTCACTACCCACTAATGCAAAATCCTCACAGAGAAATTGTCTTACTTGGGAATTATGTGACCCTTTTCTCATGGGCAAAGCTGATGTTTGCATGGGCGTGTTGGCTTTGTGAAGTTTTGGTAGCTGGGCTGGGGTGGCTTCTGTAAGAAGCTTCCAGCCAGCTCCAAGACAGACCCACCACTGGACTCAACCATCAGTGATGATGGTATCCTCTGGGATATCAGCATTCTTTATCCCCTGATGGAGCAGGTGGATGCCTTAAGGAGATTGGGACCCTGTGGGAAGCTCATACTGGAGCAGGCTCCTGACAGGACCTGTGGCCTTTGGAGAGAGGAGCCACACTGCAGCGGGTTTGCTGGCAGGATCTGTCACCCTGTGGGGGCCCTGCACTGGAGCAGTCTGTTCCTGAAGGACTGCACCTTGTGGAAGGGATCCACTCTGGAAAAGTTCATAAAGATCTCTTTATGAACTTTTCCAGAGTGGATCCCTTCCACAAGGTGCAGTCCTTCAGCACCCATGGGAAGGACTCATTTGGGAGAAGTTTGTGAAGGTCTGTCTCCTGTGTGAGGGACCCCTTGCTGGAGCAGGGGAAAGAGGAATAACATAAGGAGCCTTCATCCTGAGAAGGAAGGAATGGCAGAGACAATGATGATGTGATGTTTGATAAACTGATTGCAGCCCCCCTTCCTTGTTCCACTGAACTGCTGAGGGAGAGGAGGTGGACAAATCAGGAGTGAAGCTGAGTCTGTGAAGAAGGGAGGGGTGGGAGGAAGGTGCTTTAAGGTTTTTTCTTTATTTTCTCATTAACTTACTCTGATTTTAATTTGGAATAAATTAAACTAATTTCCCTAAGCTGAATGTATTTTGCCTGTGATGGCAACTGCTGAGTGATCTCTCCTTGTCTTTATCTCAAACCAGGAGCCTTTTGTTACATTCTTTATTCCCTGTCCAGTGGTGGAAGGGAGTGACAGAGGCACTGTCACTATGGTGGGTACCTGGCATCCAGCCAGGGGCAGCCCACCACAATAGGCAAAATAATATATCCCCACTTGCATCAGATTCAAAGTTCATTCAAATCAGTGGAATGTGTCTCACCCAACCAAAGTCTTCCACAATTTCTGGATGTGAGCAGTGTGGCATTTTTCATTTATAAATTTCACAGTGTACAGCTGAGCACTGAGTGCTGCTCCTGGGACTGACTCTAGACACATATTAAAAGAATAGTTGCCTAGAGAAAAACAGTGAGGGCTTTGCTGTGTATGCCAGAACACTGGAAAACAAGGCCTGCAGTATGTCTCCTCTTTTTGCTGAGCAATAGTGTTAGGATAGACGAGAAGACATAGATGGAATAGAAAAGTATCTTCAGGCAAAAATAAAAATAAAAATACATATTTCCAAATGAAAGAATTATTACTGTCTCCAGCAGCAGGAGGAGCAATTCTGTACTGGAGAGTATCTTGTCATAATCTTCACTTGAGTTCTTGCAATTTTTTTTCTTTTTTCTGTTCTTTTCTATGGCAATCTTACGGCCCACTGATTCCAGTCACCTCTGAGACTGCTGTCTCAGTTTTGTCAGTGTTGCTGAGGGAGCTTTTTTCTTGTAGCCTGTTTTGTACTGCAAAGATCATTATAACATCCTAACCTCAAAGCAACCCTCTAGGTTGTCTGGAGGGCATGTGGAGTCTGTGTCCTCTAGTTTTTCAAGAAATGACCAAAATAATTGCTGACTTGATCTGGTGGTGGTGACAGTACTGCTTCTAGCAGGAGGCTGGACTTGGTGACCTTCAGAAACCCCTTACACCCTACATTTCTTTCATTCCATTTTATCATCCCCTGTATGAGATCTCCAGAAAGTAATTGAAATAATTAATGCTGTGTCAGAGTGTCCCCGTCTCATTGTTATAGTAGAAGTGCTGATTTGGTAGATTAGTTCTCCTTTCATGTAGCTGAGTGGTCTGAAATTTTTGACAGTCTGTGTATGGGATGTTGCTGATTTATACCAGCTGATGGTATGGCAGTCAGAGTACATTTTAGTTTTACTGTGTCTATTGTACTCTATTCTGCTTTGTTAACAACTTGTGTTAATACTGTAGGAAACGTGACATCAAAATGATTGACAAAATCTTTTTTTTTTTGTTCGTTTGGTTCTTTTAATTTCCAAAAGAAAGAAGTTAACGCATACTGTTGCTTCAAGCAAATTCTGCTGCTAGTTCTGGAGCTGAGGCATACAACAGAACAGGCAGCTTTTATTTCAGACAGTCATGGCTCCCTTTGGTCCAATAAATTTAAAAGCAAGTGGTTTATATGTAGATCCTTTTTTGTATCTCAACTTTACTTTTAAATAAAATTAATTAAAAAAAATTAGAAGCAGGAAATATTCTTCCCAGTTGAGAGACCTCAAAGCAATATTGTTTTGTCTGGCTATTCACTTATAGGATAAATGCATGTCACTGCCAAGAGTTCTAACTGCTTCTAAGTCTTCCAGTTGTTCTGCTCTGTGAAAAGGATTCAGCCATGTGGCCACTGTGAGGGTCAGAAGATATTATATGCCACGTGCAGTACTGATAACATATGGAACAGTGCAGTTAAAATGTAGGAACAGGATTCCCCTGCATCAGCCAGTGCAGGAGGAAATGCATACTGCCTGGAAAACAGAAATCTCTGTTATACCTGACTAATGGCAGGTAAACAGAAGGATGAAAATCTAAAGGGGCTGAAGGTCTAAGTCATGTGCTCCTGCACTCCTGAAGTGCTGCTGAGCTGTGATGGAGGTGTTGGCCTGGTGACAAGGAGCAGGTTGTGGAAGTCAGGGTCTGTACCTTTGCATTTACAGGTGAAATGGAAGGTGGTACAATGACAATTGGTAGAAGTCTCTGCTTGAGATCCCTGTGAAGTCTTACTCGAGAGTGTCCAATAATCTTCAGTAAGCACAATAATCTTCAGTAAACACAATCATGTCTTCCCTGTTTGTTCGTGGCTGTTTCACTGAGGAGCTCAGAGCCCATCAACAGAGCGGTAACACAGCCCGATGTTACCTTGCTCTGCCAGACTCAGGCCAGCTCTCATCCAAAAAGTGCATGACCTTCTTAGCACTGTACTGAGCCTGAGCTTGATGTCCCACTTCTCAGTAGCAATTATTTTTTCAGATTCAGCACTGCACTAATGTGATGGGATGTTTTCCATTCCACTTGGAACACATAGAGAAAACACCTGGAGCTGGATAATGTGTAGATGTGACTCAGATGTTTTTCTAGCATTCTGTAAAACAATCCAGCAGCATCCAGGTGTTTTGTTTAAAATAGTCCAAAATAATGCTTTGCCATAAGGTTTGAGTGTCTATTTCTTTTCTGCATGGATAACAGTCCAAATGTTTCCCCCTATGACTGCTTAGCTAATCTCCCTCCACGCTGCTCACATATATCAGATCATTGTCAGTAAAAGCTGAAGAACAACCTCGTGGTTTGCCAAAAATTGAAAACTGTCATTAGTAACATAGTTTTACCTTGGCAATGAGGATAATTACACTTGATGTCAAAACAAATACAGATGCTCCTTTAGAGAAAAGGTCTTTTGAGGGCACTGTTTCAGCAGTACTAACTACGAATTTTTAATTGTTCTCAATTTTCATATTAAGAATATTAATCATTGTAATTTCTCTGGTTCTTGGTAAATGTAACCACAATTTAATTCACTTGCCAAGTGTGTTTTGGAGGTCTATTATTTTTCCTTTTCACCCACTTCCAATTTTTTGTATAAATACTTGACCATGATATAGTTGTCTTCTTTCAGTGGGACAGGAATCACTATGTTATCACTGTACTCTCTTATTACTGTAAATAATTCTGTTTCCATACATTTGGTTAGATAAATACAGCAGTAAGCTTTCTAAGAACATAATGAGAAAAATTCTGTTAGGTTCCAGTCCCCATCAGCATCAATGATGTGTAAATTTCAAAGGCATTATGGCCTTTATCTATGAAAATAGCTCTGGAAAAAGCTAAAACATACTACGTTATTTCCCTCCATGAAGTAATCCTTAGATAGTTTCGGGAGCTGAGTGTCTCGGAAAGGAATTACAATGATTTGTTGATGGTGTGGAGCTTTTGATACAGCTAGAGCTCTGAATCTTCTCTGTTTCCATCCAATGTTCTTGAATGGTGGAGATGCATATAAGATGCACTTTGACTGTGGCTGTCCACTGCTCAAAGAACTTTTCCTTATGGAGGTGATTGAGGTGACACTGGCATGCCCGGCTTTTTACTAGGGGCCATGAGAAATCATTGAGGACTCTGATGGGCCAGGCTCTGCAGGCTCCTCCCTCTGTGAACTGAATGGGTGAGCAGCTGAAGAAAGGAAAGCTGCTGCTGGATTGTTTACACATCAAGGGTAAAGCAGTTCCCCCTCTGTGGTGGAGGATATGGCATGGCTGTGGTGTTCCCAGCTGAGACAAAGATCAGTATGACTTCACAAGGCACAAAATGAACCCTGTCACAGACATTTCCTTTATGAAAAATCCTCTCTCAGAATTTTTCCTGCTGAAGCTGAGAAGGTCAGCAACAAGATGTAAACAATAGATTGTCTGCTCCTGTGGAATGCAACAGGTGGATGTGTGATTGGTCTGGTGTGGGTGTTTTGGTTCAGTGACCAGTCACAGCAGAGCTAGCTCTTGGAGTTTGTCAAGGCCAGCTTGTGTGTTATCATTCTTTACTTTTCTTAGCTTAGCTTAGCAGCTTCTGGAAACTCTCCTTTCTTTTTCTTTTTAGTATAGTATAGTATATGTATATATCATAACATAATAAATCAAGCCTTCTGATCATGAAGCCAGATCTACGTCTCCCTTCATCCCAAAAACCCTTGTGACCACCGTCACAGAACCCCAATGTTTTCACAGCTGTGGATGGTTCTGGTCACTCCATTTAAGAAGGTGCTGAGAAGGGGATGGTAAGAAGGAAAATCTGGTTTATTAAAGAGGCGTAAAAGAGCTTGGCTTTTAGAGTCTCACAAAAAAGCTGAGAAAAGGTATATTACAGGTTGCAGATAAATGAAAAGTAAATTCCAGGGTGGAAGCATCTTTTTAAGTGAAAAGCTAATAAGTGCAATCAGAAGTCAGTAGAAGCTAAGCATTATTGTGGTCATGTAAGAAATTAAAAGGTTTGGTGCTAGCAGAAAACAGATCTTCTGGAATAGCCTTGGCTCTCACAGCAGTGCACATGAAAGCCTGACTAATTTTAAAATTATGCTTTGCCAGTTTTTGAAAGGGATTAGATTATATGGTACCTGTGGTTATGAGGGGACTATACCCAGTGATCTGGGACATCCTTTGTATTTGTGTGTAGAATATGATGGATTTTTGCAGAACATCTCCTCTCAGTTAGAAATCAAAAATTAGCATGTTCAGATTAGTCATCTTTATTGGCCTTTTGGCTACAATTTGAACATCAATTATTACAAACTCACCCTTTCCCTGTGTTGTAAAAGTACATAGAATCCCATGCTTGCTTTTAAGGGTGGTTAAAGAATATAGATTGTTGGAATAGAGGGAAACATCAGAATATGGTCATGTTCCTTTCTCTCTGCCTTCTCTGACAACTGAACATGAAGTAGAAATGTAGCTAATAGCTTTGCCAGTGAGCATTGCTCAAAAGGGAGGATCCTACATTCACTGACTAATGTAGGTATCTTAATAAATGAATGTTAAATGTCTGACAACCTGGTCTCAAGCAAAGAATACATTTTAAAGAATTTTCAGGCTTCTTACTATTCCTTATAGAGTTGTGGAAGAGCTGCCACCAGCTCTTCTATTAATGAGTACGACAGACCTAGCAGGTAGACTGTGAACCCAAATTTTCCTGGGACTCTTTCCTGCATGACAGAACATCCATTGAAGAATTTCCACAATTCTGCACTTGATTTAGTGCCTGAAGATATGAGAGGAAATGGGAAGCAGATTTGATCTTTGTTTCTTTCTCTTGGCAATTTTAATTCATGCAAACACTCTCTGTGCCCCTAATCCAAGTCTTCCTCTGCTGATCTCACTCTCTTCTCTACAGTTGTTAGAACAATGGGATATTACAATTGTCTTAGACTGAGGAGAAGTTGCTGTGCTAGCCAAAAAGTTGGCACCACATCTTCTATTCAGAATGCTGCATGCTGGTGGTGTCTGTTCAGATAACCTCTAGCTACAGTTGAGTAATACCACAAAGGGGAAAACCCCAGAGAAACAGGAAAATCCCTAACTGTTTGTGCATTGTGTAAGTATATTTTACTTAGGCTCTTTGCCAAAGAAGATATGAATCAAAGATTCTCCCTGTATAGGAGTAAAATGTACTATCATGTTCAGGATCTTATTTTTGCATAAAAGATGCCCTAGGCATTTGTAAAAGGGGAAGAAAATTTCCATTCCTGTTTTAGTGTGTTATGTTTTTTTATTTCACTCATCACTGAAAATTCCTGAAAACAAAAGATATAGAAAGTGGGAGAGGAACTTGGTTAATTCATTTGAGTTATTCTTTCAGACAAATGGTCTCTTTGGACTGTTTTGCAAAGTGATTGTAAAAGAAAATACCACCCCCACCCACTTGGTATTGTACAATAAAAAGAAACACTTCTTAAAAAAATAAGAAATTGGGCTGTGAACAAATATTGCTGTAATTGGCAAGTGTTCATGCAAATATTTGATTATTTATGTAAACCTTCCGAACAACTCCTCACCCAGAGCACAACCAAGTGCTCAAGAATGACAAAACATCTCCCTACCAGATCAAAAGTCACAGAAGGATGTTTCTTTCTTTCCTGTGGAAAGGACAAGAAAATAAATGTAAGAGTTCAGATAACAGGATTTCTCTATGCAATAGTGAAAACCAATAATTAATTAGGATAGACTAAAAGGTATGTAAGAGAATAAGGTGTAAGAGAATAAGGTATAAGAGAATTTCTTTATCATGCCATAGCCCACGGAAGTGAGTGTTTTGGTTTTTTCCCTGCAATATATGTAATTTAATTATTTTACATTCAGTTTTCAATTTTCAGGTGTCATAACAGGGGGATGACCTTCTCTAATCAAAATGCTGAATCCTTTGATATGTCTTAGTTTTTTTGTTCTTTAATTCAGTGTGATCTTGATTTTTTTAAATATATTTTTTTGCACTAAGATTGTAACCAGAAAGAATGGTTAGAGAAGTTAAAGATGCTGTTCTAAGAAATTTTGACTGGCAATTGGGAACTCCGTCAAGCCACCTAACCAAAATATTTTCAACAGTCTGGCTGCAAAATGGGAAGTAAAAAATACGGAAGTAATTTGCTGAATGATAAGCCTCATGAATGATTAATTTCTTCCAGTAAGTAATGACTGAGAAATTAGTTGATCCAGCAGTTCCTTTCTGAAATAATTAATAAATAACTAGTATTTCTACAGCAGAAATTAGGTCTTATCAGTTACCATTTTCAGTTTTCGTGGGGATTTGAGGAAATTATAAAACCTTTGAAACAGAAGTATCCCAATTTTAGAACAGTTATGTGAAGAAGTTTGGTACACTTTATAGAATCATAAAATGGTTTGGGCTGGAAGGGAACTTTAAAGGTCGTCTAGTCTCCTGTGGTGAGCAGGGATAGCTCCAGCTGGACCAGGGTGCTCACAGCCCCATCCAACCTGGCCTTGAATGTTTCCACCACTCTCACTGTAAAACATTTTCTTACTTACATCTGATCTAAATCTACTCTCTTTTAATTTAAAACCATTACCCCTTGTCTGTTGCAACAGGTCCTAATTTGAGTGTCAATGTATTATGCTGTAGAAGCAGCCAAACCAATATCTTTAACAATGTCAAAAATAATTTTTCTAATCTTTAATCTATGACAGTATATGACCATGTCTGTCTTATTAGAAAATGTGGTTTAAAATACCATCTTTTATGCATTTGCACGTTTTGAGTCATAGTACCAAATTGCCAGTAGTAAAGGATGACAACTTATGTCCAAAAGTGATTGTTAAAAAATAGAACTGCCAAAAGGACAGAAGAATGGGAACTGATACAGGTTAGACTGTTGTCACTGGTTTTCTAAAGGCCTCCTTTAAGAAGGAGCTTATTTAGCTCAAATAAAAAGCTGTCATGAAGGACAGGACACACTTCTCAGGTACCCCAGGCAGCTGCCACAGGGGAGTGAATATGCTGCGATTTCTCACCTGCTGCAATAACATGGTTTTGCTCCACAGCTTTATTTCTGAGGAGCACAGGATTCCTTGTGGATGAAAGCCTCCTGGAAAACCAAGCAATAGTTATTTTATGATGTGCTAATGCTTGCCCAGGCTGTAGCCTCTGTGTTTCAATTAAAGAACTTCTAAATGTCCACCAGAAGACTTTTGCTGGCTCTAAAGCTCACAGATTGTTGGTTTGTTGACAAGATCCTAAAATGTTTGAAAAGGACTGAGAGCTGCCATCCCATTTGAGAGCAGAGGAGACAAGGGGCTGCCTGCTACTTTTGTGGGTGTGATAAAAATATCTCTGTCAACAGGACACTGCTTTTAAAGGGATGAACATGGGAACATATATTCTCTATGCAAAAGAATACTGGTATAAGGGCTATGCCAGAACAGCAGCAACCAGTGTTTGCTGGCTAAGGAATAGCCTTTCTTTAGAATGTCATGCATAGCAGTCAATGTAAGATTTGTTAGTTTTGTACTCTACAAAATTTTAGTGTGTGGTTAAATGTTTATTTTACTGGGAAAATGGATGTAGTCTGTCTGAAAGATAGCTGGAAGCTTGTTAAAATCTCAATGCCAGGTTCACTTTGCGTCTTACAAAGACACTTTCCCTTGAACACAATAAGTACTGTGGTTGAATAATTTAATTTTCAGTCTTCTAAGCCAGATGTCTGAAATAAAAAGTCTTATTTCTAGACTTCATTTGCAATTGCCATAATGCTTCCTTTCTAGTAGGATCTTCTAAAAATAATATATATTCAATAATGTTCTAGATATCTTCCATTATAAAATAATTGTGTTTCTTTGCCCTGGTATGAATAAATTCATTGTAGAGTTTAATGAAATAATGCATGAACTCTTGGTCAGTAGGAATGGTAATACCTGATAAAATAATGTCTTTATTTGATGGAACTCTTATACTTGTTAAAGCAATTACACACCTCAGTAGAAATACATGAAAACGAGGATAACGCTAACCTTGTGCCCCCATATGTATCAGGCTATCATAGGCAGCGCTGATGTGCTTTTTCACTGTATTGGAAAATAATTTGTTTAACTTTGAAAATTATTTCTGTTGTGGACTATGAATATGTTTATCTGTTTAAGGTATGTTTACTTGTGTACAATGATTGAGCGATATTTATTTTTATTATTACCTCAGATTTTAAAATATTTTTTTCTGTTTGCAGGGGATTCAATGTAAAAGCAAACCTTCTGGTGAGTATACATAATTTACATGTCTACTATGTTTATTTTTAAAGATAATTTGTTGAAGATATTAAATCCATTATCCTAGTGACATCAGATCACTGTCATGACAGGGTATTTGCTACCAGTTCTTTCATAAAAAACATTGGAAATTGGTAGGTTTTGATAAATATTAGTTTAATAATGACAATTGCTTTATAGTTTTCCTTACCATAGTGAAGGAAAAAGAGTTTGCTAAGTCATTTTACATGTTTTTCTTGCTTCTATTCATTATAGAGATTGCCTACAGTAACAATACAGGGGCTTGAATTACCTGACCTCTGGAGCCTCCATCAGTCACTCCTCCAGTGCACACACTCATTTGCAGGGAAGTATGAGGCAGCTGCCTCACAAACAATCCCCCCTGAAAGGGCAGTCACAGTCCTGCCTGAGAGAACAGTCACAGTCCTGCCTGAGAGGGCAGTCCTAGTCCCCACTCAGAGGACAGTCAGTCTCCCCTGAGAGGACTGTCCTAGCTGGAGGCTCAGCTCTGAGCACTGCTGCTGTCCAGAGTGCCTTTCCTGAATCCCCATGGCAGTGAGGGCATAGACAGGGGGGAGATCCAATGCTGAGCTCAAGCATGTGAGATGCTGATGGGGCATGAGCTGAATGCCAGCTGGCACAAATCCTTACTCAAAATGGATAGCATTTATGGGATTGTGTTGAGATGGAGAGAAAGAATATGTGTATGGAAGGGATGCAGTTAAAAGTTCCACCAGAAAAAATCTCTAGTCTTCTGCTGGTCAGCAGAGTGAGCCTTTGGTGACTGCTTCAGGGGTTGTAAATGAATCTTAGGATTGGGCAGCTGAGCTGGTAGTTGGACAAACTATGTGGAAGGTAGAAGAAGAAACAGAGGTGTTGACCCTTGCTTTGCTAGCTGAAGCATGCCTTTACATCCTTGAGCAGTACAGGCTGAGAAAATCAAGCCCTTCAGCCGGTTCTCAAAGGGAAGAACACCCGTAATTCTGTTGGTTATGAGTTAAAATCTCTGCTGGGTGTTACACAAGTGCAGATCTAGATAATGGAGACTCACAGGTACCACGAGGTGGTGATTCATTCCATCCATTTTAGGACAAGGGTATTTCTATGCTGGGAGAGAGGCAAGAGGGGTTGTCACTCTCTGTTGACTGCCAGAGTTGCTCAGAGCACAGCCAGGCTGAGGCCAGAAGGGGCTTCTGGGAGTCATCTGGTCCAAGCCCTGATGCAGGGACATGCAGTTGATGCATATCAGATAAGCTAGATGTTTCACTCAACTGGAAGGCCACTGAAGGGTTTGTAAACTAAAGATCTGTATCTTTGAAGATTATATACATGAAACTGGTTGTAGGTTTTTCAGTGCTGTCTGAAAAAAACTTATCAGTTATCTTCAACATGAGTAGTATGTAGAATGACTCAGCATTAGAGGGGCGATGAAAAAGCATTTTTTGTCTTCATCCTAATTCACTTGTGCAACAGTGGGTGTATACTCCTTTGCATACTTCCTTTTCTATATTATTTTTTAAAATTATTTGTTATTTGAGATAAAATTACCTTAAGAGGCCTTAACTCTATAGTAGAGGACTTTAGCAGTAGTAATTTCTTTTAGCAGCAACAAAAAGATATTTCCTAAAATTTGCAACCACCACCTCAGTAGTATTTGGCAGTGTGACTTTGACTCTGCCTTCTTCCTCCTGTTCTTCTAGACATAAGAACTACTGTAGTATTTGAAATTCACTGTAATATATCCATACATGGATATCAAAGTATCAATGATTTAAAAAAAAATTACATTTTCAGAAAATGTATTTGGCACAGTATATCACAGTGTTGTTCAATACCTCTAAAAGCTTGAAATGTTTTCTGAACACATAACCATGAAATCCTGTTAATTTACTGTGCATTGCAATCTCTTGTGAAAGAGAGGCTGTCAGTCTAAAATATAATCAATTTCATAATTGCTGTAAGTACTTACAAGTAGTGAATTTTGGTACTTATTAACTGAAGTGCACCATGTGGTTATTGTAGGGCAGCATATCTACTTTGCTGACGAATTTTGTTGAATCATCCTAATGAACAGATGCAACAGATACTGTGGTAAATCATATGCAAATAGGTTTGAAATACTACTGTAATTCATACTCATGGATTGATGTGCCAGTGAAGCAATTCTAGTAGGCTTTAGAGATGCTCCCAGATTTAGCACTGTCAGTATCCTTAAGTAGCTCAGATTCTTCCAATACTTTAGGG